>NC_135492.1:27727070-28083083 GCF_052094955.1 Ictidomys tridecemlineatus
TGAATTCCGAATTGTGAACCCCTCAGATATTTCTGCTACTCTTGATGGTGTTTTCTGAGAATGATTTTCAAAATGCTAATTGTTACTTTTTGTTCCAAGTCATATGGAAGTTTCTAGAGAAAGGGCCCCCCCTTTCCTGCACTAGGCCTAAGTTCCAGTGGTTTTGCTAACTTCTGTTGCTAAAAGAATTGCTTCTCTCTCAACTCAATTATAGATACCAAAGGGGAAAATTAAACAAACTACCAATAGACTCAATAATATTTGAGCACTTTCTGAGCCCTGATCTACCCTTGTTCACCCCAGTAATTATTCCAGGCCTTCCAGTTGTTTTCAGAAGTAGTTTCTCCATGTATTGAGCTTCCAAAATTAGTGACTTCTGTTTCAGGGAGTATATCCTAAACATCCAATTTCTATAAGCAACAGAGACTGAGCATGTGCAAATATTCATACATTACAAATAGTTGGATTTGCATTGTTTGTAGCTCCTTCCAAAAACTAAAATTTTCAGCAGTAGTGTTAAAAATGTGTTAGAAACCACAGATTCCTATTTCACCACAGAAAATACAGTACACTCTTCTTCCAGCTAATTGACAGCCTGGAATATAACACACTTGTCTCAGAAATTTAATGCATCAGTCAAATGAAAACTTCCCTTTACCCTATGCAGTCTTGTCAGAATGCCTATGATAAAAATCTGAAAGATAGGGGCTGGGGTTCTGGCTCAGTTATAGAGTGCTTCCCTAGCACATGGGAGGCACTGAGTTCAAGCATCAGAACCACATAAAAAATAAATAAAATAAAAGCTATTTGTCTATGACTAGTAAATAAATAAGTAAAATATTTAGAAGTAGAAAATTAAAATCTGAAATATAGTAGGTACTCCAGAGCAGATGAGCATGGATACAAAGATTCACTTGTAAAAATACTGGTGAGAATATATATTGAATAAAAGTATTTTTGAAAATGTTATCAAGGTTCTTAAATAAGTTAAAGTAAAAATGTCATATGATTCAGTAGTAGTAATTCTGGGTATGTATCTTAAAAAATTGAAGTCATTAGACCATAGAAAAAACTACATTTATATTTTCCTTGTAGTATTTTTCACAGAACCTGGTAAAAGAGCTGAAGTACTTTTAAGGTAAATGGTAGGTTGGGCATGGTGCCACATACCTGTATTCCCAGCAGTGTGGCAGGGTGAGACAGGAGAATCATGAATTTAGAGCCAGTCTCAGCAACGTATCAGCCAGGCACTAAGCAAATCAATGAGATCTTGTCTGTAAATAAAATATAAAAAAGGAGCTGGTGATGTAGCTCACTGGTTGACTAGCTCTGATTTCAACACACAGCATAAAAAATAAATAAATAGGCTCAACACATTGACCCTATGCTTTATTTTCCAAGAAGAAATTTACATGCATCCTTTCTGGATTAACTGGACACGATGTGTTACATTCTTTAGCAAACTATTATCTGCAGGAGAAATGCAGTTTCACAATAATATTTGTAAGAGGAACACAAGTTACACTAAAGGGGAGACTTTCATGATCTTGTTAAAGACCAGATTCTGGATCTCAGAGAAATAAGGATAATTCCTACTATCCATAAAATCTGCAAGAGTTTATGATTAAGAATTCAGTTATAAATCATGAACATGAGGCTAATTAACCTAAAGTTTTCATGGCACTGGATACTTGAGATTTTGATATTATCCTGCTGTCACTCCAGAGTGAAAAAGTGTACCTTGGCAGGATTCTTTAGAATATTTTTTAGATCTCAAATAAAATTGGAGAGAAAGAGAGCCATGGTCTTCTCTTTACAGAGAGGACACATTCTCTCTCTTTAAAGTGTCACATTTTTCTTCCTTCACATCACTTCTAATAAACTCATTGTGTCTGCTTTTTTCTCATGTTAAGTGCTCTCAAAGAGAAAGCAAAATCTATAAACTGTCATCCAGTTCTTGGAGGAAAAATTATAAATACTATATCCATTTGAAATATAGCATAAAAATAATTGATAAGGCAAAGAGGAAATGCTGGCATTAAAATTGTGAACAGAGCTGAGTGCAGTGGTGCACTCCTGTAATCCCAGGGTCCTGGAAGGCTGAAGCAGAAGGATAATGAGTTCAATGCCAGCTTCAGCAAGGGAGAAGTGCTAAGCAAATCAGTGAAACCTCTTTCTTTAAATAAAATAAAAAATACTGCTGGGGATTTGGCTCAGGGGTCGAGTGAGCCAATAAGTTCTAGAATGACTTGTTATCCAGTGACAATTAATTGAGCCACCATAGGCTGGAACTCAAGATTCAATCACAAGTTCCACAGAAGTCATATGGAAAATAGCTGGTATCTTATAGATAATGTGGTTAAGTTGTCCCTGCACCCTCTGTCTGATAGGGTCACAGACAGAGCTACACCATTTGGAAACTGAAACCATGCGGAGGGTTAAATGTATTGTTTATGATACTCATGATATGGATAATAGGGTATACATCAATCAATAATAAAAGTACATGTTGATGGAAATGGCAGAAAAATTTCCAAAATGAGACTAGAGATACACTTAAGACATGCCTGGAGATGAGTTTTAATATCTCTCAGGATACAAACAATAGTGTTATTCCTCAACAATTTATGAAAAAAATATTACAGATCTCAAGGTTCTTGAAAAAAAACTTAACAATTTGCACTAAACCCCACATTCTAAATTTACAATCTCTGCAACATACATTTCAGCCCACTAACAGGCCCTCCTTTGCCTTACATAGGAATTCATGATAAAAATGGAAACACATTGTTAATATTAATGGTAAATGGGTTGTGTTGAAGAGCCTGCTCTTTTGTTAAAGAATACAAAAACATAAGAATAGTTGTATTTTGAAAAAGTATGAAAGAAACTCTTAAAGAAAGCAGTTAAATAGCTCATATGGAAAAGAAAATTACCTTTGGAATTAAAAATAGAATAATATAAAATTAATATACATACATTTTAGAAGCACTTCAGAAAAGTGCTTTTAAGTAATTGGCTTTAACTACTTTAAGTGTTTTATTGGGACTTTAGTTTAGAAGTAAGAAAGCTTACCAATAATCATAAGTATGCTTTAAAGTTAAAGGTTAATGATGTAATTATACGTATGCTTTAAAGTTAAAAGTTAATAATTGGTCAAGATACATGTAGTCGAATTGTGTAGTCTAGCACTTATTGATTGAAGTGAAAATGTAAAAGCTTAATCGTGATTGGCAAAGGTTACAGGAAAATATTTTAAACAATGCACTCAATATCATAGGTAATTAATATATGTCTGAAAATATTGTAACTCTTAAAAATTATGTAAATCAAGGAAATTTTGAGCTTTGAAGCTATCCATTAACTACATGAAAAAACACTTTTAAAAAATGTATAAAAATAAACCCCCCTCTACGGGCAGCAGGTGCTTCTGAAGGCTGTTCATAACTTGCAACTATAGTCCTCTCTCCACTTCTTTCACATAAGCAACTCATCCTTCAGAATCCCTGGATCTCTGGTAGCTAGGGCTTGAGCTAAACAATAGAGATTTAATTTTTTTAAAATTTAATGTTGAGTTTGTTGATGGGCTTTATTGAATTACATAAATAAAATCTGTGATTTGTGCTCATTTTTCTCATAGTACCCCACACTAATGGGGGGAGTAGACTTCATAATCCTACAACTATGCTCAAGGCAAAATTGCAGATAAGTGTGTTTTTAAATGCTTATACTCCAGAGTCTGGGATACTGACAGATCTAGAGATCTAGCACCCTCTATCTTTTTTTTCCTTTTTATCGTTAATACTGGAAACTTTAAATTTTCTTTTTGCCTTATTTTTTTAAGGGAAGTAGAAGCAATGCTGCCTCAAGGAATTACTTGTTGCAGTAATTCACTTGTAGGTCAGCATGGGAAAAGAAAGAAGAAGAAGAAGCAGAGCAAGCGAAGCAGCAGAAGAAAAAAAAAGTCCTTTATTGTGTACAAGCAATCTTTTTATAGTATTAGGAACAAAGAAGGCAGCCTTCCAACATCAATAAATCAGGTCTTTAAGCTAATTAAACATAGCATACAGAAGTTTTACTTTCTAATCAGAAGTGACCCGCTTCTCATGGCTAATCTATTCTCGGCTCAGAGTATGTTGAGCTCTGCTCTTTGTTAAGAACAGATAATAAAATTTTTCTCAGTGCCCTCCTAGCCCACTTGGCAGAACATCCCGTTTGCAGGCAGGTCCTCCCAAGGACAGCAGACACCTCGTTTTCAAGCATATCCGCTGTTACCTTATCTAAACTTTGAAGGAGCCTCTCGTTTGCAAGTAGGCCCTCCCAAGGACAGCAGACACCTCGTTTTCAAGCTTGTCCGCTGTTACATATCTATACCTTGACAGAATATCCCGATTGTAGGCAGACTCCATCAAGAACAGTAATAGTAACGCAGTTACATCTGATTCTCTACAATTACTTATGAGTAGAAATATCAAGCTATTTTCTTATAAGACCATAGAACAGAAGTATTAAGTAAAATTTTAAAATTATGTTATTTCTTTTTTTAAAAAAATATATACAGGGGCTGGGGATGTGGCTCAAGCGGTAGCATGCTCGCCTGGCATGCGTGCGACCCGGGTTCGATTCTCAGCACCACATACCAACAAAGATGTTGTGTCCGCCGAGAACTAAAAAATAAATATTAAAAATTCTCTCTCTCTCTCTATCTCTCTCTCTCTCTCTCTCTCTCTCTCTCTCTCTCCTCTCTCACTCTCTTAAAAATATATATATATATATGCATACATATGTATTCACAATTTGATTTAACGTAATATACAGTGATAAATTTACATGCACTTCATTCTGGGCTGGGTCTAAGTACTGGAAGAAAATATTGCCATGATCTGATTCTATCGTGAGACACATAATGCAATTCACAGCAAATTAAACAAAAACATCCAGGGCTGTGGAGCATTATTGTTATATTAGTTAGTTGAAAATCAACCTCAGGAGAATTTGAGACCCTGTCTCAGAAATCAATCTTCTATCAATGTTTTAATCTTCAATCAATTTATCCATCAATCTGTGGTCATGGGGCTCTGTAGTAAGTACCCATGTTCAGATTCCCTGTTTTTTTTTTTTTTTTTTTTTGTGTGTGTGTGTGTTTTGCTACTGGGGATTTAACTCAGAGCCACATGACTACTGAGCCATATCCCAGCCATATTTGTATTTTATTTAGAGAGAGTGTCTCATTGAATTTCTTAATGCCTAATCATTTCTGAAGCTGTCTTTGAACTTGCAATCCTCCTTCCTCAGCCTCTCCAGTTGCTGGGATTACAGGCATGCACCCCAGCACATGGTTGTGATAGACCCAACCTGATCTTTTATTAAATTGGGAGCCATCTTGCTACAAAGCCATGAAAAGCTAATTTCGGCTTTACTATAAATTACTGCAAACTCTGAACCTGCTTGGAATGCCTGCCCGTGCCTTGAACTCACCCATGCCTGGCTCTCTGACCAGATAGCAGCCCTCTCTGAAACTTTAGTGACACCTCATAAATATTGGCCTTCCCTGGCCAGACAACGACCCTCTCTGAGGCTCTAATGGTCTTCATAAATTCTGATGTTGGGGCCAGCCAAAACTGTAAACTACCATTAGTGTGATGCTTGTCAGAGTTCTGTTATCTGTAACTCCCCCCTTTGTGTGACTTTCTGGGCTATAAAGCTGGGCTGTAGGAAAGCTGGGGATGCTGTCTTGTTCCCACCGTTTTGGGAGGAAAAGGCAGTCCGGCCGGTCGAAATAATAAGCTTGCTTTAATTTGATTTTAATTGGAGTCAGTGGTCTTTTCTTGCATCCTGGTCTAACATTTTGGAGTTCCCCAGCGAGATGACACTGCCTGACCAGATCACAAGAGCAGACTGCTGGAAATTCTGAAGCCAGCCTTTGCTCCAGGGCTCTGGGCTGGAGAGCCACTCTAGGGGGTGCGAAACTTGAGATGTTCCAAGGCCTCGGAGTGAGCCTTCGGTTCCCGGAGCACTGCAGTGAACTGCCGCACTAAAACTATTAGCAAGTACCTGGTGGAGGAGGCCTCCATAGGTAAGTGGCACCTTTATAACATCTGATATCCGGTTAAGGGAGATCTCTTCTGATGACAGAGAGGTGGCCTGGCGAGGCTCACATATACTCCTGTCCGGACAGTACGAGAAATCGTTCTGTCTTCTGTTCTGTTCTGTAGGGAATTCCTCTGGAAGGGTAGAGAGGTGCTGACGGGCACGCACGCACTCCTACCCCGGAGCTTTGGCAAGACGTTGCATTGCTCCTCTGTTTTTTTTTTTTTTCGGTGCCGGGTTTCTGTTTTCTTGTGTTTTGTTCTGTGTTTTATATGTTTTTGGTTTGTTTGTTTTTGTGCATTTTGTTGTGTGATTTCTGTGGTGAAAACTTAAAGATATTGGTCGTGAAAATGGGTAATAAAGCAAGTCAGCCTAACACCACTTGGACTGTGTTTTAAGGAACTGTGATGAACTTTACCCCCCTTTGTTAAGCAGGAGGAGAGAAGCCCCTGGATGGCTGCTGGAGCACACCCACTGCAGAGGGCAATGCCTGCTGGGGATCTAAGAACTGAGTATCTCCCAGGTTAACAAGTGAGACTCCTTTAAAACCCCTTATCCCTCCATATCAAGAGAGTCACAACCTTTGGGCAGAGTCCCTGGTGTTTCTCCTTTGTTAGCAAAGCAATAAAACTTCCTTTTTCTTTTTCTTAAAACCCTGTCCTCATAATTAAATTGGCATTAATTGGCTCTAAGGTCAGGAACCGAACTTTCAGTTACAAATTTTGATACCCACACCCCGGAACTTTTTGAGAGCTGACTACTGAAATGTTAGGAGATAGAGTGTGCTTGGGGTGGAACCGAACCAGAGGAGCTAATCCTGTAAGTAAAAGGAGGGACTGAGGGACTCTCAGCAGCTGCCGAAGCCTTGTTGCTTCGGGGATTTCCTCCTTCTTTCCCTGCACTGTAAGGATTATGCCACCTCTGTCTTCTTGAAAAGAGAAAAAGAAAAAGTAGACACTTAATGCAGTAAAGTCGCCATGGAGACCCTTGATTTTATATTTCAGGTTGCCCCTCTGTGAAAACATTTGGTCCCCTTGTGGGGACATCTACGGTGCCACTGGTGTAGGAGATTTTTCTCTTATCTGCTCTGTTTTAAAAGGTTTCTGTCTGTCAGCCATAGTCTGGAGTCTTCCCTGTCTGTCCTGTGTCTTTGTTTCTGACCCTTTAAGACATGTGCAATAGTGTGTTGATATTATAAATTGTTTTTTGGGAATGATATTGGCTGAATGTGTGTCTAAAAGACGATGTTTTATTGTAATAATCTAGTATCTGAATGGGTTTTTGATGCATTGCACAATGCTGCAGTTAAAAGTTGGGTTTGGGTAATTGTTTAGTTTATGATTTCAGATAATTCATGCCAGAGAACTTAAATACTTAGGATGGAAAACTAAAGAACTCTACTTCCAAGCTGGCAAGTAACTTCCCAATCATTGAATCTTATTTTCACAAATTTTGAATTGGGTAGCCTGGGAAAATGTTACTGTGTGTACCAGTGCATTAATTTGGACAAGGATAGTAAATCATAGTATGGTATCTGTTGACAAAACAAGATGTAAAGATATAAATTTTGTGAATTGTATCTTAAACTAGTATCATAATTTTCAACATTGAAACCTGAAAATTATGACTTATGGTTAAAATGCCTTAGGCCTGAGGTGTCTGCTCAAAATAGCAGTTTTTCCCTGCTTCTTCAGACCTCAGCCAGGACTTATGTTGAAATGCAAATGAAAGAAGTCTCCAAGCTCAGTAGGAGACTAATCTGAGGCCTAAAAAAAGAAAAAAAGTAAATTGTATGGTATTTACTAATTACTGGCCAGTATTTTGGTTCCAAGGACTCTTGTTTTTTCCTTAGATTCTGTATTTTTTGAGCTCTTGATTTTGATCCTACAGACCTAGGTTAATGTTTTTCTGATCAGTTCTATCTTTGACCAACTGTGGTGTTTTTGAAACATTGCAATGGAGATTTCACCTGCGAAAAGCTACAAGGCCTTTACTATTGTTATGTGTGCACACTTTTGTTATGTGTTGTATGTCTATATATACATATGTCCATATATCATATATATATGATATACAAATTAACATATATAAGGAGCACTCATAAAAACAAATTTTAAAAAATGGATCCAAAGATCTTTAATTCATATGATTTAAATGGTTCAATTTAAATTAGATAAACAGATAAAAATAAATGTCTTTAAATTTAAGCTTACAAGTTTTTCTAGGTGTTCAAAAAAACTCATAAAATATTAATGTCTATAAAATGTCTAATATGCCTTAGTTCTAGGACTTTTCTTTCAACAAAAAATTGTTTACACTGTTCAATACATTTATCTAATATTTTGGTAAATAAGTAAAGTAAATTTGATATGGGATTACTCATTCATGAGTACTAGATTTACTAAGGTCTGTATAAGTTTGTACTAAAGTCTGTATAAGATTGTAAAAATCAGTCATGTGTTAAAGAGACAAAAATTTCTTAAAACATAAGTTTACCCATAACATTGTGTTTATTAAGTTTTATTTTTTTCTAGAGCAAGCAACCATAAAAATTAAACAACTGGTTAAATAAGAACTGTTATTTTAGAGCACTGTACTGCCGCTTTTTAAAAGCTAAACTTGGTTAATGTAGAAACATCAATGTAATTGTGATGCTATTAATGTGCTCATATCTTCCAGGTATACAAGTCTGTAAGGTAGAAACTTTTAAAGAGCATTATATCAAGCTGGTGTTCGGAAGTTGTATGGTAAAAAATATATTGGGGATTTATTTACCTGTTATCAATAAGATATGTAAAGTTTTGTTACTTCTTACATTGGGAAAAAATTTAAATGTATTTTTAAGTTAATGAGAGCCTAATCTATGTAAAGGTTAAAAACTTTCAGCCTTTCTTTAATTCATGTCTTAAATGTGATATCATATGGTGTTAGCTAATGTTTATGTGACCTCAAACAATTTATGTAAACTTTGTAAAATGATAATTAAAAATACAAAGATCAGCTTTAGAACTAAAACACTTAAGATTTATAAAGAGCCCTGCCTTACCTGAGATGAGGCTCTGTGTCCCATCTTACTACATGTGAGAATGACTATGAAAACAGTAGGCCAGATTTTAGTTCATTTAAAGTTATGTTCAAGAGTTTGTTTTTTTGTTGTTGTTGTTGTTTTTTTCCTGTCAAGATTACTAGGATCTCAAATAGAGGATATAATGTATAACTCAGCCAAAAATTCAGGGTGGCTGTTACACAAACTAAGTGCTTTTACTCTTGTTAATTTTATTTTGTAATTTCCTTATAAGTAATCTAAAGATTCCCTGTTAGTGTTTTACAGAAGTGTTGCTTTAAGAATACAACATGGGTTAGTTTGAGATAATAAGCCATCACCTACAAGACAGATAGGATAATACAGATCCCAATTAATAAAAAGATGAATAATTATAAAGTTATAGAATTAAAGCCCAGTACTCTTAATATAAGGCTGTTAAAATTTATTTGCTGGATGTTTAAGATTAAGTTTTAAAATTAAAGTTAAATTAAAAGGGCCAGAAAAACCAATACTTGGCTCTTGCCCTCTGAGTCAGTCTGAATCCAGGGAACAGGGGACTTCTCTAAAGAGCTTTGCAACTCTGGGCAACATAACCTCCCCATCAGGGAGACTAATGAGACCACTGGAGAACAGAAAGCCAATCAGTGCATTTGCTATGAAGAGGAGAGTCATCAGAGAAGGGAGACATCCCTGGTGCTTCCGAGGGAAGCCAAATGGTCAAGCAAGACCTGGACCTATCCTAGTGCAAATGGCACTAGCAGAACTGAGAAGTTTCCCCAGGAATGACTCCCATAAAAGCTCAGCTGATGGTTAAAAATAGATAGAAACAAAAGTCAGTTTGACTGCTTCATCTTAAACACTTAGCAAAGACAGTTAAAACCAAAATACAGACATTCCTGGGCATTTTAAATAATACTAATGATGATGATAATAATAATTATTATTATTATTATTATTTAAGGTATACACTTTATGTTAGCCTCCCAAAATAATTAAGACTGGAGGCTACAAAGAAGGATTCTCAGACAGAAATGCCTGATAACTCTAAAAAGAGACTATCAAGAGGAGCTGCCAGAGACAGAAGTTTTTAGTTTAAGGCCTACAGATATTCCTAACCTATACAGGTAGGCTTCGTGTTTGCTAGTATGATTATCTAGCGCTGAGTAACAGAATTAAAGGTTTCTCTATTAGACACAGAGCTCATACTAGTAAAAGAATTTTGCAAGATCAGATGACATTAAATTATTAAACTATATCTTATGGGGAAGGACATCTGTAACACTAAAAGTTAATGTTATGCTTACACTCCTGATAACTGGAGATGTTAAAGCCTTGTGAGGGAACTTTTATACAGTGACATGTTCCAGCTGCTGCAACATTTACTCAGTACTCATGGTTTTTGTTTCTCTCATAGAAGCACCCATCCCCAGATGACTTTACAACCTGTTCTTTCCCAACCAGACTTCAAACCGAACTGACTTCTAAAAGGCAACTCATGTCCCTCAACTGACTTCTAAAAGGCAACTCATTTCCCTCATGCTGTGCCCCCTCATGTCACCCTCTCTCAGCTCAGAAGAAGCCAAAATGAGTGATGCCTCTCTTCTTACAACAATGGAGCCAAAAATAAATAGATTATCAATATAAGTAATTAATTAAGTCAGGTAAAATCAGGGAGACCGGTTTTGGGTGAGTTCTAAAAATTTAGAGACTGTTACCTGAGGGATTAAAATTCTCTCAGTACTCTTCCCCTACCCTATCAAAGATTTGAAAGGGACACATAAGAAAAGGGGGGAATGATAGACCCAACTTGATCTTTTATTAAAATTGGGGGCCATCTTGCCACAAAGCCATGAAAAGCTAATTTCAGCTTTACTATAAATTACTGCAAATTCTGAACCTGCTTAGAATGCCTGCCCATGCCTTGAACTCACCCATGCCTTGCTCTCTGACCAGATAGCAGCCTTCTCTGAAACCTTACTGAAACCTGATAAATATTGGCCTTCCCTGGCCAGACAACGACCCTCTCTGAGGCTCTAATGGTCTTCATAAATTTTGATGTTGGGGCCAGCAAAAAAAAAAAAATGTAAACTACCATTAGTGTGATGCTTGTCAGAGTTCTGTTATCTGTAACCCCCCTTTTGTGTAACTTTCTGGGCTATAAAGCTGGGCTGTAGGAAAGGTGGGGCTGCTGTTTTGTTCCTGCCATTTTGGGAGGGAAAGGCAGCCCAGCTGGTCAAAAAAATAAGCTTGCTTTAATTTGATTTTAATTGGAGTCAGTGGTCTTTTCTTGCATCCTGGTCTAACACTAGCAGTATTTGTGATGATATGATTCTGTACCTAGAAGACTCAAAAAACTCCACTAGAAAACGTCTAGAACTAGAATTCAGCAAAGTAGCAGGATATAAAATCAACACCCGTAAATCAAAGGCATTTCTGTATATCAGTGACAAATCCTCTGAGAGACAAATGAGAAAAACTACCCCATTCACAATATCCTCAATAAAAAAGATACTTGGGAATCAACAAGAGGTGAAGGATCTATACAATGAAAACTATGAAACACTAAAGAGAAATCAAAGACCTTAGAAGATGAATAGGCAGAATGAATATTATCAAAATGGCCCCACTACCAAAAGCACTCTACAAATTTAATGCAATTCTGATCAAAATCCCAATGGCATTCCTCATAGAAATAGAAAAAGCAATCATGAAGTTTATCTGGAAAAATAAGAGACCCAGAAGAGCTAAAGCAATCTTTAGCAGGAAAAGGGAGGCAGGTGGCATTGCTATACCAGACCTTAAACTATACTACCATTTGAACCATCATTTGACCCAACTATTTCTCTTCTCGGACTATACCAAGAAACAAAAAGAGCACACTACAGGGACACAGCCAGGTCAATGTTTATAACAGCACAATTCACAACAGCTAAACTATAGAGTCAACCTAGATGCCCTTCAGTGGATGACTGGATAAAATAAAATGTGGCTTATATACACAAAGGAATATTACTCATCATTAAAAAAGAACAAAATCATGGAACTTGCATGTAAATGGATGGAGTTGGAGAAGATAATGCTAAGTGAAGTCAGCCAATCCCCCCCCCCAAAAAAAATGCCAAACATTTTCTCTGATATAAGGAGGCTGAATTTTAGTGGGTTAGGGAGGGGGAGCATGGGTGCAATAGATGAGTTCTAAATGAGGCAGAGGGGTGGAAGGGAAAGGGAAGGCATAGTGGATTAGCAAGGATGATGGAATGTGATGGACATCTTTATACAAAGTTCATGAAAATTCGAAATATGAAAAATTGTGCTCTATGTGAAATAAGGATTGTAATTCATTTCACTGTTGTCATGTATTTAAAAAAATAATAAAAATCATAAAAAAATCATAATCTAAAAAACATCTAGAAAAAAGAAAGAAAGAGGAAAAAAAGAAAGAAAGAAAGAAAGAAAGAAAGAAAGAAACTAATTGAGATAGGATGCATTTGGTGCTACATACCTGATATATCCAGTGGTCTGGAGGCTGAGGCAGGGGGATCACAATTGTGAAGCTTACCCTAGCAACCGAGTGAAACCCTGCCTAAATTTAAATATAAATAGGCAGTAGTAATTTTAAAAAATTAAGGAAAAATTAAATTTTTTAAATAAAAATTTTAAAAGGACTCAGGATAGTGTTGAGTAATAGGGCACCCTGGTTCCAATCCCCAGTTTCGCAAAAGAAAAAAAAAGAATGAAAAAAAGTCCTTTTCAAAGTTAAAGAAAAAATATTTTTAAATTTATACATTGTATATATGAAAACAAAAATTCTATTTCTCAAATGACTCCATTAAAGAGAACAAGGAGAAGTGACAGATGAAAGAAACAAATTGCCTCACCTTTAACCAAACTCTTCTAAGAAAGTAGAAGAGAGACTACAAGAGAAACGCAGGCAAGAGCCATGAACATCCTCTTCAAATAGCAGGTATCTAAATGTCCCTTCATCACAAAGCAATCAAAGTCTTAAGAAAGGAGGGACTATACCATAAAGTCACATTGAACAAAAATTGAGAAAGTGTTGAAGAACATGTGGGGTTATCATGAAGGTCCACAGAAACAGATGTGGACCCTACAGCCCTTGTCCATATGGGGACACAGCATGCTCTTCCAGAGCAGAGACCCAGGGCCTGGTGAAAGAGAATGCCCATTTGGTAATAGATAAAAAATAAACTATGAAAAATAATCATTTCTGGCAATCAGCCACATTTTGTTTGCCATATTGCATACAGTTTGACAAATACAATGAACACCATGTCAGTTTTATATAGCTGTCATATAAATGTCACATTTCACATATAAGCATACTTAAATAGTACATCTGCAGAATTTGAAAAAATACAAATACAGATCAGCACATAACAGACTTAATTATACATCATGGGTATAGATGATAGGACTGCTCATTATAAAGAGGACAGCTTCCCTCAGGTTCACCTATGACAACACCCCATCAAAATTTCACCATGATTTCCTTTTCATTGAAGAAGGGACCAAAGCAAACAGTTTAAAATTCTCCTAGAAGGTTGAATTGATATGAAATTAGCCAGGAATTCTGAACTCTAAGACTAAAAGCAGGAGCTATCATTACCAGGCAATAATGCATATTATAAAATTATCACATTGCAGTAATTTAAGGACCAAGAAAATCACAATGCAGAAATTTCATAGATGACTCCACATGTGTGGAAATGCCAATTTTATTATGAAGTGCAATGAAAAGGCCTAGCTAAATGCAACCATCTTTAGCAGAGGATTGGATGTGAATGAACAAGGCAACCCAACGTGAAGGGTGGTGTGGGAACCGGAGGCACAGAGCACTGGTAGGGCTTTGGTGCAGGATGTGTGTGGTACTGGATTATACTCCAGCATCCCAAAGAAGCACATATTGAGGATGATTTTGTTTCAAAATTACACCAGAAAAGGAGGCTCCTGGATTCTCTCCACACATGGGTATACCAAATAAACACTTACTTCTGTTTTGAGTCCCTCTTAAATAAAGTTATACATGGACTGAGAGACCTATGCATTAAACCACTGAGAAAATCTCTACCATCTGAAGGGCAGGAAAGTTGGGGGACACTTGGGCATGAGTCCTGCCTTGAGCAATGTGCCACATAATTGGGACAGAATACCCCAATCCAGTGTCACCCAGAGTAGATGAAGACTTCTTGGGGTCACAAATGGAGCACATTGGACACTAAATGACTTGTCGCAGAAAACACAATTTGTCTGGTGCTCATAGAAGAACAAGCTGGATATACACAAGTATCAGGACTGGAAAAGGGATGGTTTTCTATGGCTGTGTTAGGTCACGAGCTTTATCCATGGGACCAGGGGAGAAGGGAAGTGAGATCAAGGGTCCCAGTTTATCTCTAGAAGGGGTTTGCCAGCATGATCTGCAAACTGTTGTTGCTAACAGTGGAGCTCCTCTCTAGCCAGTCCCTGAGGGCAGACAGGACAAATGCAGTCCACCCAGCAGCCCTGCCTAAGCCCTCTTCCCACGACCTCAGTAATAACTCCAGTCCTGAGCAGTTCTTTTTGGAAGAAGGATGTCCAGGCACTCAGGGTCCCAACAGTTTTTTTTCTATTCCATGGACTGCATCCTAACCCACCAAGTTTTGGGAGCAATGGCAACTGTGCATGTGCAAATCTCCCTGGATCAAAAACAAGTGGCTTCACATTGATGTGCAAGAACTTCCAGGGACTACTATCACCCCCCAAACTGGAGTGAAGAAAAAGGATGAAAACCACAGCTCCCTGTTTCTTTATAGAATAGGCTCACACAACCTTCTTGCAGTGAGCACAGGCAGCCTGGATTCTTACCAACTGCATCAGAAATTCAGTCACCAGCCAAGTTGGAGAGTTTCTGCCATCTGAGCCCAGCTGTGAGAAAGGTTCCTATCAAACAGGTGAAGGAACTAGTCCTGCAATGACAGATATGGAGCAAGAGACATGCTGATGACATGGGGCTAGAATATAAGCTTAGTGCAGAAAATTTTTAAAAATAGCATGAAGTTCTTTAAAAGCTAACAGAGTAACGACCACTCTGGACGCATTTCCAAAGGAACTTGAACCAGTGTGTTCATAAATGCCTGCATGCCCATCGCTGGTCCAGGATCCAAGAAAGCCAGGATGAGGGAACATCTGAAGTGGCTCTGGATAAGGAAACTCCTTCCAGTTACAGGACCATCACTTACTCTCCTGAGAAACTACTTCCCCTAAATGCACCTGCTCATAGGTCCACAGGTGGCTGATATGTACCAGACGATCAGGAGACCTGAGATGAGCCAGGTGTGGGATCCCTGTGTCAGGCAGAGACAAAAAAGGACCAGAAACATCTCAGAGAGTGCATGAGACCCCTGGGACATGCAGTCCACACGGGGGACACTCAGCCCAAAGACATTCTGAAAAGGTGCCTGGCCTGGGAGAAAAAGAGAGAATACACACACGTACACATGCACGCGTGTGTTTGTGTGTGTGTGTGTGTGTGTGCGTGCACACTCACACACAAATTTTTACAAATGTCAAGTGGTTTTTAGTGTACTTTTCTCTCATGTAAAATGCTCAAACAGAAAACAAAACCTTTGCTTCTTATTTTATTATATTGGAGAAAAAATTGTCACTGGAAATAGGGACAGGGGACTGGAATTTGAGGAATTCATTGATACATGTGTACAGGTTTTGTTGGGGAGACGGGGTTCTGGATCTGACATTTTGCTTCCTTTACATTTAGAACTTTCAGGGGGCCCCAGGCAGGAGGGCCACACCTGTAATCCCAGCCACTCAGGAGGCTGAGGCACATGTTCAAGGCCAGACGTAGCCTCTGTCTCAAGATAAATGATAAAAAGTACGAAGGATGTAGCTCAGTGGGAAAGGACCTCTGCGTTCAATCCACTATGACCCCCCGGCCCCCCAAAATAAAAGCTCAGGAGGAAGAAAAACCTGAGACCCCTGCAGATCCCAGCCCCCTTGGGTAGGAAAAGGATGCACAGAGTGGTGATTCTCAGGGTCACAACACTCTGAAATCCACCACAGAAGTAATTCAGGGACGAGACTTGAGTTGCCAATTTGTCCAGGAGATACCCATGTGTTCAAAAATAAGAATAAAAAGAATCATACATCTTTAGAAAACCAAGAAATGTAAACTAAAACCCTATCAGAGAGAAAAATAAATATATCAATGAAGATAAGAAACAAAAGAATTCTAATAAACTCAAGGAGTTAAAGTGCTTCTTAACTATTTTTGGAAACTGTTTTGCTATTAAAGACACATGAAAGTCCCCCACCACAGGGACTTGCTGCAATCAGTTCAGCTTAAAAATAGTATAAAATACCATGGGTAAGTTTTGCAGGGTGCCATATGCAGATGGAATTATGTATAACTCTGATGCACTAATAAACAATCCAGCATACTTTACTCTTAATGGAAGCACCCAATTCTAAATTTCATCCACAAAGTTAAATATATGTAAACTTAACCAAGAAACTTTTGAATTATAAGAGAAAAAAATTATAAGAGAAAAAATAATAATAAGAAGAAGAAGTTATTACCTAACTCGTGCATTGTGAAGCTGCTCTGTTACAATTGTCATCAAGGAATCACAACGTCAACAGAGTCCACCCACGAACCCACGTGATTGTAAAAATCATACACTTAATTGCAACGGAAAAGTCATTATAAATCAAACCCTAACCAGGCCAATCTCAGCAACTTAGCTAGACCAGCGGGCAGAATAAAAACTAGAAACTACCAGGGAGAGAGCTCAGTGGTAAAGCACCCTTCTGTTAACTACCAAAACACAACAACCACCAAAAATAAATAAATAAATAAACAAACAAACAAACAAATAAATAAATAAATAAAAATAAAAAATAACACACACACACACACACACACAAAAAAAAAAAACCAATAAACTCCACAAAACTAGCTTCGGAATAGGCAAGGTCCCTGTTCACCGCAGCTTCCCTCCTGCAGGAAAATGGTGTTTGGAAAATTCATTTTTTGTGGGGGAGGGGGGTGCCGGGCATTGAACTCAGGGAAACTCCACCACTGAGCCCCATCCCCAGCCCTATTTTGCATTTTATTTCGAGGCAGGGTCTTCCTGAGTCTCTAAGTGCCTCACCCACTTGCGGAGGCTCGCCTTGACCTTGCAATTTTCCTGCATCAGCCCCCAACCCCAGCCTGCTGGGAATGACAGGTTTGTGCCATTGCCTGTCATGGAGATTGCATTTTTCTAGTGGTCCCACCTGTCAATCACCACAGCCAGGGAAGACACCAGGCTGCTTCGCTCACCTGCCAGATAGATAGGACTTGAGCAGGGGCTGAGGCTGCCCCAGAGGATGGGGAGACTGCCAGGAGTCTCCGCCACTGTCATGCTCTCCACCCGGCTGGCCAGGGGGACAGAGGGGCACTGTCCCTAATGTGCTCAGGCCTGTAGAAGCAGAGAGCCCCCCGGAGTCAGGGTAGGCCAACTCGGGCTCCCTCCACAGCTGATCCCGCCAGACTGACTCCCTGCCCCACCTCCCTCCTGAGCCTCCCTGTCCAGGCATCAAGTGCCACTGCACACGCACCGTCTCCTGGTACCCAGCAGCCAAGCCTACCTGGGGAGCTTCGGTTCCTGCATGACAGGGCCATCCGAAATCCTGGGCACTAGTGAAGCCTAGAGTTCAACTGCAGGAATCTGAGTGGAACCGAGGACCACAGAGAAATAAATCCCATTCCTAACTCGGAGGCCCGCCCCCTGCTGCTGATTATGCTCAGGATTGGAGAGCGCTCAGCAAGGGGGCTTCTGATTGGACACGGAAACAGTCAGTCTCCACTCTCCCGAGTCTGAGCCTATCGAGCTTTTGAGTGACAGGGGTGAGATCTCCGCTCCAGGCAAGGAGGAAACAAGAATGGCAGGGTTGGGGTACAACTTTTTTCGTTTTTCTTTTCCTTTTGAGGTCTCGGCATTGGGTCAGGGTTAGGGTGACCAGAATTCTAACTTCTGTTGGGTTTGATGTTAGGAAATTGAAGTCAATTCTTGAAAGTTTCACCTGGATCTCTTCCTATAATAAGACCACCTAAAGCATCTTTGAAAGGCTGACTTGTCTTCTGTTTATCTGTGCAAAATTCTCCAAGCAGAACTGGCCTTTCGCCCCATAGGAACTGCCCAGTGTGTCATGGCCAGCGCTGGTGGATGCTCACTGTGGGCCTGTCAGGCGCCCTGGAGAAGTTTACCACCCAGTTGGCAGCGTGAGAGCTGATGTTCCTCCAGCTGAGTTGAATCTATTGGAGCCCACATTGAGGCTGGAGGCAGAGTAAGATCAGCACAGAAGACACCGGAGAGTGCAGACCTGGGTAAACCGCAGCTGCACCAGGGCTCTCTCGCTCTCTGGTGCACTGGGGGTTGAATTCAGAAGCCTCAACCTCTGAGACCCTTCCCCAGTCCTAGTTTGAATTTTATTTAGAGACAGGGTCTCACTGTGTTGCTTAACACCTTGCTTTTGCTGAGGCTGCGGTGGCCACAGAATAAAAGCCTTGCAAAGATCAAGGCCACCCTGGTATCTGACAGTCCCCTGGATCCCAGGCAATGGGATCCTGCCAATTCCTAAAACCAAAGACCCCATGCCCAGGTGTGCATCCTTAGTATCAGCTGAATACTCTCCACTTGACAAGAAAAAAGAAACAACAACAACAACAACAACAAAAGACAGACCCTACCTGCTTGTCTTGATGCAAACAAAGTCGATGTGTTTCCAAAGAGAGCACTGGTCTTGTCCCCCCAATTCAGTGGTGCAAAAAGTCACATAATACATAAATCACTTCTCATTAAGAGGGGCTCAAGGGTCTCTCTCTTTAAGAAATAACAATTTGCATTTGATTGGGAGTCCAGGAAAGCCAATTCCAGGTTTTCCTAATTTGGTAAATAACTCCATAGACTCCAATGCACCCTGCTCCTCTCTGCCTTTGTTAACTATAGAGGCCTGGAGATTACCTGCCCCCTGGAACCCCTGCACTTATCTTCTCCATTCAGTGCCCTGAACTTCCACCTTTTCACAGGCTCCAACACCAATGGCAGCATCCAATGGGTAAGTGGTTTAGAAAATTCTGGAATATACCTAAAGACATTTTCTTATCCGGTTATTATTCTATCAAGTTGGACCCATGATCCTTTTAAATACTTTTTATCTTTTTCTGTTTTATTTATTCTGTTTAGTTATACATGACCATAGAGTCCATTTTGGTAAAATTATCCGAACATAAAATAAACCTTATTCTCCTTAGTACCCCATTTGTGTGGGTGGCATGATGGACAGATTCACTTAGGTATTTACATGTATTTAAATAGAAACTTTATGGTCTCATGCTACTGTCTTTCCTGTTCTTATCTCCCCTCCCTTCCTGTTTTACCCCTTTGTCTAATTAACTGAACTTCTCTTTCTGCCGCCCACCTTCCTTGTGATGTAGATAACACATGTCAGGAAAAACATATGACTTTTGTTTTGGGGGGATTGCCTTATTTTACTTTAGCATGATAATCTCCAGATCCATTCATTTACTGGCCAGTGTTATGAAGTCATCATTTTTTAAAGCTGAGTAATATTCCACCATGTATACATACCACAATTTCTTTATCTATTCATCTGTTCATGGGCATTTAGGCTGGTTCTGAAGCTTACCTATTGTGAGTTGTGCTATCATAAACATTGATGTGGCTGTGTCCCTGTAGTATGCTGATTTTAAATCCGCTGGATATATTCTGAGGAGTGGGATAACAGAGTCAAATGGTGGTTCCAGTCCTAGTTTCTTAAGGATTCTCCATCCTGCTTTCCAGAGGGGTTGCCCCAATGTGCAGTGCCTCCAACATGGTTTGAGCATTCCCTATCCACCACGTCCTCAACAATTTATTGTTACTGTATTCTTGATAATTGCTATTGTAACAGGAGTGAAAGAGAAGCTCAGTGCATTTTTAATTTGCATTTCCCTAATTCCTAGATATGTTGCCTTTTCAGTATTTATTTTTTTAAATTTTTTTTTTCTATTCGAGTCAGACCCAATACCTTTATTCTATCCATTTCTTTTCCTGTGGATCTGAGGATGAAACCCAGGGTCTCGCAGATGCTAGGCAAGCGCTCTACAGCCGAGCCTCAGTCCCAGCCCTCATTTTCAGTATTTTTTATATTTGCTTCTCATTAACAACAGCAGAGTTATTTGGGGGACCAGTTTTGCTGCATTTAAGAAATGGGAACGTTTCTCTTGAAGGAAAACAGAGAAGGTCAAGCCACATGCCCAGGATTCCAGGGATGAGCAGTACACAGTTGTCTTGCCCAGGATGAGGAGAAGATTATGTGGGTGAGAAGAAGGAAAGAGCCAGGGACCCCTGGGGCCAGAACCCCTTCTTCCCACATTAGGAAAATGATTATTTATTATTGCTGTTACTTTTCTTCACATAAAATGTGAAATTTTGCTAAACTACCAGTTACACTAAATTTAGGTCCCTGGATGAAGCTCAGATTTGTCTTGAGAGGCAAGGAAAAGTGAATAAGCAACCCAGTGGTTCCAATACCAACAAGCTAGACCTTGGGCTCCTTGGAGACAGAACACTGGGTTTTACCCAATAATTAAAAATCCAACAGCACCCGACACCCAATTAATGGGAGACGGAGAATTGGATCAGTGGGTGTGGGGGTCTGTGGGTGGACAGCTGCAGGAGCTTGCCTATGGGTGCATTCCTTGAATCTGGGAGGTTTTTCAATACCAATGAGATAAACAAAGTGGGAGAACACTGGCAAAACCCTCTGCAATATTCTAGCCAGGAAAATTCATAAGCATTTTAAAAGCATCTTAATGTTTACCCTCAGTCAAATGTGCCTCAATCCGAATGAAACCATTTAAAAAGAGTTGACAACATGAAAAGTTTCTGAAATCTGCTGGTTTGTGGATACTGCAAATCCATATGAGTCTGTGGCTAAATACATAAGTAAAAATACAAATCTAATAATGAGCATTTTCTTAAAACTTCTATCCTGAAAACACTGCCCTATTTGCTATGATAACTAAATGACCATTTAATCATTCCTCTAGCAATACTTGTGGTCCAAAACGAACTGTGGAACATGTCTGTTTGGGGCACAAATTTTGAGATTCCAAAAAAGAATGTTACTCTGAACATCAAATAAAAAGATTCATAAATCACCAGAATGCAGGAATGCCAACAAAATATTTAAAATTAAAAACAAGGGACTGGGGTTGGGGCTCAGTGATAGAGCACCTGCTTAGCACCTGTGAGGCCCTGGGTTTGATACTCAGCACCTCATTAAATAGAAATATATAAAATAAAGGTATCCTGTTCAACTAAAAACTATTTTTAAAAATGAAGATCAAACTTATAAAAAAGCAACTTTCTGCAATGCAGCATTTCTCCTAGACCAGCTTCCTGTACCCCCAAATACTAGCATGATGTGAGCAAGCTTAGAAAAATAGGTGAGAAATTACAGAAATCTGATCTGGCCCCATCTCTAGTCCAGCCCCACTTAAATGTCCCTCTCCAAATAGCAACACCTCAGACCACGTATTTGCTATCTCTCTCTTTAGGGTTATCTCACATTTTTTTCCTTTCTTTCTTCTTGTGGTGCTGGGGATTGAACCTGGGACCTTGTGCATGCAGGAAAAGAACACTACCGACATCACTGAATCCCCAGCCCCTCAAGTTCTTTCCTAAATGTGTATCTCCTTTTCTAAATAGGTGTATCCATGCGCCTGACAAATGAAGTTCTTTTCTGCCAGGAAATACCAAGGAACCTACTTTCTCTGAGCTGATTTCTCTCTCTCTCCCTGGTATCCCTTCGCATCACATAACCTCTCACAGCCAGAGTCAGACTTGAGCTTTGGAATTGTGTGGGGTTTTTATTGTTTGGGGTCTGATATCACATACATCACTGGAGGGAGGTAACCAGCAGCTATGCATTTGTTTAATAAGCAAAAAACAAGGTTTGGTAGCACATGTCTGTAAGGCCAGGCATTTAGGAGGCTGCTGCAGGAGGATGTAAAGTATGAGGCCACAGTTGGCCTGTTAGCATGACCCTGCCTCAAAATAAAATATTCAAAGTTCTGATATTGGGTGAGTCTTCATAAACAATGAAGGGTCAGAGTTCCTGTTTCAACAGTCTCCCTTTAGGATGCTGTGTGTAGGTGTGTGACTGTTACCTTCCAATAGGACCTAGAGCAGTTGCTGGTGTCTACCTGTAGTAATAAATAGATCAAATGAAGTGAGTAAATAAGTAAAGCAATAAAAGATCTTACACTGTAGCTGGTCGTGGTCCCAGGGATATGGAGGTTATGTTGTGTTTCTTGGCTCTTGTGTTCTTGCAAGAGTGGATTTTAGATAATACATAAAATGTAATCAAAGTAGAGCAAAGCTCATTGGCCCAGAAATCACTATCAAAAAAGGGGAAGGAAAACAGTGAGTGTTCTCTGAAATCTCTAGGACTCATACCCGCTTTGCTCCTCAAGTTTATGGGAGATGCTGTGGGTGACTCCAGAATTCTGCCCATGAACCAATTAATTCCTACTCTTAACTGGCATTAAGAAGACATCATATTTGTAGGTTCCTACTCCACATGGTCTTGTCCAGGGACACCAAAGCAAAACCTGTGTGTGTGAGTGTGTCTGTGTGTGTGTGTGTGTGTGTGTGTGTGTGTATGTGTATGTGTGTGTGTTTGTGAATTTTACTATAATAAAAATGTTATTATGGCAGCTATTATGAAAACAAACAACAACAAGTGTTGGCTAGGATGTGGGGAACATGGCACACTCATACACTGCTGGTGGGACTGAAAATTGGTGCAGCCAATATGGAAAGCAGTATAAAGATTCCTTGGAAATCTAAGAATGGAACCACCATTTTACCCAGATATCCTGTGCAGCCAACCTAGAGGCCCTTCAGTGGAAGAATAGATAAAAAGTATGCATTATTTATACACAATGGAATTTTATTCAGCAATAAAAGAATAAAATCATGTGTGTGTGGGAGATTATGGTCTTGTTCTCTTGGTTTCTGACTTTTAGGGAAGAGAGTTTTTCTGAGATTCTTACCAGTATCTTTGCCTTTGTCAAAGGGGTATTGCAACTTACTTCTGTTTCTTGCTATCTAACTTTTGTGGTTTTCCAATATGAGGTATGAGGTAGAACTGGATTTTAAGTGGATATTTTTAATGTAGGATTTCACTAATTACTATTAGAAGCAACAGATTAGCTCAGAACAGTAATAAAATTTAATATCATCAGTTATTTATGTGCATAAGAAAATAAGTAGCAAACATAAAATTAAAGACAGTTCTAATGACCATAATATCAAAAGAAAAATACTTGGGAATTTTTCAAGAAATGTGAACACTTGAACATTTAACATGGCTTGTTTTTAGAAAATATACCATTATCCCTAAGCCACCTTCTTTTTTTGTGGTGACCTTAACTCATAGAATAAAGATAGAAATTAAAAGTTTCCCCTATGATCCTGAAGACAGGACTTAGGTATGGTTTACCAGTGAGCTCTATCATCATCCCATTTTTATTTATTTATTTATTTTGAGATATGGTCTTGCCAAGTTAGTGAGGCTAGACTCAAAGTTGTGACCCTCAAGGTTCGACTTCCAGGGCAGCTGGGGTTGCATGCATGTGCCATCACAACCTTGGTAGGGATACATCTTTTTTGTTTTCTTTAGTTGTAGTGGACAGAGTACCTTTATTTATATATTTATTTTTATGTGGTGCTGAGGATTGAACCCAGTGCCTCACATGTGCTAGACAGGTGCTCTAACCCTGACCCCAGACCCAGGGATTAAATTCTTGACTTTCATATTACAGGTTAGATCAGGATAATATCTAGGTTTGCAAACGTGAATAATGTCCCCATTTCGTGAGTGGAATGTAGAGGCCGCAATGAGAGAAAATGTCTATCCTTATCCTTGGAAGAGGAACATCAACTGTGGATTCACCTGCAACTTAGTATTTGAGGATTTCCCAGATATTAAAAATATAAGCAAAAGAGACAGGAGGTCAAGGCTCTGAGGAAGGGGAACTAGGTATTTCAAATTGTGAGGCATCAGATTGAGAAACACAATGCTAATGTAGCTAGGTATGGAGAATAGGGTCCCTCAAATTTAACTTTAGGATCAGGATCACAGAAGATATATAATAAAATAAACCATTTACTGTCTACATTTAAAAAAGATGATCATGGGTATGACTTGGTCAGAAGTCATCAGTATCACACCCCACCCACATGCCCACACACATTACTTCCCTTTTACCTCTTCCCCACTTTAGCAGTCAAGTCAACATCCACCCCTCAAGGCACATCCTTGCATTAAGTTAAAGGACTGAGCCACTGTACCCTGGGGATCACAATGGGCACATCTTTGCCTAGCTTATGGAGAAACTAGCAAAGGAATGGCAGAGTTCAGGAACATCTCTGTCTCTTTTTTCTCACAAACAAATAACTAGAGATTTCAATTATAAATTGATGGATGAAGTGAACTTGGAAGTATTTGGACAAATATTTCCAATACTGAAAATATAAATGTTCAGCAGCCTAATGTCTTATTTCCTTTTTATCTTTTTTTTTAAATGCTGTGGATTGAGCCCAGGGTCACTCAACCTCTCAGCAACATTCCTGATCTTTTTTTGTAACTTAGTTAGAGACAGGGTTTCACTGACTTGCTTAGTCCTTCCCTAAGTTGTTGAGACTGGCTTTGTATCAGCCTCCAGAGACACGGGGATTACAGTCATGCACCATCACACCTTGCTAAGGTTTTATTTCATTATTTGTACAAGAGCAGTTTTTCATGTAATATAACCTACTGAATGCTCTCAAGATATTGCACTTTGTGAAAAATTCAAAGAGATAACTTATTACCTTTATATTAACAAACTTAAAAAATATGGCTTCTTTTCACTTGATAAAATCAGGTTAGGACATATTTTTCTAGTTTCTTTATTCTTTTTTGGGGGGGAGGGGGGTATAATATGGATCTGTCCCAGTATCACTCAACCACAAAGCCACTTCCCCAGTCATGTTTATTTTTTTTTAGAAACAGGGTCACAGTAAGTTGTATAGGTCCCTATTAATTTGCTGAGTTTGTCTTAGAACTCGTGAATTTCCTGCCTCAGCCTCTCAAGCCATTGAGATTGCAGGTATGTGCCCCCATTCCCAGTTTCTTCATTCTTTTGTAATTGTTGCTTTCTTTTGTTACATAAATTCAAGTTGAATAACAATATGTTTAACAATACAGATAGAAAAAAGCCAGTGATGTAGGTAAGAAATTGAACACATCCACCAGAAAGTATATTATATATTCACCATGGTGTATTACTCAGCCATCAATACATACTCCTCTAATGGTCAGCAAAATAGATGAAATTGGTTGATGTCATGCTAAGGGAAGAAATACACAATAGTGTCACATCTCATGTGTTAACTAATATAATATCATGTGCAAGTACAATAGTGATTAGTATGGCTGAGGAGTGTGGGGGGGCATCAAAGGCAGAAGACAGTGTTTGGATATTATGAATACATATATATTAATATATATAAACATCACACTGAATCCCATAACTATGTGCAATTGGTATGTGATGATAAAACCCGTCATCTCTCATAATTATCTAATTCTACAGTAAGAACACAATCCTGCTGTCTTTTGGAATTCCAGTATATGATGTGATATTATTGATGATGCTCCCTGATAACAACCAGGCTCTCCCTACAAAAACATTCTACTTACTTCCAGGCTCTGAACATAGAGTATACAATGTATTTCTGCATGTGAATCATCTCACTTATCTTAAAGTCCTCCAGCTTGTCTGTGTTATTGGAGAATATTCTTTTGTTTCTGGGGTTTTGACCCAGGGTTGCCTTACCAGTGACAGAGATCCACCATCATTTACTTTTTCAGTTTTAAGACAGAATGTGGAAGATCTCTGCAGGTGTCTGTGACTGTCCTTTCAGAAGGCTGAGTCAGAAACCATGGGGAATACATGTAATGAACATATATATTGGTGTTCAATAGGTTTGATTTGGAAAAAAGCAAGAAAAGTAGTCACTTGATTATGCTCCAAGCTTTTTGAAGTCCCTTTTGTGGACTTCCACCATTGGCTCTACCGGGGTCTTTTTTTTTTAAAAAAAATATTTTTTTAATTAGTTATCCATGACAGTATAATGCATTTATATACTTTGATATATCATACATAAATGGGATATAATTTCTCATTTTTCTGAGTATACATATTGTAGAATCACATGGGTCATACAGTCACATACATACATAAAGGACTAATATCTGTTTCATTCTCTTTCTCATTTGCACATCCCCTGCCTTCCCCTCCTTTCACTTTGCTCTACGTAATGTAAGTTAATGCGATTCTTTTTTTCTTTTGCATTACAATTCTTAATACACATATAAATCACAATTTTGTATCTTTTTATGTAACGTATTTTGACACCCAATTCAAGTCTTCATACATGTACTTTGGCATGTACTTTGGATGATGTTGTCCATTACATTCTGCCATCCTTGCTAATCCCCGTCCCCTTCCCTTTTCCTCCCACCCCTCTGCCTCATCTAGAATTCATCTATTCCTCTTATGCTTCCCCTGCGTACTCCACTATGGGTCAGCCCTCTTATGTCATGGAAATATTCAGAATATGTTTTTAGAGGGGGGGCATTGGTAACTTCAGTAATCATTATCTTCTCCAACTCCAACCATTTACATGCAAATGCCACGATTTTATTCTTTTATTGCTGAGTAAAATTTCATTAGGTATATATGCCACAATTTTTATCTATTCATACACTGAGGGAATTCTGTGTTGGCTCCATAGTTTAGCTATTGTGAGTTATGGTGCCATAAACATTGATCTGGCTGTGTCTCTGTAGTATGATGTTTTTAAACCTTTGTGCTTAGACTGAGGAGAGAGATAGTTGGGTCAAATTGAGGTTCCATTCCCATATTTCCAAGGAATCTCCATTCTACTTTCCAAATTGGCTGCACCAATTTGCAGTTCCACCAGTAATGTATGAGTGTACCTTTTCTCCACATCCTCACCAACACTTATTGTTGTTTCTTTTCATAATTGCTGCCACTCTGATGGAGTTAGATGAAATCGTAGAGTAGTTTTGATTTGCATTTCTCTGATTCCTAGAGATGATGAACATTTTTTCATATATTTATTGATTGTATATCCTCTCCTGAGAAGTATATGTTCAGGTCCTTAGCCCACTTGTTGACCAGGTTATTTGTTTTTTCATCTACCAGAATCATTTAAGTCCTCTATCTCTGACCACAGCTGCTTCATTTGCTTCCTCACATTGTGAAGCTTCCAGCCTCTTGGACTGAGCTGTTACCAGTTTCCCAGTGTGGCCATCCTGTAGGCAAACATTTGGTGACTATTCTTCTCATGATTATGTAAGTAAATAGAATAATCTCCCTTCTGTATACACATGTACATTTTTTGTGTATTCTATCTTTATGAAAAATCCTAAATATACAGGTATATTCTCAAGGTCTAGGTCATATTGCATCTCTAGTTATAATTTTTTGAAAAAACCATTATAGTTTTTTTAATGTCTATTCAAATTTATATTCCTGGCAAGGATGTCTAAATGTTTCCTTTTCTGCATATCCACTGCAGTATGTGTTACCTACAAACATTTTGAGGACTGAGTCCACAAGCATGTGGTTATATCTCATTGTGATACAACCTGAAAGCATAAAAATTCCGGAAGAAAATGAGAATTTTTTTTCCACTGGCATTGGCAATGGTTTTAGATAGAATATGCAGAGACTGGGGAAGAAAAAACAGCTGAGACTATATAAAGCTAAAAATGCTTCTATACAGCAAAGGAATCAATCAATGAAATGTAAAAGTAGACTGGGTTAAAGAAAACCATTTCTAGCCACATGTCTGAAAAAGCTCAACATCCAAAATATAAGAAACTTACACAACTCACCAAAATTTAATATAAACCCCTCATAACCTAATTTAAATATGGTAAAATACTTAGATTCTGCCCTAAAAATTAAACAAGTGTGTAAAGACATATGAAAGTGACTCAAGATCACATATTAGGCTACATAAAATGATAATTTAGCTTTTCTGCTTTATTTGTCTCACAGAATTATGGGTGCAAACTCTCCATCCTTCACGGGGCATCTTGAGATCAATTAGCAAAATGCCAGGTTCTCATTTTCCCACATTATGCTTCCTCATTATTCCATCTTAATTGCCGAGAAAATCTCAAGTCTGAAAAACAACAAAATATAGATAAATTGCTAGATTATCATCAACTTTGAAAATTATTTCAGAAATCAATAAATACATTAGTAGACCCAGATGTGAAAAAATATAAAATAGAGGTACAAATCAACATTTAACTTTACAGCTGCTCATAATAATACTTGCAGTTATGCTGATATGGGAGCATATGCCACTAGTCTTCACTACCTCGAGGCCACAGCAGGAGGAGAATTTAGGCTAAGGAATTTGTGTCCAACCTGGCAACCAGCTCTAAAAATTGACCCACCAAAAAACCAAAAAAACAGTAATAACATTTTTTAAAAGGTGCCTTCCCAGGTGATTTCTATGAAACATGTAATAAGCAATAAGTAACAATAATTCATGATCACATCGAAATGTAGAAAAACAAAACTAATTCTGTAAGACCAGAATTACCAGATAACAAACCATAAAAATAGAAATTGCAGACCATCTTCCTATAGATGTTGACCCAGATAATCAAAACCCCTAGCAAAGTAAGAACAACAACAAAAAGTATTATTGGACTTCATGACCAAGAGGGACATTGTCATATGGTAAGTTTCCAAAAATCATTTTGATAGAGAAAAGCTTTTGGCAAATCACTTACCAAATTACTGTAAAACCTATGGCCAATTACAACCAGGGGAAAATTCTTTTTAAATCCACTTAAGGGCAGCTATGAAATGTTTTCATACTTAATGGTGCGAACTGAAGTATTTATCAATTTATTTTTAGAAAAAGAAAAAATGTATGCTTTTCTAACTTCTAAATATCATTTGAGACTATTAAATGGGATTTTATACATCAAAAATCAAATAACATATGCATATACTATTATTTCTATAATGTTTCTAAGCAATATCCATGAACTAATGAAACATAAGAATTTGTTCAATAATGTCATGGGTAAAATGGTCAACACTAAATCATTTAAATTATATACAGTAGCAATGAGCAGTGTTAAAATCGAGGCACAATCTATTCACAAATATAGGGAAAATAATTTAAATGAAAGTATTATCAAAATAACTGTTCACTGCAAAGTAAAAAGTAAAGGTGAAAATAAAATGCAAAAAGGATCATGGAAACAAAATGTGAAAACTGTTAATATTCAATGATTAAAAGCTTGATTTGGGGTTTTAAGGGTCGATAGGCTTCTTCCAGACTAGCGAGTGGGGTGGGGCCAGGCTTCCTCCTCAGGTCTGGCCTGGCGCGGTGCCGGGTTTCCTCCTCGGATCTGATATGTATTCTATATATGTGAGTTAAGTTATTAATTGAGTTATTGAGCTCTATAGTTTCTTTATTCAACTCTATTTTGGAATATCTATCCAGTGGTGAGAGAGGTGTGTTAAAGTCACCCCAGATCACGTTGTGGTCAATTTGACTCTTGAACTTGAGAAGAGTTTGTTTGAACATAGGTGCCCCATTTTTGAGGGCATATATATTTATGATTGTTATGTCTTATTGGCGTATGGTTCCCTTGAGCAGTATGAGATTTTCTTTATCTATTTTGATTAACTTTGGCTTGAAGTCTACTTTATTTAATATAAGCATGGAGACCCCTGCTTGCTTTCAAGGTTCATGTGAGTGGTATGTGTTTTCCCAATCATTCACCTTCAGTCTGTCTTTTCCTGAGTCTCCTGGGGGCAGAATAATGGTTGGATTTTTTTAATCCAGGCTTCTAGCCTATGTCTTTTGATTGGTGTATTTAAGCCATTAATATTTAAGGCTATTATAGAGTCATGGTTTGTATTTCCAGCCATCTTTGTTTATTTTTGCTACTTGACTTGAAGTGTTAATTATTGTTTAATTTGTAATGTGTATCTACATATTGATACAAGTTAAAAATTAATTTAATTTTAATTGAACATGTGTAGTGATCAAATCAGTGCAATTTCTACCTTCTAAAATATCATTTTGATGTTTGAAACCTGTGAAGTCTTCTTAGAATGTACAGAGTTTAATAATTACTTATACAATTCAAACTATGGGCTATAAAACCATCTTAACTGCTTTTTGGCACTCCTTGCAAACTGTCTTTTGAAACAGATATAAAAAGCTTTTCTCTTTTGTGGTTCTTTGTGATCAAATTTTTCAGCTTCAACATATGAGTGCAAACATACAGGATGTGTGAAATATGAAAAATCACTAGAAAAAGACAGTCTCCCATTCTAAATCCAGAAAAAAAGAATATACATTTAAAAACTGTAGAATAAAATCCCAGTGCCTTGTGAGGCTAAGAAAGGAGGATGATGAGTTCAAATCCAGCAACAGCAAGGCCCTGAGCAACATGGTGAGATGCTGTCTCTAAATAAAATATAAAATAAGAGTGAGGATGTGTATCACTGGTTGAGTGTCCCTGAGTTTAATCCCTGGTACCCCCCAAATATTTTAGGGTTTGCATTTAATCACTAGGCCTTAGTTATTTTTGAAAGATCTATATATAAATGGCATATGCCAATTCTTATAAATTTATTTTATGTAAGTCAAATATTATATTAATATTTTTATAGTATAAGCTTAAATTGATCTATATTAGCATGTAAAAAAATAAATTAAAAATTGTTTTAGGTGAAGCTGAATGCCTGCAATCCCGTTGCCTCAGGAGTCAGAGGATTGCAAGGCCAAAGTTCAGTAACTTAGCAATATTTTTCCCCAATATAAAAAATGGCTAGTGAGATAGTTTAATGACTAAGTGCCCTGGGTTCAATCTGTGGTGCAAAGGAAAGGAGGAGGGTTTTAAAATCGCCTTGTCTCAACAACAAAAACAAATGTGAAATTTAAAACCAAAAACAGCATTCTATCACTTTTCTGTGACACACAGAATCTGCTTTAATTCATTTTAAACATTTGAATCTTACACAATCTAAGTTTTCTACCACTCAATAAACGACATGTTTTAATCAAGCAGGTCTCCAAGCCATTGGATGAATTTAAGGTCAGTGTAGCTGAGGAATCTGCAGTTATACAAACTGGAGTGTGCAGGTGCCATGAATTTGCAGTAATAGTCAAGATCTCATGGATGGATTGTTCATTGCCTTGAAAGTGTTGGAAAATTGTTTTCTGATTGTAAATTTATATATCAGTATTGGGAAAAACTTAGATCCTTTACTGATAGTATGCTTCAAAGAAAGGGACACAATTTCATGCAATAATGAGGAGAACTAATCTTCATACAGGTAGTGGCCAGGAGAAAGCAGAGTCTGGTCATTCTGCTAGCTCCAGTTTTGAACCACAATCATCACTAAATGATACACATCAAGTATATATGGTTAAAATTGTGTAAATGTACCATGATAGTGTTGTGAAGAAATATCTATAGTAATGTCCATGCTGACGCTCCATTGTTGTTAGGAAGCATCCTGGAGAATGGGAATGATTCATAGATGACTGAAATTCTGAGCTATGTACCTTCCCAGCTGTGCACATTATGCCTGGCACAACATAGTCAGGGAGATCATGAGACATAACACAAGCTCTCTGACATCAGGGAGGTAATCTGAGAAACACCCCTCAAACAAGGGTCTACGGAGTGATACTTCCAGCTTGGTCCATGGATGCCCTATCGTACTGGGCATTCATGTCCTTTATGCACTGAAGATATCAAGCTGGCCCCTAGAGTGGGCATTTTGTGTGGAAGGATATCTAAATCACAGGTAATCTAACACAGATTACTAAAATAGGTTACATTTGAAAAATTCACATATGGTAAGAAGAAGGAAAGGCCAAGTGAGGAGATGAGAAAAAACAGATCATACATGAAAAAGAAATTTAAAAAAAATCACGTTTTGTTTGTTAGAGCTGATAGTAAAGACTCCCTCTAGTATCTGAATTCAGGAAGGAGTCGTGTTAGATATGGTGCTCTCACTAAAGTCAGGGGAGGCTGTGTGATACATGCAGCATCATCTATGTTGCAACCATCTAGTGAGTTCTGCTCAGGCAGTCGACATGAGCTGGTGGTCAGGACAGAAGTAGAGAGAATTACAGAAGAAGGACACCCCACTTCAACTCAGGGTTATTTGGACACTCTGTGTGGACACATTCCATGGTGAAAGTGAGAGGAAGAAACATCTCTTCTCTCATATGCAGTGTGAGCACCATCCTGTTTATAACGGGAGAGGAAATAGGATCTGTCACCCCTAACAACACACGTGAAGACCTACAGCTTGGGGTTGTCCTCATCTCACAGCTCAGCTTCACCACTACTGCCAACCCTCCCCATTCCTCTTGGTATTCACTAACAGATAAAAGGGAGATGGAGAATTGAGACTGGTCTTGCTTCAAGCAAGTGGACTGATGTCAGCCTCAACAGAAACCTCTTACTTGTGGCTCTTTGTGTGCTGGGAAACCATAAATAGCACCAGAGAGAAATGACTGACATCTCAGAGAGGGCGACACCATCACCCAGCCCCTCTGCTGCAAAACACACCCTCCAGTAACACGACAAGCAAACCCTGGACAAGACTTGACTGAATGGCAGCTCTTTCTGAGAAGTAGATATGAGAACCATGGGTTGCTTTTGTAAATTGTCAGGGTTTGAAAATACAGCTCAGGTTTAACACTTAGAGCTATGATATGTATATTACTATTATTTTAAATTTCTCCTGAGAAAAGCAACTAAAAGAGAAATTGTTCTTTAAAGTCAAGAAAGAAAAAGCCCCAGTGGTGCTTCTCTGTGGGGACAAGTGCATGGAGTACTGCATACAGGGCATAGGTTAAGGGCATCTGCATGGCAGGCCATTCCCCATGCAAGGCGTGTGAGTTGCAAACTGCTTACCCCATCGGCACAGCTCTGGGCACGAGGCCATGTGTTGCAGTTCCACTCCTTGATTATTCTCTGCAAGGACAGTTAGCAGACATTGAATTGGTGGCCATCTATATTTTGCTTAGGCATTGCCTGAGTACATATACATGGTAACTGCACAATAAAATCAGGCCTGCTTTCTGATTGGTCTCTGGAGGACTTGATTAGAGACTCCACAGCCATACTCTCCTCTACTCTGTTCTGTGGACATCCTCAGGGATAAAAGAGCCCAAGCACTTCTCTGCAGACCCCAAACTCTCGTTACTGGGAAATCCACATGATCCTGCAGGAGGGTCCATTTTCCCTGAGTGATATTGCAATGGAAGAGTCAAGTTCTGCTTTCAGCTTTCCTGCTTTATTTTGTTATGTGTGTCTTGGGGTCACATTTATCTGTGCATGCTAATGACATAAAAAATTGAATTTTGGAAAAAAATCCGAAACTGACCAGGGCAGAATGAAATTCAAGTGTCCAAAATGTTCCTCTAAGCAAAATTAAATTTACACATTTCCATCATTAGATATTGTAAAATGTTTTTAGTGATTAAAACAGAATGGACTAATACATAAAAATATTCTTCCAAATTCTTGTGAATTATATTCACAAGCCTATAATTTAGCACCATGAATTGGAACTTACCAGCACATTTATTTGATTTTCTAAAAGACTTAATGTACTTCTTTTTGATCATGGTCCCTTGTTTGACATTTACCAACTGAAAGTTCTTAACCATGTGAGATTCCATTCTATAAAATGATGCTTTGAGCATAGAACCTCATTTCCCTCTAAAGATTTCAAAATGTACAATTACTCAAACAATAATTGTTCTATGAGTTATGAAGATGACCAAAGCAAGATTATCAATAAAAATATTAAAACTTATTAATTCCCTGGTAATAACTATACAAATTAGTAGTGTTTAAAATCTCTACATGACATATCATATGTAAGTTTTGTCCCATGAAGTTGTTAAATTGAAAAATGAAGAAGTAAAACTGACATTCCCTATAAGAAAAATTTACTCATTTTAGCAGGATCTCAAAGAAGCAAACATCTTTAGAAGAAAATATCCTCGTTACACCATACAGAACATGGTCCTCTGAGCTCCAACAGTCCTAATAAGCCCAGAGGACCATGTTCTATATGGTGCAATGAGTATATTGTCTTCTAAAGATGTTTGCTTCTTTGAGAAGCAAAGAAGCTACTGGAAAAGATCACTAGTAGATGAAATTTTCTCCTTCAATGCCCTTTTTAGAATCCACACTAACTCTGCATCTGAAGACACAGAGGTACTTTGTCACCTGAATAAGCAGAGCAGATCACAAACATTTGTAAGTTTTATGGAAAGGATGTGTTTAAGTTCTGTCTCTGTAGGTTTGTAATTTTAATGTCTGTAGAAAGGCAAGAAGTTTCCATTGGAGAACACAGAACTGTGGCTGCCCCAGTGGGACATGTCATCTCTCTCAATTTTATTGTCTTCTCTGATGGATAACAGCAATCCAAGAGATCTGGGCTTCAAACCCTTAAAGTTTCCTGTACACATCTGGAAAAAAATCTTGATTGAGATCATTTTCTCATGTTAATAAGGAAACTTAAATTACTCTAATTCTGGTCCTAAGATCAAATTAGTCCAAACCTGTCCCACAACTTATAATGCCTCTATTTTGATGTGAGTGACTCCTGGCACCCACATAATTTCCCTGAAGCCCTGAAGTGTGTGGTGGGCCCCTCTTTCCTAGTTTGCACATGGAGCACACCTTCTTGGGGGTAGTGATGGTTTGGTATGTCATCTTTTCCAAAGTGACAGTCCTGTGGCTCAAGCTCTAAGTGAAATATTAAAACTAAGAAAAGAAAAGGAAGACCTATAGGTCACATGTTGTAGAAATCACAGGCAGATGGAATCTAGTCAGAGCAAAGGCAGAGTCCGAGCTGGAGTTCACTCTAAGAAACCTACGTGATCAACTCCACCTTCTCTGACAAAAAAAAAAAAAAAAAAAAACATTTAAAAAGCAGGCTCAGTATCCAGGGTCCTGTATATAAATATACATAAATGCATTAAAGCGCTATATTAAAAAAGATCCCTATTATCTGGAGTCAAAAGAAAGGACAGTCATTTCAAGCAGACCCACTTATGTTCCAGTTGTAGAAATCAGAAAAGATAGTTCTTGAACACTGTCATTATCAACATGTGAAGGGTAAATACAGCATGATAATAAATTAAACATTTATTTTTTTATAGGTAATGGAAATTTGGACTAAATGGAAATATATAAAATGAAAACTAATATCCACAGACAGAAATTCCACATGGATGAGATGAGGGAGGTTGGAAAACTGAAGAAGAAAATCAAAATAATTGCCAAAGCATGAGACCTCCAAAGTCACATGAAAGGGAAACATAAAACAGGAAAAGAGTGCAAGAACAGTTAGGAAAGACACATCAAGGGTAGAGGAAAAGTATCCCCTCATGCAGTCCCCATCCTGGACCAGCCTCATGAAAGTTTTGTGCCTTTGGTGAATTGGGCTCTGCCTTACTCCCTGGCATAGCCCATTAATCACCAACGTGCCACCTGGAATACTGTCCCTCATATACACTCACTTCTTTGGGGGCGTCTGAATGAGCCATGGCAGAAACTTGGCCAGTACTCTCAACTTTGTGGAGCCAAGAAGAGCTCTTTGGAGCAGTGGAGAATTACAGACCACACCTTTGTTGTAATGTGGACATGCTGTGTAATTAGGTGTTGTTGAGTCCAATCTCTTTGTAGCCATGATTTTTCATAGAGAGGAAAATAGTTTCATCTCTAATTGTGAGGATTAGGCCAAAACATACTGAACAAGTGGGTTCCAACCAGTTAAAGAAGGCTCTCTGGGAAGCTGGGCATGGTGGTATTTGCCTGTAATCGCAGCAGCTTGAAAGGCTGAGGAAAAAGTGTCATGAGTTCAGAGCCAGCCTCAGTGAAAAAAATTTACTAAGCAGATCAGTGATATCCTGTCTCTACATAAAATAGGGATAGGGATGTGGCTCAGGGGTTGAGTGCCCCTGAGTTCAATCTTCATCATCGTACCACCCCCCAAAAAGAAGAATGTCTGGGGAGTGAGTCTCAGACTTTGGATGTATAAGAGCTTTCATAGAGGTTCTAAAGTGTAGAACTAGCATAGAATAAGTGTTATGGGCCAAGCTCTGGGTTGGATGTGCATGTATTTGAATCCAGACTTTTATATATATTTATATATATTATCGATTTGATGTTGATCTATTGATGGAATATTTCTTACACAAGGCATGGATGTGCTTTATTTAAAGTCTGAAATAATAGATTTATATTTTAAACAATCTGCAGCTACATATTGAAAAATAACAGTCATCAGAAAATCAGGCATGTGAAGCTAGATCATTTCATGTCTCTTTAGAACATGTAGATCTATAAGGCAAGATAGTAAGAGAAACAATAAAAGTGAAAAATTCATGAACTTGAGATGACATTTAAAAATCTGAGGTGAATGTTGATACACAATCTTACTTCAATAACAAGACCCCTACAGCACAAAAATTAAAAATCAAGAATAAATAAAGAAGATAGATTCAAACTAAAAAGCTGCTTCTCAGCAAAAGAAACAGTAATGTGAAGAAAGAACCTACAGATTTTATACAAATCACTTCAGTCAGAATTGCAATCATTAATAATAAAGGCAACAATAAATATTGGTGAGGATGTGGGTCAAAAGGAACACTCACACATTCCTCATGAGATTGACTCCAAATTGGTGCAACCACCATGAAAAGCAGTATGGAGATGCCTTGAAGAACCAGAATGGAAACATCATTTGACCCAGCTATCCTTCACTTTGGACTATACCCAAAGGACTTAAAAACAGCATACTACAGGGAAAGGCTGCACCATATTTATAGCAGCACAATTCACAATAGATAAACCATAGAACCAAGCTATGTTTCCTTCAAAAGTTGAATGGATAAATAAAATGTGATATATATAATTTCCCCCACCAATGGAATATTACTTAGCTTTAAAGATGAATGAAACTATGCCATTTGGTGGTGAAAGGATAGAGGTGAAGAATATCATGCTAAGTGATATAAGCCGCCACCCCCCACACACAAACACAAAGACCAAATGTTCTCTACAATAACTGTATGCTAATTCACAATGGGGGTGGGGAAAAATAGTTGTTTTGATTAAGTAGAGAGGAGTGCAGGGGGAGGGGAAGAAATATGGGGATAGAAATAATAGTAGAATGAAACAGACATTACATAAAATACATAATATATAGAGGTGCTAAAGCACACAAAAAAAGAAGGGAAAGAGAATAGAAATTCAGTGGATTAGACAAAGTTGGATTGAAGGGAAGAAAAGGGAAATAGGAATATAAATGACAGTAGAATGAATCAGACACAACTTTTCAATGTTTATATATAAATACACAACCAGGGAAGGTCCACACCATGTACACCTCAAGAATGGAATGCTAACTAAAATAAGTTTTACTCCATGTATAATATGTCAAAATTTCCTCTACCATCATGAATACCTAAAAAGAGTAATAAATTTTAAAAATGACAAGGGAAAATTTGTATACAAAGAAGGTTTGTGGGTTAAAAACTCTTCAATAAATGGTAATGTCATTAAGGTTAAATAAAAGTATAAAAGAGTACCTTGAGCCCATACAAAACAACAATGGTAAATAGAGTTGCCCAAGTCAGTCTGCACAACTAGCTATAATCACAAAATTTTTGGTTTACAATTCTTTTCTATTTGTTTTACAAAGCAACACAAGAACAATACTTACAAGTTGAGTAGAGAGGAAACATTACACAGCAGAGCTATGAATATTATGAATAGTGCTGTGGGCACTCAAAGAAAGCATTCTCAACTTTTTCCCCCATGTAATAAAAAATCATGCAGTTGAAAGATACACTAGTTACTGACTAGATAACATATACATGTGTTTGTGACATTAAGTATGTGGGCAGCTACTCAACTTGGCAGGTCAGATCCAGTAGATAATAAGGAAGACACTCTCTTCACACAAGACAGTGTTTCCTTGAGTAATACTATGAAAGCAAGAGAGAAAGCAAAATGAAAGAAACAGGCAACTGTATTGCCAGACTAGGAAAACCCAACCACTGAACCTATGTACTGGGGAGTTTCAAAGAGCTTTTCAGAAACCTGAATGGGAAGTGCTGGGCAGAGCATCCTCTCCACAGGTGAGAGACTGAAGTCTTGTTCTAAATTGTATTGAAAGTGAGGCCGAATAAATACAAGTTAGAACAAAGAAAACTTCATTCTAAGATCTTGCATGACCTGGTGATCCCCTGAAGGACACCAAGTCCTCCCAAGACAGGTAAGATCCTAGAGGAGGGAGTGATAGCCTTGAGATGACTAAATAAATTTGGATTCCAATGAGTCACCGAGCCAGATGCATTGAGAAATCAGCATTCTTTATCTATTACATGAAGGACTGCAGACATCATTCAATCAAGAAAAGGGAAGATCTTTAGTATTTTTTTTTAGACCTCTAGGACTGAATCTTCCCTCCTGGCCTTATAAATAGTTTAAACTCTCATATGAAAAATGAAGCCAGTTTTCTGCATAAAATAATGTGGAGATAAGCATGAAACCTAGATATTTACCCTTTGGAATAAAGAACGGTGTGAATATTATTCTCCTAGAACTTATCATTATATTTCAATATTTATTTTCTCAAATAAAGTTAAATGAAATGTTGGTGGGTGGTGATTTGTTGACCCAAAAAGCTCACATATGAAGAGAATATTGTGTTTTTACTTTTTGAACAGGACTTGTAGATGAGAGTATAGAGTTTTATTTCAATCAAAATTGTGTTTCTCTGTGGTGTCATGGGCTCTTGGAGCTATAAGATCTGAGGAGGGACATGGTTAGTTTATAGTATCTTATATTTACTGGGTTGCAGAGGGTTCTGGGAGACCATGACACATGCTATCTATCGCATAATCCAATAAGTATAACAAACATTATATTGTAAATAATTAAGTAGAACCAAAGGGTCTACAAAATCAAAATATACAATGAAATAAAAAATGTGGGGACATAAATGCTTCTATAGTATGTCTTTTTCTTTTTACACTCATCATTTTACATGTTTCTAGTTACACTTTTTTACTGGGTATCCAAAACTAAAGAAGTGGTCTCAAATTGTAATGTTTGTCCTACTCTAGAGGCTAGTATTGTCACCTCAGTGATGAAAGTCATAGAATTCATGAGGAACTGCATGGTTTCTTCAGTCCAAGAGTCAGGATGGGCCTATGGACCATGTGGATTCCCCAGGAAACATTAAGACTATTTCCCACTTAAGCAACCCTGCTTTATTGCCTGAATGTGCACGTTGGCTCCTAGTCCTTTGGGTCTTTCTCCTCTCCCTGATTTGGAGCTTGTATAATTCTCCAGAGTTGTAGATACCTTAGGGTGTACTGCTCCTCTATAAGATGAAATGTTATACTCATAATTCAAACTAGGGATATCTGGGCATCATTTAAGCATCTCTAGGTCCTTCCTATAACTCTCTTAATTTTCCCATAATTAAAAACGAGAATATATGATTTACATAAATAATATTCTCCAAATAATACTTGATTAAACATATGAAATAATTAATGGAGACATAATAGCATTATTTACTTAATAGAATATTTTACTATTGCATCGATCCATTAGCAAAGTGAATAGTGGGAGATGTGTGACATAATAACATCATTAAAAGCATAACAAGGTTAACATTAAGAAATTCACACTTTATTTAGTAACAAATTGCATCTTTAATAAAATATAAGTATAAATGCTCTGTAAAAGGGGTATGGTGGGCCATGCCATGACCCTAGGGACGTGAGAAGCTTTGCAAGTTCAAAGTCAGACTCCATAACTTAGTGAGGCCCTATACAACTTAGCAAAACCTACTCTAAATAAAAAAGAAAAAAAACTGAGGATGTGGTTTACTGATTAAGTGTCCCTAAGTTTAAGAGGCTCTTAAAAATTTAAATTTTAAATTTCATATAAATCTTAAGAGACTTCTGAAATAATCAACTCTGAATATTAATATTTCTCCAGTTGTGAAAAATGAGACTATTTAATAATTTTTGATTTATACTAAAATTATTTACTTTGAGGGATACACAACTCTATACTTGTATTTTTTTATTTCTACAATATCAGCTAAAGATGTTAAGAAATTTTTCAGCAAATGTCAGAAGCAATTACCCATTTTCGACGTTTAAATGATTTTATTTCACCTAGGTCCCAAATACTTCAAGGGATGGGCCATAGATAAGAAACTTACTACAATCTTTATATTTGTCAAGGTGTTTTTATAAATATTTTACTATTATTTAAGGTACACACTTTGGACAAATCTACTCCACATTTGATACAGATATGAGGTCAAAAATTTAAAAATGTCGGAAATTTGAATACAGTCTTGGACACATTCTTTGGGTTTCTATGTGCTATAAATCCTTCAGTGTTTTAAAAATGTTTGATCAATGGCCAAAAGATTTGCAAAAATTTTTTCACATGTCCTCTCACTCGAATGAATTCTGACGTGCTGAGTAGGGTGTGAGCAACTATTGGAGACTCTGACACCTATTTTACACTTGTATAATTTCTGTGCTATCATCTCTCTGGTGAAAATAGTGTTGAACTGCTGTGAAATAAGGGTTGACTCATCCTTAAAGATACTGATGCAATGTTTTCATTGTAAAGCTTCTCTCCAGTATAAAATCTACAATGTTTAGTAAGATGTGATCTTCAATATTAAAAGCTTTGCCATTCTTCACATTTATAGGACTTCTCTCTAGTATGGGTTCTCTGGTGTCTAGTAAGTGATGATTGTTGATTAAAATCTTTGCCACATTCTCTACATTTGTAGGGCTTCTCTCCAGTGTGGATTTGCTGGTGCTGATTAAGTGATGATTTTTGACTGAAACTCTTGCCACACAATTTACATTTGTAGGGCTTCTCTCCAGTATGAATCCTGTTGTGGCGAACAAGGCTCAAGTGTATATTAAAAGCCTTGTCACACACTTTACATTTGTAGGGCTTCTCTCCAGTGTGGATTCGCTGGTGCTGAGTAAGTGATGATATGTGATTAAAATTCTTGCCACACACTTTACATTTGTAGGGCTTCTCTCCTGTATGAATCCTTTTGTGACAATTAAGGTGCAATGTGCTATTAAAAGCTTTGGCACACTATTTATATTTGTAGGGCTTCTCTCCAGTGTGGATTCGCTGGTGCTGAGTAAGTGATGATTTTCGACTAAAACTCTTGCCACACACATTACATTTGTAGGGCTTCTCTCCAGTATGAATCCTGTTGTGGCAATCAAGATTTGAGTTTCTATTAAAACTTTTACCACACACTTTACATTTGTAGGGCTTCTCTTCCATATGAATTCTCTGGTAATTTTTAAAGCTTGGTTTTTGACTGAAACCTTTGCAAAATTGTTTACATATGTAGGGCATTACTCCAGGGTGTGTCCACTGCTGACAAATAAGATTGGAGCTTTTATTAGAAGTTTTGTCACATTCTTTGCATTTGCATGACATATCTCCTGTATGAACATTGTTATGATGAGTAAAGTTTTTGAGTACATTGCATTCTTCACATTGGTTGGTCTTCTCTACAGAATAATTTTTTTGGTGTTGAATAAGGGTGAAAAACTTTTTAAGTCTTTCCCACACTTTTTACATTTACAGGTCTCTCCTTCAGTATAAATCCTCTGTTATTTAACAAGTTATATCTTTTCACTAAAAGTTTTTTCACATTCTTTAAATTTGTAAAATTTATCACTGTCATAGTATCTGCGGTGTTTTAAAAATATATCAAAGCATTTACCTGCTCAATATCTCCTATACAACTCGGTCTGTTTTTCTCTATAAATTTTCTTGTATTAAGAAAGCTCTATACTGTGGTTAAGAGCCCTTTTACATATGTTACACTTGCGGGTTTTTTCTTGGCTATAAATATTTTAATGAACACTAGTTTTTGATCACTGAAGCAAGACTTTCCTACATGGTCATCTTGGTAAATTTCCTTTAGAAAAGGACTAGGATTTCTCTATATTAATAGATTTTATCATCAAGGTAAATATACTGGTCATTACTCAGGGTAGAGACATGGCTTATACTGTTACTTCAAGCTTTATCTATATAGTGCACTTTCCATAAATCTGTATCAGAATTGTTATTAAGCAATAGTGGGGAAGTAGAAACTTTTCTACAATTCTTGTCCATTTGGGCACAAGGAGAAATTAATCTTTTGTTTCAGAAAATGGACATTTTATAAAGAAACTCCCAAAAGGATCACTTTTAGAAATATCTTTTCTGTGCAAAAGTTTGACTGGAATTTTAACTCAGTGCTACTTTTATAATTGGCCAAGTTAAAAACTGATGCATGGTCTGAATTTCAATTATTCCACATTGACTTTCAGTTCAAAAATGGCTGTGGATTTATTTTTATATGGTGTCTTTTGACCATAAAATTTTTATCATGAATAGGGACTACTGATTGATTTTGTCTATTATAATACAATTTTTGAACTTTACTCTCACCTATATTTTCCCATTGTTTTCTTGGTTGTAAACAGTCAAAGTCACACTTTACATATCTTCTCTCTCTCTTATTTATTCCCTGCTCTGGTAAACTTTCTCGAGGATGATTAGAAGTCATGGCTGTAATAAATAAAAATAACAAACATGTTTACTTACTGTACTTTGCTGAGTATATTTTTCAGACATAAGAAATTGCAGCAAAAAATAACATCAGTAGGGGAGTAAATTATTAAATCCAGTCTATCATTTCTGTAGAAATATATAAATCAAATAAAAATACACACAGAAAATTACTTTGAAAATTTTCCTAATCATCTTTGTGTTCACACTATCCAAGATGAGTACATTACTATAGAGAGTAATATAGTAGAGAAAAAATACATTTTGTTACACAAAGATTTTCCTACTTCAGAATATATTTTCAAAATCTACTGTTTCATTAAAAAATAAAAATATGAAACATGCAAATATTTGGGGACTGTTCAAAAAGGGGTTCCTGCTTACCAACAGAAAAAAAACATGGCTAAATCAACTGTAAGCAAAGTTCTGAATTACTTCAAGGGAATAGTCAATTATCATTTAAAAGAAGTTTACTGAACTAAACCAACACACAATAAACAGAATAAAAATAAGTGAAGAATTGTTAATAGTAATAAGCAGAAATGTATGTTTAAAGACTTTCTTCAGAAAATGTCTGAAACAGTCAGGGGTGGTTGTACATAGCAACATAGGAGGTTGAGCTAGAGCATCAAAATCTGAAGGCCAGACAAAGTAAAAAATGCAAAGTGCTAAATCGCGCTTAAGTTCTCTTTCCAGTATTAATAAACACATCTCAGAAAATCGGAAAAATGAAACATCCAAGCAGCTCAGTTTTCTCCAAGTTGTAAAGACTCAAAGTAGATTGTAATCCAAGTTTAAAAACTCAGGATACTGAGAGCATCCAAGCGAAAAAGATGGGTCACCTAGAAATGTGTAACTATATAATTGTGAAATCCTTAGTCGAATCTTCACAACACAGGAAGGAATTCATTCTATCTATATTCAAGGAATGAAAGAATAAAATTATCAACCAAGACATTATATTCACAGCTACTACCTTTCAAAAGAGAAGGAAAATGAAGTCTTTAAACATACAAAAATACACACACTATTCATCAACACTGGATCTGTTCTCCAAAAAGTACTAAAGGTAACCCTTCATAATAAAATGTAAGTGCACACCATCATAAGTCATATAAAATTTTAAACATTTCTTGGCAAAAACAATTCTATTTTATTGTAATGATGGGTCATAAAACATGTAATTTTGCAATAAAATTTGAAAGACAAAAGCAAAAAAACAATACTGTTAATAGGCATATATACCTGAAACAAAAATATAATCTTAAAAGGTCACATAAATATATTAAGTTTTTAATAAAGTGAAGTCAAGTTGATACTCATACAAAGTATGAGTAGGAGATTCTTCCTTTTTTGAGTTTTTTGTTGGAAACTGCAAGATTACAAAATTGTGATAAAAACAAAACTTGGATATCTGAATTAACTCTAAATATTGCAATTGTAGATAGTCTACAGGATACTCTAAATCTAAGAACACACACATACTGAAAGCAAAATAATATAATAATGACACATACAAAAGTGATTGAACAAAACCTGGGCTGTATAAATTATAGTACACAAAACATAGTTTAAGAAGGTTATAGGACATAGAAGACATTTTAAATTAAAACAAAAAAACTTTCAAAAGAGGCAAAAGAGAGAAAAGGACCCTTTCCCTAGGTTCTGAATTAAGAGTAAATACATTCGTTACGTACTTCATACTTCCCAAACACACAAAGAAAACACTGAGAGGGTTGAATAAAAACAAAGAATCACTGTCATACTAAGAGACATAAATCCCACTTACTGAAAAGAGAAATACAGTGAAGCAAAATGGTAATTGCAAAGCATAAGACTTTGAAAATATTTTGAAACTACTATGGACTTATAGAATTCCTGTTCTTAATCAAAAGTGGGATATTATGCTGGTTAGATCAATTTTATATATTAAAACAAAGGTTAATAAATATTTAAGTGATAGTTATTTTGTAACCAACATGGAATAAATATTTGAAGTCAAAAGTGGTAGGGATTTTCAAAAATTCCTAAATATGTGTCCGTTGATTGAACACTCTTTGGCATGATGTTGTTCAAAATTGAAAGATTAAATTTAAATATGTATATACTACTTAAAGTTAACTAGAGGCTCCATATAATATTCATCAACCTCCCATTGTTAAATTTTTTTTTGCAGAGTAATCTATCCTTTAAATTGTATGAATAACCCCAAAAATACAAATAAGATTATTTCCCTGCTAAAAAAATACTAAAAGTTATAGAATTTAATTGTAAATGCAAACATGGAGTCAGGTAGATGGAGTTCTTAGTGAGTGTGGCAATCAGCCCTTACATCAATAGCAAATTAAAAACATTGCACACCAGTTTTGTTACATTGTTATTCAACAGAGCCATCATGGGGGATGTAAACCAAAATCCCTTGAAAAGAACGATGAGCCATATTGGAATATAAAACTACAGAATTTTGAAGTCAAAGAATTTATTTTAATTATATATTTAACAAAATGTATGTACACTAGGTTAACTGAAATGTCACAGAGAGACTACTGCAGAATTCTACAAACATGACATCTCTAAACTAAAAAAGAAGCTTTCTTAACAAGAGAGAATAGTTATGTGATGAGGAGACAGAAATGAGCCCTCACTTCCTAGGCATTGTTTTTTTTTTTTTTTTAGATGTAAACTTTGTAGAAATATATTGCATAGCAATTTTAATTAATGTTAATGAACTATATATTTACAATTTTGGAGACAATAAGTTTTAATTTGTGGTTTTGATTACACCAAAAATTAATAGATAAAGAGAATGGCAACATTTCTCAAAGCTACATATAAAATACTGTGGTCTTTATCTTTGAATGAAGAACAAACTCATCAATATACAAATGATGAGCATGCATGTAATCTCAGCTACTAGGAAGTCTGAGGCAGGCGAATTGCAAATTCAAGACATCCTCAATAACTTAGTGAGAACATCTCTTTAAATATGAGTGAAAAGGAGCTCGGGTGTAGTTCAGCATGAGAGTATCACAGCCATCAATCTCCAATACAATTACACATAGTAAACTTCAATTTCTACATACATGGGCAGAATCAAAAGCCAATCAAGATAAAATACAAAAGTCATGGACAAAAGAGGCTTAATATTTATACAAGCAAAAGCACATATAATATTTTTGGCAATACAAACAAGAATCATACATATCTTAGTTGGTGAAGCAATTAACTGATATGAGGAAACCCAGTCTATAACATGGAACCTACTGTACACAATTTAAAAAAGAGGAAAAACAACCAAATTGTAAATATCCACAGATGTATTATTTTACAAATCCTCTAACTCAAATAAAACTTACACCATCTCTCAAAACAGCAGTCTTTGTCCAACTTGACATTCATTTCATAGCAGATAATTTCATAGAAAATCCATTACACATATCAGAAAGAACACTGATAAGAAAATTTTAGTGAAAAAATGTACAAATAAGATTAGAGACACTGACTTATGATAGTAATGTATTACAATGTGTGGACCTAGAGGTCTCCAGAAATGTGCAAAACTTTCCTGCAAATAATGGAAGAAGACCTGGAGTTTTAGAGCACTGTTAGAGAGCTTGTCTAGCATTTGTGAAGCCCTGGGTTCAATTCTCAGCACCATATATGGATAAACAGGAAATTCATTAACAACTAAAAACATTTTTTAAGTTATGGAAGAGCTGTCAGATAACATTAACACTCAAAAGGCAAGGGGAGTGTTTTGTTGTTAATTTGAATGTATGGAGACATTACTGGAGGAAAAGGAGGATACTAAATAATTTTAAAGCACAGAACACAGGACAGGTTTTTCTAGGATAACAAGAGAAAGAATTCAAAGCTTCTCAAAAATATTTTCTGTTAGATAATGTCTCAATGAACCTTTTTGAATTTAGGCTTCCTCCTCTACCTCAACTATGTCCTCTGCTATATGTGGGCCACAGGATTTGACATCACTGCATTCTCTAAGTCAACCATATGGCAAGTGAAAGTCATATATCATGCCACCAAAGGAAAACATTAAAGATGAAAGGAAACATCATTAATATTTTCTTGTTAGCACCACGAACTACCCCATCTTTCTTATTGAAAGCATAAATATGCAACACATTCTTGTGGAGAAGTTCCCAAATGATATACTTCAAGGGAAGAAAACTAAATAATGATAATTAGGAATATTGAAGGAAAGTTATGCTCACCCACAAAGACTAGGTTGCTGTAGTTCTCCAACATCACTTCTCTATATAAATTCTGCTGAGCAGGATCCAGGCATTTCCATTTCTCCTTAGAGAAATAAATAGCTACATCCCTGAATGTCAATGGCTCCTGAAATAAAAATTGGTAGATCAATAAAACATGGTCCAAACCATTATTCGGTTTATAATTTGAATTAAGAGTTAGTAGAACTGACTGTTATGTAGGAGAGTGACTTGAATTATGTAATAAGATACTTTCCATTATCTAATTCAGAGGAAAATACATAAGTCTAAAAACAGTATATATATTCCATATCAGAGTGAAGTGAAGGATATATATCATAACCCAAGCACTGAATAAAAGCCCAACGCCTAACTTTTCTGCAATCAGTGAATGTGAAATTTGGCGGACATTCCAGACGCAGATCAGACTTGTCAAAGATATTCTCATGAGGTGATTGTGCACAAGGAAGACAAAAAGAGTGGTAAAAAATCTTTTTAAAACAGTCTGGTTTGTATTCTCTCTGCTTTCTATCGATGAGATAGATTGAGATTCCCAATACAATTAGTTTCAAGTATCATCCATGACACATTCACAATGTGTAAAATATTCATAAAATATTAATGTTTGGAGACATGTAAAGTGACACTACCACCTTGTGAAAAGACAAACTTGAATTATTTCAAGTTTTATAAGCAGTTCAACGAGTGTATCAATTTGGTGCAATAGAATGAACAATGGGTTACAGAAGACTTCAAAGAGAAAATTAAAAAAATTCTTAGAGGTAAACAAGAACATAGATACAACATATCAAAATCTCTTGGACACTATGAAAGCAGTACTAGGAAGTATATTCATTGCATTGAGTTCATTCCTTAAAAGAAGAAAAAGTCAATCATTAATCTCATACTTCATCTCAAAGCCCTAGAAGAACAAATCAACAGCAAACTAGAAGGCAAGAAATAATTGAAATTAGAACTTAAATTGAATTAAAAGAAACAATTAAACCTTGACAAAAAGTTGGTTCTCTCACAGACCCTATGCTAATAAAGACAAAGAGAGATAAAATTCAAATTATCAGCATATATGATGAAAAGGGCAATATCCCAACAGACACTACAGAAATAGACAAAATATTTAGAAATTATCTTGAAAATGTATACCCCAATAAAACAGAAGACACTGAAGGTATCAACAAATTTTTTTTAAAATATTTATTTATTTATTTTTAGGCAGACACAATATCCTTGTCTGTATGTGGGGCTGAGGATCGAACCCGGGCCGCATGCATGCCAGGTGAGCACGCTACCACTTGAGCCAAATCCCCAGCCCATCAACAAATTTCTTAAGTCATATGATATGCCCACATTGAATCAGGAAGACATACACAATTTAAACAGACCAATATTAAATGATGAAATATAAGATGCCATCAGAAGCTTACCAACCAAGAAAGCCCAGGCCCAGATGGATACACTGTGGAGTTAAACAAGACCTATGAAGAAGAAATTCAAAAATACCAATATTCTTCAATTTATTTTAGAAAATACAGAAAGAAGCAGCACTTCCAAACTCATTCAACGAGGCCAATATTACCCTGATCCTCAAACCAGGCCGGGAAAAATGAAAGAAAGAAAACTTCAGGCCAATATCTCCAATGGACATAGATGAAAAAATTCTGAAAAAAAATTTGCCAAATTAAATACAAAAACATATTAAAATGGTCGTGCACCAAGATCAAGTGGGTTTCGTCCAGGAATACAGGGTTGGTTCAACATATAGAAATCAATAAAGGTAATTCATCACATCAATAAACTTAAAAATAAGAATCATATGATCATCTCAAGAGACACAGAAAAACCACTTGACAAAATACAGAACCCTTTCATGTTCAAAAAATTAGAAGAACTTGAGATAACAGAAAAATACCTCAACATTATACTGGCTCTCTACATTAAACATAAGGCCAACATCATTCTAAAGGGAGAAAAACTAAAGGCATTCCCTGTAAAAGCTGAAACAAGTCAGGGGTGCTCTCTCACACCATTTCGATTCAACATATTTTTTGAAACGCTGGCCAGAGCAATTAGACAGATGAAAGAAAGTAAAGGAATAACTACAGGAAAAGAACTTAAATTACCACTAATTGCGGAAAACATGATTCTATACCTAGAAGACCCCAAAAGCACCACCAGAAAAGTTCTAGAACTAGAAAATGAATTCAGCAAAGCAGCTGGATATAAAATTAACACACATTTAATAAAGATATTTCTGTATATCAGTGACAATGCCTCAAGAAGGAAATAAGAAAAACTACCCCATTTACAGTAACTTCAATAAAAGAATACATAGGATACTTGGGATACATAGGATACATAGAATACATAGGATACTTAACGAAAGAGGTGAAAGATCTATACAATGAAACCTATAGAACCCTAAAGAAAGAAATCAAAGAAGACCTTAGAAGATGGAAAGATCTACCTTACTCTTGCATAGGCAGAATTAATGTTATCAAAACGACCATACAACCCAAAGCACTACACTGATTTAATGCAATTCTGATCAAAATTCCAATGATATTTCTCATAGAAATAGAAAAAGCAATCATGAAATTTATCTGGAAAAATAAGAAGCCCAGAATAGCTAAAGCAATTAAAATCAGGAAGAGCAAAGCAGGTGGTATCACTATACGAGACCTTAAACTATACTACAGAGCAATAGTAACAAAAACAGCATGGTATTGGCACCAAAACAGGCCAGTAGACCAATGGTACAGAATAGAAGACACACAGACTTACTGACAAAATTACAATTATCTTACATTAGACAAAGGTGCCAAGAACATGGATTGTAGAAAAGATAGCCTCTTCAACAAATGGTGCTGGGAAAACTAGAAATCCATTTTCCAAAAAATGATATTAAAACCCTATCTCTCACCATGCCGAAACCTCAACTCAAATTGGATCAAAGACCTAGGATTTAAACCAGAAACTCTGCATCTAATAGATGAAAAAGTAGGCCATAATCTTCATCACATGGGGCTAGGCCGCCACAACTTTCTTAATAGGATGCCTATAGCACAAGAATTAAAACCAAGAATCAACAAATGGGATGGATTCAAACTAAAAAGTTTCTTCTCAGAAAAAAAAAAATCTGAGGTGAACAGAGAGCTTACATCCTGGGAGTAGATTTTTACCCCTCACACATCAGATAGAGAACTAATATCTAGTATTTAAAGATCTCAAAATGCTAAGCACCAAAAAACCCAATAATCCAATCAACAAATTGGCCAAGGATCTGGACACTTTTCAGAAAATGACATAGAATCAATCGACAAATATTTTTTTTAAAAAGTTCATCATCTTTTGCAATTAGAGAAATGCAAATCAAATCCACTCTAAGATATCATCTCACTCCAGTCAGAATGGCAGCTATCATAAAGACAAACAACAAATGTTGGCAAGGATATGGGGGGATAAACACACTCATATACTGCTGGTGGGACTGCAAATTGGCGCAAACAACATGGAAAACTGTATAAAGATTCCTTGGAAATCTGGGAATGAAAACACCATTTTACCCAGCTATTCCTCTTCTCGGATAATTCTCAAATACTTGAAAACAGCATACTACAGGGTCACTGCCATGTCAATGTTTATGGCAGCACAATGCAGAATAGCAAACTGTGGAGCCAACTCAGATGCCCTTCAGTGGATGAATGGATAAAAATATGGGGCATATATACACAATGAAATTTTACTCAGTAATAAAAAAATCATGGCAATTGCATATAAATGGATGGTATTGGAGAAGTGAAGTTAGGCAATCCCAACACATAAATGTTGAATGGTTTCTCTGATATAAAAAGGCTGAGTATAGTGGGGTAGGGATGGGAAGCATGGGAAGAATAGATGAATTCTACATAGGTCAGAGGGGTTGGAGGGGAGGGGATGAGGCAGGGGATTAGCAGTGATTGTGGAATGTGATGACACCATTATCCAAAGTACATATATGAAGACACAAATTGGTGCCAACATACCTTATATACAACCAGAGATATGAAAAAATGTTATATATATGTGTGTATTAAGACTTGTAATGCAGAAAGAAATGGGTACACATATAATGGCATAAATTAGCATGAATATACTTTCTATACAGAGATACGAAAAATTGTGCTCTGTGTGTAATAAGAATTGTAATGCATTCCACTTTTGTCGTGTATTTAAAAAAATAAATAAATTTTTTAAAAGAAATGTATTGAAACCCATTGGGGACCCTATAAGCCTATATGGCTATGTATCTTAAAAACACAGAGTTGAAAGGGAAGATGCATGTACAAAATGAGAAACCAAAAAAGAATGTGCCCCAAACAAAGATGCTACATTATTAGAATCCATGGTCAGAATAGCAGGATAAATGGGAGAAGGTACATAATTTTTCTGTGAATTAAAGGATGATATGAGAGCAAATACAGGCAGCAAAGTATTATTTTGATAAAGAGTTACATAAGCAAACACAGAAAGCAGAAGATTCCTTCAATAAGGAGATAGAGATTTTGAAAAAAAAAAAACAGAGATCCTTGAAATGAAGAAAACGGTAAACCAAATTAAGAACTCAATAGGAAGCATCTCCAACAGAATAGATCACTTGGAAGACAGAACCTCTGACATTGAAGGCAAAATATATAATCTTGAAAAAATAAAGTTGACCCCAGTGAATATGGTCAGAAACCATGAGCAGAAGATTCAAGAATTGTGAGATAATATTAAAAGACCAAATTTAACAACTATTGGGATAGATAAAGGCATAGAGGTCTAAACTACAGAAATGGACAATCTATTCAACGAAATAATACCAGAAAAATTTCCAAACATGTAGAGTGAATTGGGAAATCAAATACAAGGATCGTATAGGATACCAAATGAACAAGATCACTACAGGTCTACACCAACGCACATCATAATGAAAACATCTAGCATACAGGAGGAGCAGAGCATTTCAAAAGCCACAAGAGAAAGGAATCAATTACATATAGGGAAAACCAATCAGGATCTCTGATTTCTGAACTGAGACCCTGAAGTCTACAAGATTCTGCAACAATATAGACCAAGCTCTGAAAGAAATGGATGCCAATCAAGAAGTATACCCAGCAAATTAAATTTTGATTAGCAATTAGATTTCGATTCAGATGGTATTTTATGACAAAATAAAAACTTTCCATCATACACAAAATTTAAAAGAATTTACAATGAGAAATCTGCACTACAGAACATCCTTGGCAAAATATTCCATGAGGAGGAAATGAACAACAATAAAAAATCAGAAAAGGGTAGTATCACTCTAAAGTAAAAACTGTCAAAGAGAAACTGACTTAGTTAAATACCAAAAATAAACAAATATAACTGGAAATACAAATCTTGTCTCAATAATAATCCTGAAAGTTTAGTTCCAACTCAGCAATCAAAAGACAGGCAGACTGAATTAAAAAAAAAAGACCAACAATATGCTGACTCCAAGAGACTAATCTCATAGGAAAAGACACCCAGAGACTAAAGGTGACAGGTTGGAAAAAAATATATCGCTCAGGCTGGGACTGGGGCTCAGTGGTAGAGCACTAACCTAGCACATGTGAGGCCTTGTATTTGATCCTCAGCACCACATAAAACTAAATCATAAAGGTATTGTGTTCATATACAAAAATAAATACCACTCACATGCACTGTGGAGGCAAGCAGTTGTTTCTATTCTAATATCAAATAATGTGTACTTCAAGTGAAAGTTAATCAAAAGGGATAAAGAAGGACACTACATACTGTTTAAAGGAACCATACACCAACAAGACAAAAAAAATTATAAATATACACACCCCCAAAACAATGGAGCATCTATGTTCAAACAGACGCTTCTCAAGTTTAAGGGCCAAGTAGACCACAAGAAAATAATTCTGGGTGACTTTAACAAACCTCTTTTACCACTGGATTGATCTTCCAAACAATATCCAGACAGAAACTATAGAACTTAATAATACAATCAACAACTTAGATTTAACTGACATACATAGAATATATCATCCTTCAACAGGCGAAGAGACTTTCTTCTCAGCAGCAAATGGATCCTTCTCTAAAATAGACCATATGTCATGCAAAAAGGAACTTTAACCAATACAGAAAAGTAAAGATATTACCCTGCATTCTATCAGATCATAATGGAATAAAATTAGAAATCAATGATAAAAATAGAAGCTACTCCTATACCTGGAGTCTAAATAATATGCTAGTGAATGAACAATGGGTTTCAGAAAACATCAAAGAGGAGATTTTAAAATTCTTAGAGGTGAATGAGGACACAGATACAACATATCAAAATCTCTGGGACACTGTGAAGGCATTACTAAGAGGAAACTTCATTGCATGGAGTTCATTCCTTAAAAAGAAGAAGAAGTCAAATAAATGACCTAAAATTACATCTCAAACCCCTACAAAAAACAATTAATCAACACCAAAAGCAGTAAAGGAGAGAAAAGAATTAAAATCAGAGCCGAGATCAATGAAATTGGAACAAAAGAAGCCAATAAAAATTGACAAAGTGACTGGTAATGGTACTACCATTTGACCCAGCTATCCCACTCCCCAGTCTATACTTAAAGGACTTAAAAACAGCATACTACAGGGACACAGTCACAATGTTTTTAGATGCACAATTCACAAGAGTTAAACTGTGGAGCCAACATAGATGTCCTTCAGTGGATGAATGGATAAAGAAAACATGGCATTTGTACACAATGGAATATTACTTAGCAATAAAAAATAAAATAAAATCATGGCATTTGCAGGTAAATGGATGGCATTGGGGAAGATAATGCTAAGTTAGCCAAACCCAGAATAACAAATGCTGAATGTTTTCTCTGATATAAGGAGGCTGACTCATAGTGGGGTAGGGAGGGGAAGAATGGGAGGAATAGATGAATTCTATTTTGGGCAGAGTGGTGGGAGGAATAGGGAGGGGAAAGGGATTAGCAAGGATGCTGGAATATAATAGACATCATTATGCAAAGTACACATATGAACACATGAATTGATGTCAACCTACTTTATATACAGAGATATGAAAAATTTTGCTGTATATGTGTAATAAGAATTGTAATATATTGTGCTACCATATATTTTTAATTTTTTTTTTAGTTTTCAAAATGAATAGTTGGCTCTTTGAAAAACAAATACATTTGATAAAACCTTATCCATGCTACTGTAGAGAAGGAGAGAAATACTCCAATTACTAAAATCCATGATGAAAAAGGAAATATCACCATGATCACTAGAGAAATACAGAAGATAATTAGAAATTATTTTGAAAATTTGTACTGCAATAAAACAGAATATATAAAAGTCATCAACAAATGTCTAGAATCATGTGACTTACCCAAACTGAATAAGTTAAACAGATCATTTTCAAGCAATGAAATAGAAGACACAATCTAAAGGCTACCAACCCCCCCAAAATAAAAATAAATAAAGCCCAGGACTCAATGGATACAAGACCTTCAAAGAAGAACTAATACCAACACTCCTCAAATTATTCTATGAAATATAAAAAAGGGAGCACTTCCAAACTCACTCTATAAGGCCAATATCTCCTTCATTCTAAAATCAGACAAACACAGACAAGAAAGTGTACTTCAGACCAATACCTCTAAAAAGCAGAAGCAAAAATTCTGAATAAAATTCTGGCAAATCAAATACAAAAACATATCAAAAAGATGGTTAATCATGATGAAGTGGGATTCATTCCAGGATGCAACGTTGGTTCAACATACAGATATCAATAAATGTAATTCATCACATCAGTAGATTTAAAGATAAGAACCTTATGATCATCTCAACAAATGCAAAAAAAAAGCATTTGACAAAATACAGCACACCTTCATGTTCAAAACACTAGAAAAACAAGGGATAACAGGAACTTCCCTCAACATTTGAAAGGCTCTCAATGCAAAGTCTCAGGCCAACATTATTCTAAATGGAGAAAAACTGAAGGCATTCTCTATACAATTGAAAACAAGACAGGGATGCCCTCTCTCACATTTCTATTCAATATAGTTCTTGAAACACTGGCCAGAGAAATTAGACAGATTAAAGAAATTAAAGGAGTGATTCTGCAATCTGCATTTGGGGTAAAATTGGGAGTTCTTCAATGTAATGTATAAAATATGATATGTAAAGAGCTTTGTAATGTTGTGAACAACCAATAGAAGAAAGAATTTTTAAAATAAGAAATTAAACAAATAAGCATAGGAAAAGAAGAACTTAAACTAGCACTATTTGCTGATGATATGATTCTGTACCTCGAAGACTCAAAAAACTCCACTAGAAAACTTCTAGAACTAGAGTTCAGCAAAGTAGCAGGATATAAAATCAACACCCGTAAATCAAAGGCATTTCTGTATATCAGTGACAAATTCTCTGAGAGAGAAATGAGAAAAATTACCCCATTCACAATATCCTCAATAAAAAAGATACTTGGAAATCAACAAGAGGTGAAGGATCTATACAATGAAAACTATGAAACACTAAAGAGAAATCAAAGACCTTAGAAGATGGAAAGATTTAACTTGATCTTGAATAGGCAGAATTAATATTATCAAAATGATCATATTACCAAAAGCAACAATAGAATAGAGAGCATACTTTCTGGGAGGAAATCTTTACCCCATCACACATCAGTTAGAGCACGAATCTCTAGGGTATATAAAGAACTCAAACATCTCAACTACAAACAAACAAACAAACAAACAAAAGCCCAAATAATCCAATCAATAAATGGGCCAAGAACCCGAACAGACACTTCTCAGAAAAGGATACACAATCAATCAACAATTATATGAAAAAATGCTCATCATCTCTAGCAGTCAGAGAAATTCAAATTAAAACCACTGTAAGATTCCATCTCACTCTAGTCACAAGGGCAGCTATTATGAAGACAAACAACAATAAGTGTTGCAGAGGATGTGGGGAAGAGGTACACTCATACACTGCTGGTGGGACTGCAAATTGGTGCAGCCAGTATGGAGATTCTTTGGATATCTGGGAATAGAACCACCATTTGACCCAACTATTTATCTTCTCGGACTATACCAAAAACAGCACACTACAGGGACACAGCCAGGTCAATGTTTATAGCAGCACAATTCACAATAGCTAAACTATGGAGTCAACTTAGATGCCCTTCAGTGGATGACTGGATAAAAAAAATGGGGCTTATATACAAAATGAAATATTACTCATCATTAAAAAAGAACAAAATCATGGCACTTGCACGTAAATGGATAGAGTTGGAGAAGATAAATCTAGGTGAAGTCAGCCAACCCCTCCCCCCCAAAAAAAAATGCCAAATGTTTTCTCTGATATAAGGAGGCTGACTCATAGTGGGTTAGGGAGGGGGAGCATGGGCGGAATAGATGAGTTCTAAATAGGGCAGAGGGGAAAGGGAGGGCACAGGGGACTAGCAAGGATGATGGAATGTGATGGACATCTTTATACAAAGTTCATGTATGAAGACTTGAATTGGGTGTCAACATATTTATATACAAAGAGAGATAAAAAATTGTGATATATATTTGTATAAAGAGTTGTAATGCAAAAAAAGTACATGTATAATGGCATAAATTGATGTGAATATACATTATATACAGAAATATGAAAAATTGTGCTCTATGTGAAATAATGATTATGATACATTACACTGTTGTCATGTATTTCAAAAAAATAATAAAAACTATAAAAAAATCATGATCGAAAAAACATCTAGAAAAAAAGAAACAAACAAACTAACTGAGATAGAATGCATTTGGTGCTACATACCCGATATATCCAGTGGTCTGGAGGCTGAGGCAGGGGGATCACAATTGTGAAGCTTACCCTAGCAACCGAGTGAAACCCTGCCTAAATTTAAAAATAAATAGGCAGTAGTAATTTTAAAAAATTAAGAAAAAATTAAAATTTTTAAATAAAAATTTTAAAAGGACTGAGGATAGTGTTGAGTAATAGGGCAACCTGGTTCCAATCCCCAGTTTCACAAAAAAAAAAAAAGAATGAAAAAAAGTCCTTTTCAAAGTTACAGAAAAAATATTTTTAAATTTATACATTGTATATATGAAAACAAAAATTCTATTTCTCAAATGACTCCATTAAAGAGAACAAGGAGAAGTGACAGATAAAAGAAACCAATTGCCTCAACTTTAACCAAACTCTTCTAAGAAAGGAGAACAGAGACTAAGAGAGAAACGCAGGCAAGAGCCGTGAACATTCCCTTCAAATAGCAGATATCTAAATGTCCCTTCACCACAAAGCAATAAACCTCTTAAGAAAGGAGGGACTGCACCATAAAGTCACATTGAACAAAAATTGAGACAGTGTTGAAGAACATGTGGGGTTATCATGAAGGTCCACAGAAACAGATATGGACACTACAGCACCTGTCCATATGGGGATACAGCATGCTCTTCCAGAGCCGAGACCCCAGGGCCTGGTGACAGAGGATGTCCATTTGGTAATAGATAAATAATAAACTATGGAAAATAACTATTTCTGGCAATCAGCCACATTTTGTTTGCCATATTGCATACAGTTTGACAAATCCTATGAACACCATGTTAGTTTTATATAGCTGTCACATAAATGTCACATTTCACATATAAGCATACTTAAATAGTACATCTGCAGAATTTGAAAAAATACAAATACAGATCAGCACATAACAGACTGAATTACACACCCTGGGTATAGATGATAGGACTCCTCATTATAAAGAAGACAGCTTTCCTCAGGTTTATCTAGGATAACACCCCATCAAAATTTCACAATGATTTCCTTGTAATTGAAGAAGGGACCAAAGCAAACAGTTTGAAAATTCTCCTGGAAGGGTAAATCAATATAAAATTAGCCAATAATTCTAAACTCTAAGAGCAAAAGCAGGAGCTATCATTACCAGGCACCAATGCATATTATAAAATTATCATATTGCAGTAATTTGAAGACCAAAAAAAATCACAAAGTAGAAATTTCATAGATGACTCCATAAGTATGTAAATGTCATTTTTATTATGAAGTGCATTGAAAAGGTCTAGATAAATGCCACCATCTACAGCAGAGGATTTAATGTGAATGAACAAGACAACCCAACGTGAAGGGAGGTCTGGGAACTGGAGGCGCAGAGCACTGGTAGGGCTTGGGGGCAGGACGTGCGTGGTACTGGACTATACTTCAGCACCCCGAAGAAGCACATATTGAGGAGGATTATGTTTCAAAATTACACCAGAATAGGAGGCTCCTGGATTCTCTTCACACATGGATACACCCAATAAGCACCTACTTCTGTTTTGAGTCCCCCTTAAATAAAGTTATACATGGACTGAGAGACCTATGCATTGGACCACTCAGAAAATCTCTACCATCCAAAGGGCAGGCAAAGTTGGGGGACACGTGGGCATTAGTCCTGCCTTGAGCAATGTGCCACATAATTGGGACAGAATACCCCAATCCAGAGGAACCCAGATTAGAGGCAGACTGAATTGGGGTCACAAATGGAGCACATTGAACACTAAATGACTTGTAGCTTGAAAAGCAATTTGTATGGTGCTCATCGAAAAAAGAGCTGGATATACACAAGTATCAGGACGAGAGAAAAAGGAGTGCTTTTCTATGGCTGTGGAGGGTCATGAGCTTTATCCATGGGACCAGGGAAGAAGGAGACTGAGGTCTCAAGGGTCCCAGTTTATCCCTAAAAGGGATTGGCCAGCATGATCTGCAAACTGTGGTTGCTAACAGTTTAGCTCCTCTCTAGCCAGTCAATAAAGGTAGACAGGACAAATGCAGTCCACCCAGCAGCCCTGCCTGAGCCCTTTTCCCCCTACCATAGTAATAACTCCAGGCCTGAACAGTTCTTTCTGGAAGGAGTATGTCCAGGCACTCAGAGTCCCAACATTTTTTCCCATTCATGGACTCCATCCTAACCCACCAAGTTTTGGGAGCAATGGCAACTGTGCATGTGCATATCTCCCTAGATCACAAAGGAGGGGCATCATATTGATGTCTCAGTATTTCCCTGTGCTACAATCCACACCAGGAGTGCAGCAAAAGGGGTCAAAACCCTATTTCTATCTAGAATAGGCTCACACCACCTTCCTGCAGTGAGCACAGGCAGCCTGGGTTCTAACAAATTGCAACAGGAATTCAGTCACCAGCAAAGTAGGAGAGCTTCTGCAGCCCGACTTCAGGTGTGGGAAAGGCTCCTATCAAACAGGGGAAGGAACTAGTCCTCCAACCACGTGGGTATGGAGAAAGAGACCCGCTCACATGGGGCTAGAATATCAGTTTAGTGCAGCCATTTTTTAAAAATAGCATGGAGTTCTTTAAAAGCTAACAACCACTCTGGATGTATTTCCAAAGGAACTTGAACCAGTGTGTTAATAAATGGCTGCATGCCCACTGATGTTCAAGTATCCACAGGAGTCAGGACGAGGGAACTTCTGAAGTGGCTTCTGGATAAGGAGACTCCTCCAAGCCTCAGAGCAGTCACCTGCTCCCCTGAGAAACTACTTCCCCTAAATGCACCTGCTCATAGGTCAACATGTGGCTGATATTTACCAGATGCTAAGGAGACCTCAGATGACCCAGGTGTTGGATCCCTGTGTCAGGCAGAGCCAAACCAGGAACAGGAAAATATCACAGAGGGCATGAGACCCCTAGGACCTGCAGTCCACAGCAGGGACACTCAGCCCAAAGACATTCTGACAAAGTGTCTGGCCTGAAAGAGAAAAAGGGAGTACACATGAACACACACACAAACTCACAAATTTTTTCAAATGTTAAGTGGTTTTTGGTGTACTTTTCTCTCATGTAAAATGCTCATAAAGTGAAAAAAAACCCTTTTCTTTTTATTTTATTACAGTGGGGACAGGGGACTGGAATTTGAGGAATTCATTGATACAAGTGTACAGATTTCGTCTGGGAGACGGGGTTGTGGATCTGACATTTTTCTTCCCTTACATTTAGAACATTCAGGGGGCCCCGGGCAGGAGGGCCACCTCTGTAATCCCAGCTACTCAGAAAGCTGAGGTATAAGTTCAAGGCCAGACTCAGCATCTCAGCATCTTTCAGGAGATAAATGATAGAAAGTACAAGGGATGTAGCTCTGTGGAAAAGGACCTCTGCATTTATCCACTATGCTCCCCATGCCCCCAAAACAGAATGAAAACCTCAGGCTTGAAAAAAACCTGACACCCCTGAAGATTCCAGCCTGCTTCAGTAGGAAAAGGGCCCACGAACTGGTGATTCTCACTGTCCCAACACTCTGAAATCCACCATTGAAGAAATTCAGGAAGAAGACTTGAGCTGCCAATTTGTACAGGAGATACCCATGTGTTTAATACTGAGAATAAAAAGAATTCAACATCTTTAGAAACCCAAGAAATGTAAAATAAAATCCTATTAGAGACAAAATTAAATAGTATCAATGATGATAGGAAACAAAATAATTCTAATAAACTGAAAGAGTTTAAGTGCTTCTTAACTATTTGTAGAAACTGTTTTGCTAATAACGACACATGATAGACCCCCGCCACAGGGACTTGCTGAAATCAGTTAACAAGACCAGGATAATACATTAATAGTCATGGTACATTCAGCTTAAAAATAGTATAAAATAGCATGGGTAAGTTTTACACGGGTGCCATATTCATGAGGTATTATGTGTAACTATGATGCACTAATAAACAATCTAGCATGCTTTACTCTTAATGGAAGCATCCAGTCCTACAATTCATCCACAAAGTTAAATATATGTAAACTTAACCAAGAAACTTTTGAAATATAAGAGAAAAAGAGTTATTACCTAACATGTACATTGTGGAGCTGTATTGTTACAATTATCATCTAGGAATCACAACGTCAATAAAGTCCACCCATGAACCCACGTGGATGTGAAAATCCTATACTTAATTGCAACGGAAAAGTCATTATCAATCAAACCCTAACAAAGTCAATCTCAGCAACTTAGCTAGACCCGCGGTCAGAATAAAAACTAAAAACTACCAGGGATATGTCTGAGTGGTAAGGCACCCTTCTGTTAACTACAAAACAAAAAAAAACAAACTCCACAAAACTAGCTGAGGAATAAGCGAGGTCCCTGTTCACCATAGATCCCCTCTTGCAGGAAAAGGGTGTTTGGAGATTGGAATTTTTTTTTTATTGGTACTGGGCATTGAACTCAGAGGTCCTCAACCACTGAGCCCCATTCCCAGTCCTATTTTGAACTTTATTTAGATGCAGGGTCTCCCTGAGTCTCTAAGTGCCTCACCCACTTGCCTAGGCTGGCCTTGACCTCACAATCCTTCTGCATCAGCCCCATACCCGCAGCCACTGGGATGACAGGTGTGCGCCATCCTCTGGCTTGCAGTTGATTATTTTCTGGTTCAACCTGTCAATCACCAGAGCCCAGGAAGACGCTGGGCAGCCAAGCTCACCTGCCACTTAGGACTGGAGCAGGGGCTGAGGTTGCCCTAGGGGATGGGGAGGCTGGAGGGGTCCGTGCCACTGTCACGCTCTCCACCTGGCTGGCCACAGGGACTGAGGGGCGCTGTCCCCAATGGGCTCAGGCCTGTGGACACGGAAAGCCCCCGGAGTCGGGTTCAGCCAACTCAGGTTCCACCACAGTGGGTCCCACCTGATGGCCTCCCTGCCCTGCATCCCTCCCAAGCCTCCCTATCCAGGCACCTGGTGCCACTGCACACTCACCATATCCTGGTGCCCAGCAGCCAAGCCTGCCCTGGAGAGCTTCAGCCCCTGCATGGCAGGGCCAACCAGGATCCCGGGCACCCAGCGAAGCCTGGAGGCCAACTGCACAGACCCGGGAGAAGTAAATCCCTTCCCGAGCGTGGAGGCCCGCCCCCTGTTCGCTGGCTGCGCTCAGGATTGGACATCTCTCAGCACGGGGGCTTCTGATTGGACAGAGCATCAGTCAGTCTCTGCTCTCCCCAGCCTGAGCCCAGCAAACATTCTTTTTGAGTGATAGCAGCAAGAAGGAGGCCAGAATGGCAGGGTTTGAGTGCAGCTTTTTTTCTTTTCCTTTTGAGGTCTGGGCATTGGGTTAGGGTTTGGGTGACCAGAATTCTAAGTTCTGTTGGGTTTTGATGTTAGGAAATTGAAGTCATTTCTTGAAACTTTCACCACCTGGGCCTCCTTCTATAATAAGACAACCCAGAGCATCTTCGGGATGCTGACTTGTCCTTTGTTCATCTGTGCAAAATTCTCCAAGTAGAACTGGCCTTTTGCCCTGTGGAAACTATCCAGTTCATCATGGCCAGCGCTGGATGAGGCTCATGGTGGTGGTGGTGGGGGCCGGCCCCCTGGAAAGGGTTCCCACCAGGTTGGCAGTATGAGAGCTGATGTTCCTCCAGCTGTGTTGAATCTGTATCTGGAGCCCACATTGAGCTGGAGGCAGAATAAGGAGATCAGCACAGAAGAGACCCCCAGAGCGCAGACCTGGGTAAACCCCAGCCGCACCCAGGCTCTGTCTCCCTCTGGCCACTGAGGGTTGAATTCAGAGGCCTTGACCACTGAGCCCCTTCCCCAGCCCTAGCTTGAAGTTTAGAGACAGGGTCTCATTGAGTTGCTTATCACCTTGCTTTTGCTGAAGCTGGCTTTCAATTCGCCATCCTCCTGCCTCAGCCTCCATAGACGCTGCAATGATGGGAGTGTGACACTTTTTTTTTCTTTCTTACTTTTTGAGAAAAATACCTGCGGTGGCCACAGGATAACAGCCTTGTGCAGATCAAGGCCACCCTGGGTGATCTCTCTAGTTCCCACCAGTCCCCTGGATCCCAGGCAATGGGATCTTGCTTCCTCCAAAAACCAGAGACAAACTGCCCAGGTGTGCATCCTTATATCAGCTGAATACTCTGCACTTGACAAAAAGAAAAGAAAAGAAAAGAAAAAATACAGACCCTACCTGCTTGTCTTGATGCAAACAAAGCCAATGTGTTTCTAAAGAGAGCTCTGGTCTTGTCCCCCCAATTCAGTGGTGAAAAAAGTCACATGATACAGAGAAGACTTCTCATTAAGGCGGGCTTCATGGTCTGTCTATTAATGAAAAACAATTTGGGTTTGATTGGGAGTCCAGGAAAGCCAATTCCAGGTTTTCCTAATTTGGTAAATAACTCCATAGATTCGAATGCACCCTGCTACTCTCTGCCTTAATTAATCATGGAGGTCTCAAGGTGACCTGCCCCCTAGGACCCCAGCTCCTGCACATAAAAGCGGGGGGAATCCTTTTTTCTCCATACAGCATCCTGAAACTCCACCTTCCCTTCTGACTCCAACACCTTTGGCAGTATCCAATGGGGGAGCGATTTAGAAAATTCTGTAATGTACCTAAAGAAATTTCCTCATCCGAGTGTGATGCTATCAATTTGGTCCTATGGCCCTGTTTAGTATGTTTTATGTTTTTCTATTTTGTTGGTTCTTCTTAGTTATACATGACCAGAGTGCATTTTGGTAAAATTATCCAAGCATAAAATATACCTTATTCTCCTTAGGACCCCATTCATGTGGGTGAGTATGATTGTTACTGTATTCTGGATAAATGCCATTTTGACTTGAGTGAAAGGGAATCTCAGTGCAGTTTTAATTTGCATTTCCCTAATTGCTAGATACATTGCCTCTTCAATATTTATTTTTTAAAATATGTTTTATAATTGGAGTTGGACCCAATACCTTATTCTATCCATTTATTTTTTTGTGGTCCTGAAGATGGAACCCAGTACCTTGAACGTGCTAGGTGAGCACTCTATGGATGAGCCCCAGTCCCAGCCCCCATTTTCAGTATTTTTTACTTTTGTTTCTAAGTAACAACAGACTAGGTCTTTGGGGAACCAGTTTTGCTGCATTTGTGAATTGGGAACATTTCTTTTGAAGAAAGACTGAGAAGGTCAAGGCACATGCCCAGGATTCCAGGGATGAGCAGTACACAGTCGTCTTGCCCAGGATAATGAGAAGATTATGTGGGTGAGAAGAGAAAAAGAGCTGGGGTCACTTTTGGGCCAGAAACTCTCCTTCCTCCATGAGGGAAATTATTATTGCTGTTAGTTTTCTTAACCCAAATCAGAGATTTTCCTAAGCTACCAGTGTCACTAAATATAATTTTCTGGATAAAGCTCAGATTTGTCTTGAGAGGCAAGGAAAAGTGAATAACCATCCCAGTGGTTCCAATACCAACAAGCTAGACCTTGGGCTCCTTGGGGGCAAAACACTGGGGTTTACCCAATAATTAACAATCCAACAGCACCCGACACCCAATTAATGGGGGATGGAGAATTGGATCAGTGGGTGTGGGGGTCTATAGGTGGCCACCTGAAGGAGCTTGCCTCTGGGGTGCATTCCTTGCATCTGGGAGGTTTTTCAACACCAGTGAGATAAACAAAGTGGTGAGAACACTGGCACAACCCTCTGCAATATTCTAGCCAGGAAAATTCATGAGCACTTTAAAAGCATCTTAATGTTTACCCTCAGTCAAATGTGCCTCAATTCGAATGAAACCATTTGAAAAGAGTTGTCAACATGAAAAGTTTCTGAAATCTGCTGGTTTGTGGGTCACTGCAAATCCATATGAGTCCATGGCTAAATACATAAGTAAAAATACAAATCTAATAATGAGCATTTTCTTAAAACTTCTCTCCTGAAAACACTGCCCTATTTGCTTTGACAACTAAATGATCATTTAATTATTCCTCTAGTAACACTTGAGGTCCATAAAGAACTATGGAACACGCCTGGTTAAGGCAGAAATGTTGAGACACCAAAAAGAAAGTTACTCTGAACCTCAAAGGAAAAGAAGTCATAAATCACCGCAATTCAGGAATGCCCACAAAAACTTGAAATTAAAAACAAGGGACTGGGGTTGTGGCTCAGTGACAGAGATCCTGCCTAGCTCATGTGAGGCACTGGGTTTAATACTCAGCACCACATTAAATAGAAATATGTAAAATAAAGGTATACTGTCCAAATAAAAACTATTTTTAAAAATAAACATTAATTTTTTTAAAAAAAAATAAAGCAACACCCTGCAATGCAGCATTTCTCTTAGAACAGCTTCTTGGACCCCCAAATACTAGCATGATATGAGAAAGCTTAGAAAAATGGGTGAGAAATTACAGAACTCTGCTCTGGCCCCATCTCTAGTCCAGCCCCATTTAAATGTCCCTCTCCAAATAGCAACACCTCAGACCACGTATTTGCTGTCTCTCCCTTTAGGGCTTCCTCACATTTTTTCCCTTTCTTTCTTCTTATGGTGATGGGGATTGAACCTGGGACCTTGTGCATGTAGAGCAAGCACACAACCGACTTCACTGAATCCCCAGCTCCTCATTTTTTTTTTCCTGAATGTCCATGCGCCTGACAAATGAAGTTCTTTTCTGCCATGAAAACCAAGGAACCTACTTTTTCTGAGCTGATGTCTCTCTCTCGCGCCCTGGAATCCCTTCCCATCACAGAACCTCTCACAGCCAGAGTCAGACTTGAGCTTTGGAATTGTGTGGGGTTTTTATTGCTTGGGGTCTGGTGTCAAATATATCACTGGAGGGAGGTAACCAGCAGCTATGCACTTTTTTCTTTTAAAAAGCAAAGGACAAGTTTTGGTAACACATTTTGTTAAGGCCAGGGATTTGGGAGACTGCTTCAGGGGGATCTCAAGTTGATCTCCGAATAGTTTATTTTGAGGCAGGGTCCTCTTAGCAAGACCCTGCTTCAAAATAAAATATTCAAAGTTCTGATATTGGGTGAGTCTTCATGAACAATGAAGGGTCAGAGTTCCTGTTTCAACAGTCTCCCTTTAGGATGCTGTGTGTAGGTGTGTGACTGTTTCCTTCCAACAGGACCTAGAGCAGTTGCTGGTGTCCACCTGTAATAATAAATAGATCAAATGAAGTGAGTAAATAACTAAAGCAATAAAAGGTCTGACACTTTAGCTGGTTGTGATCCCAGGGATATGGAGGTTATGTTGTTTTTCTTGGCTCTTGTGTTCTTGCAAGAGTGGATTTTAGATAATACATAAAATGTAATCAAAGTAGAGCAAAGCTCATTGGCCCAGAAATCACTATCAAGAAATGGGGAGAAAAAGAGTGAAGCTTCTCTGACATCTCTAGGCCTCACACCCCTTTGATCCTGAAGTTTATGGGAGATGCTATGGGTGATTCCAGAATTCTGCCCATGGACAAATTCCTACTCTTAACTAGCAGTAGGATGACATTGTATTTGTAGGTTCCTACTCCACATGGTCTTGTCCAGAGACACCGAGTGTGTGTGTGTGTGTGTGTGTGTGTGTGTGTGTGTGTGTGTGAATTTTACTATAATAAAAATTTTATTATGGCAGCTGTTATGAAGACAAACAACAACAAGTGTTGGTGAGGATTTGGGGAAAATGGTACACTCATACACTGCTGGTGGGACTGCAAATTGGTGCAGCCAATATGGAAAGCACTATGGAGATTCCTTGGAAATCTGAGAATGGAACCACCATTTTACCCAGATATCCTGTGGAGCCAAACTAGATGCCCTTCAGTGGATGAATGGTTAAAAAAATATGCCTTATATCTACACAATGGAATTTTATTCAGCAATAAAAGAATAAAATCATGTGTGTGTGGGGGGAGATTATGGTGTTGTTTTCTTGGTTTCTGACTTTTAGAGAATAGAGTTTTTCTGAGATTCTCACCAGTATCTTTGCCTTTGTCAAAGGGGTATTGCAACTTACTTGTGTTTTTTACTATCTAACTTTTGTGGTTTTCCAATATGATGTATGAGGTAGTAGTGGATTTTAAGTGGATATTTTTAATGTAGGAGTTCACTAATTACTATTAGAAGCATCAGATGATCTAAGAACAGTAATAAAATTTAATATCATCAGTTATTTATGTGCATAAGAAAATAAGTAGCAAACATAAAATAAAAGACAGTTCTAATGACCATAATATCAAAAGAAAAATACTTGGGAATTTTTCAAGAAATGTGAACACTTGAACATTTAACATGGCTTGTTTTTAGAAAATATAACATTATCCCTAAGCCACCTTCTTTTTTGTGGGGACCTAAACTCATAGAAAAATGATAGGAATTAAAAACTTTTCCCTGTGATCCTGAAGACAGGAGTTAGGTATGGTCTACCAGTGAGCTCTATCATCATCCCATTTTTATTTTTCTTTTGAGATATGGTCTTGCCAAGTTAGTGAGGATAGATTCAAAGTTGTGACCCTCTAGGCTCGACTTCCAGAGCAGTTCGGGTTACATGCATGTGCCATCACAACCCTTGTAGGGATACGTCTTTTTTGTTTTCTTTAGTTGTAGTGGACTCAGTAACATTTTATATATTTATTTTTATATGATGCTGAGGATTGAACCCAGTGCCTCACTTGTGCTAGGCAGGTGCTCTAACCCTGAACCCCAGACCCAGAGATTAATTCTTAACTTTCATATTACAGGTCGGCTCAGGATAATATCTAGGTTTGCAAACGTGAATAATGTCCCCATTTTGTTAGTAGAAGGCAGAGGCCACAATGAGAAAAAATGTCTATCCTTATCCTTGGAAGAGGAACATAAACTGTGGATTCACCTGCAACTTAGCATTTGAGGATTTCCCAGATATTCAAAATATAAGTGAAAGAGACATGAGGCCAAGGCTCTGAGGAAGGGCACAAGGTATTTTAAATTGTGAGGCATCAAACTGAGAAATACAATGCTAAGGTAGCTGGGTATGGAGAATAGGGTCCCTCACATTTAACTGTAGAATCCCAGAAGATATATAAGAAAACAAACCATTTACTGGGTACATTTTAAAAAGATGATCATGGGTAGGACTTGGTCAGAAGTCATAATTATCACACCCTACACATACACCCACACACATTACTTTCCTTTTACCTCTTCCCCACTTTAGCAGTCAACATCCACTCTTCAAGGTGCATCCTTGCATGAAGAGAAAGGATTGAGCCACAGTACCCTGGGGATTACAATGGGCACATCTTTGCCTAGCTTATGGCAGAAACTAGCAAAAGAATGGCAGAGTTCAGGAACATCTCTGTCTCTTTTCTCTCAAAAACAAATAACTAGATATTTCAATTATAAATTGATGGATGAAGTAAACTTGGGAGTATTGGGCCAAATATTTGCAACACTAAAAATATAAACGTTCAGCAGCCAAACGTGTTATTTCTTTTTTATCTTTGTTTTTGTTTTTATTGCTGTGGATTGAGCCCAGGGGCACTTAACCTCTCAGCAACATTCCTGATATTTTTTTTGTAATTTACTTAGAGACAAGGTTTCACTGAATTGCTTAGTTTTTTCCTAAGTTGTTGAGGCTGGCTTTGTATCAGCCTCAGAGACACTGGGATTACAGTCATGCACCACCACACCTGGCTAAGGTTTTATTTCATTTTTTGCACAAGAGCAGTTTTTCATGTAATATAACCTACTGAATGCTCTCAAAATATTTCACTTTGTGAAAAATTCAAAGAGATAGCTTATTAACTTTATAATAACAAACAAAGAATATGTTTTTCTTATGCCTTGGCTTCTTTTCACTTGATAAAATTAGGTTAGGGCATAGTTTTCTAGTTTCTTTATTCTCTTTTATTTAAGGGGAGGTATACTAGGGATAGGTCCCAGTATCACTCAACCACAAAGCCACTTCCCCAGTTATGTTTATTTTTTTTAAGAAACAGAGTCTCACTGAGTTGTATAGTTCCCTATTAATGTGCTTAGTCTGTCTTTGAACTCGTGGATTTCCTGCCTCAGCCTCCCAAGCCATTGGGATTGCAGGTATGTGCCCCCACTCCCAGTTTCTTCATTCTTTTTTAGTTGTTGCTTTCTTTTGTTACATAAATTCAAGTTGAATAACAGTATGTTTAACAATACAGACATAGAGAAAAGCCAGTGTTGTAGGTAAGCAATTGAAAATATCCACAAGAAAGTACATTATATATTCACCATGGTGTATTACTCAGCCATCAATACAAACTCCTTCTAATGGTCAGGAAAATAGATGGAATTGGATGATGTCATGCTAAGTGAAGGCATACACAATAGTGTCACATCTCATACGTTAACTAATATAATATCATGTGCAAGTACAATAATGGTTAGTATGGCTGAGGAGTGTGTGGGGGTATCAAGGGCAGAAGAGGGTGTTTGGATATTATGAATACATGTATCTGCATATATATAAACGTCACACTGAATCCCATTAGTATGTGCAATTGCTATGTGATGATAAAACCCATCATCTCTCATAATTATCCATTTTGCACTAAGAATAGAATCCTGCTGTCTTTTGTAATTTCTAGTATATGATGAAATATTATTGATGATGCTCCCTGATAACAACCCCGCTCTCCCTACACATCCATTCTATTTTCTGCCAGGCTCTGAACATAGAGTATACAATGTATTTCTGCATCTGAATCATCTCACTTAGCCTAAAGTCCTTCAGCTTGTCTGTGTTATTGGAGAATATTCTTTTCTTTCTGGGGTTTCAACCCAGGGTTGCCTTACCAGTGACAGAGAGCCACCATCATTTTCTTTTTCAGTTTTAAGACAGAATGTCACCAAACTACTAAGGCTGGCCTTCACATTTTGGCAACACTGCCATATACATCATCCTTATTTTACAGTTGAGTAATAAGTGAGGTGTAGAGGAACATTTCTTTTGTCATGCTAGAGACTCGATAGGTTGAGGGAGGAGAATCATTATCTTGGAGCCAGCCTCGCATCTTGGTGACACCCACTGCACCTTAAAAGACCTTGTCTGAAAATAATGGTAAAAAAACTGAAAAGGTTATGTATGTATGTTGATACATTTTTGTGTAAACACAATGATAAATCTCTCTTTCTCTATTATCTGTAATATACCATAGGTTCTTTTTCCTGAGTTACTCTTTGGAAATTTACGTTGTGGATAGTATGGTGGTTAACTTGGGAGGGTAGATATTCCTAAAGATGGATTTTATTTCTTTCAATTGTTGAAGTGGTTAATGTCAGCTGTCCATTTGAGTGGATTGAGATACCCAGAGAATTGGTGTGGAAGATCTCTGCAAGTGTCTGTGAGTGTGCTTCCAGAAGGCTGAGTCAGAAAGCATGTGAAATACCTGTAATGAACATATATATTGGTGTTCAATAGGTTTGATTTGAAAAAAAAGCAAGAGAAACAGTCACTCACTTATGCTCCAAGCTTCTTGAAGTCCCCTTTGGGGACTTGCACTATTGGCTCTACCTGGGTCTTTTTAAAAAATTTTATTTGTTTAAATTAGTTATCCATGACAGTAGAATGTATTTATATACTTTGATATATTATACATAGATGGGATATAATTTCTCATTTTTCTGAGTATACATATTGTAGAATCACATGGGTCATACAGTCACATACATACATACATAAAGCAATCATGTCTGTTTCATTCTCTTTCTTATTTCCACATCCCCTGCCTTCCCCTCCTTTCATTTTTCTCTACTTAATGTAAGTTAATGATAATCTTTTTCTTTTGCATTACAATTCTTAATACACATATATACCACATTTTTTTATCTTTTTAATGTAATGTTATGTTGACACCCAATTCAAGTCTTCATACATGTACTTTGGATGATGTTGTCCATTACATTCTACCATCCTTGCTAATCCCCGTTCCCCTCCCTTTTTATTTCACCCCTCTGCCCTATCTAGAATTCATCTATTTCTCCTACGCTCCCCCTGCATACTCCTCTATGAGTCAGACCCCTTATGTCAGGGAAATATTCGACATTTGTTTTAAGGTTTTAGAGGGGGGCATTGGCTAACTTCACTTATCATTATCTTCTTCAACTCCATATATTTACATGCAAATGGCACCATTTTATTCTTTTATTGCTGAGTAAAATTTCATTTTGTATATATGCCACATTTTTTTTGTCTATTCATCCACTGAAGGACATCTATGTTGGCTCCATAGTTTAGCTATTGTGAGTTATGGTGCCATAAACATTGATCTGGCTGTGTCCCTGTAGTATGATGTTTTTAAACCTTTATGCTTAGACTGAGGAGAGGGGATAGGTTGGTCAAATGGAGGTTCCAGTCCCATATTTCCAAGGAATCTCCATACTACTTTCCAAATGGGCTGCATCAATTTGCAGTCCCACCAGCAGTGTATAAGTGTACCCTTTCCCCACATCCTCACCAACACTTATTGTTGTTTGTCCTCATAATAGCTGCCATTCTGACTGGAGTGAGATGATATCTTAGAGTAGTTTTATTTGCATTTCTTTGATTCCTAGAAATGAAGAGCATTTTTTCATATATTTATTGATTGTATATCCTATCCTGACAAGTATCTGTTCAGGTCTTTAGCCCACTTTGATAAGGTTATTTGTTTTCTCATCTACCAAGATGATTTAAGTCCTCTGTTTTGGACCACAGCTGCTTCATTTTCTTCCTCATATTTTGAAGCTTCCAGCTTCTTGGACTGAGCTGTTACCAGTTTCCCAGTGTTGCCATTCTGTAGGCAAATATTTGGTGACTATTACTCCTATGATTATGTGAGTAACTATAATAAGCTCCCTTCTGTATACACATGTATATTTTTTGTGTATTCTACTTTTCTGAAGAATCCTAAAAACACAGGCATATTCTCAATGTCTGGGTCATATGGCATCTCTAGTTTTAATTCTTGGAAAAACCCCCTTATAGTATTTTTAATGTCTATTCAAATTTATATTCCTGGCAAGGATGTCCAAATGTTTCCTTTTCTGCATATCCTCTGCAGTATGTTTTACCTACCAACATTTTGAGGATTGAGCTCACAAGTGTGTGGTTATATCTCATTGTGATATAACCTGAAAGCATAAAAATTCCAGAAGAAAATGAGAAATCTTTTTTTCCATTTGTGTTGGCAATGGTTTTAGATAGAATATGCAGAGACTGTTCAAGGAAAAACAGCTGAGACTATACAAAGCTAAAAATGCTTCTATACAGCAAACGAATCAATCAATGAAATGTAAAGTAGACTGGGTTAAAGAAAACCGATTCTAGCCTCATGTTTTAAAAAGCTCAACATCCCAAATATAAGAAACTTACACAACTCACCAAAATTATTTATAAAGCCCTTATAACCTAATTTAAATATGGTAAAATATTTAGATTCTGCCCTAAATTTAAACAAGTGTGTAAAGACATATGAAAGTTACTCAAGATCACGTATTAGGCTACATAAAATGATAATTTAGCTTTTCTGCTTTATTTGTCTCACAGGATTATGGTGCACACTCTCTATCTTTCACGGAGCATCTTGAGATCAATTAGCAAAATGCCAGGTTCTCATTTTCCCACATTATGCTTCCTTATTATTCCATCTTAATTGCCAAAAAAATCTCGAGCTGAAAAACAACAAAATATAGATAAATTGCTAGATAATCATCAACTTTGAATATTACTTCAGAAATCAATAGAATACATTAGTAGACCCAGATGTGAAGAAAAGTAAAATAGACCTACAAATCAACATTTAACTATACAGCTGCTCAAAAAATACATGCAGTTATGCTGATATAGGAGCACATGCCACTAGTCTTGACTACCTTGAGGCCACAGAAGGAGAAGGATTTAGGCTAAGGAATTTGAGACCAAAATGGCAGAAACCTAGCTCTAAAATTGACCCACCAAAAAACCAAACAGTAATCACATTTTTAAAAAGAAGGCTTCACGGGTGATTTCTATGAAACATGTAATAAGGATCAGTAACAATAATTCATGATCATGTCTAAATGTAGAAGAAGAAAATTGACTAATTCTTTCCATAAGGCGAGAAATACCAGCTAACACATCATAAGAATAGAAATTGCAGACTATCTTTTTACAGATGTTGATGCAGATATTCAAAACTTCTAGCAAACTTAGAACAACAACAAAAAGAATGGTTGGACTTCATGACCAAAAGGGACATTGTCATATGGGAAGTTTCCAAAAACCATTTTGATAGAGCAAAGCTTTTGGCAAATCACTTACCAAATTACTGTAAAAACTTATGGCCAATTAAAAGACCAGAGGAAAATTCTTTTTCAATCCACTTAAAGGAAGCTATAAACTGTTTTTATACTTAATGGTGTGAACTGAAGTGTTTATCAATTTATTTTTAGGAAAAAAGTATGCTTTTCTAACTTCTAAATATTGTTTGAGAATATTAAATGATATTTTATACATCAAAAATCAAATAGAATATGCAGATGATACTATTATTTCTATAAAGTTTCTAAGCAATTTCCATGAACTAATGAAACATAAGAATTACTTGAATAATGCCATGGGTTAAATGGTCAACATTAAATCATTTAAATTATATACAGTAGCAATGAGCAGTGTTAAAATCGAGGCACAATCCATTCACAAATATAGGGAAAACAATCTAAATGAAAGTATTAAAAAAAGAATTGTTCACTGCAAAGTAAAAAATTAAGGTGAAAGTAAAATGCAAAAAAATGATCATGAAAACAAAATGGGAAAACTGTTAACATTCAATGATTAAAAGTTTGATTTGGGGTTGTAAGGGTTGATAGGCTTCCTCCAGATTAGCGCATGGGGTGGGGCCAGGCTTCCTCCTCTAGTCTGGCCTGGTGCAGTGCCAGGCTTCCTCCTCTTATCTGATATGTATTCTATATATATGAGTTAAGTTATTAATTGAGTTATTGAGCTCTATAGTTTCTTTATTCAACTTTTGTTTGGAAGATCTATCCAGTGGTGAGAGAGGTGTGTTAAAGTCACCCCAGATTACGTTGTGGTCAATTTGACTCTTGAACTTGAGAAGAGTTTGTTTGAACATAGGTGTGCCATTTTGGGGGGAATATACATTTATGATTGTTATGTCTTGTTGGTGTATGGTTCCCTTGAGCTGTATGAGATGTTCTTTTTTATCTATTTTGATTAAATTTGGCTTAAAGTCTACTTTATTTAATATAAGTATGGATATTCCTGCTTGCTTTCAAGGTTCATGTGAGTGGTATGTGTTTTTCCCAATCTTTCACCTTCAATGTGTCTTTTCCTGAGTTTTCTGGAGGCAGAATATTGTTGGATTTTTTTTAATTTAGGCTTCTAGCCTATGTCTTTTGATTGGTGTGTTAAGCCACTAACATTTAAGGTTACTATTGAGACATGGTTTGTATTTCCAGCCATCCTTGTTTATTTTTGCTACTTGACTTGAAGTGTTAATTATTGTTTAATTTTTAATTGGTATCTACATATACAACCCAGCATTTAAATTGAACATGTGTAGTGATCAAATCAGTGCAATTTCTACCTTCTAAAATATCATTTTGGTGTTTGAAACCTGTGAACTCTTTTTTAGAATGTCTACAGTCTAATAATTACTTGTACGATTCAAACTATGTGCTGTAAAACCTGAGTTACTTTTCCCTCTTAACTGCTTTTTGGCATTCCTTGTCATCTGTCTCTTAAAACAGATATGAAAAGCTTTTCTCGTTTATGGTTCTTTGTGATCAACTTTTTCAGCTTCAACATGTGAGTGCAAACATACAGAATTTGTGAAATATGAAAAATTACTAGAAGAATACAGTCTCCCATGGTAAATCCAGAAAAAAATATAAATTTTAAAATTGTAAACTATAATCCCAGTGCCTTGGGAGGCTAAGACAGGAGGATGGTGATTTCAAATCCAGTAACAGCAAGAACCTGAGCAACTTGGTGAGATGCTGTCTCTAAATAAAATACAAAATAGGAGTGGGGATGTGGCTCAATGGTTGAGTGCCCATGAGTTTAATCCCTGGTAACCCCCCCAAATATTTTAGGGTTCACATTTAATCACTAGGCCTTAGTTGTTTTTTGGTGAGATCTATATATAAATGTCATATGCCAATTCTTATGAATTTATTTTACGTTAGTCAAATATTATATAAATATTTTTATAGTATAAGATTAAATTGATCTATGTTAGCATGTAAAGGAATAACTTAAAAATTGTTTTTGGTGAGGCTGAATGCCTGCAATCCCATTGGCTCAGGAGTCAGAGGATTACAAGGCCAAAGCTCAGTAACTAGGCAAGATTTTCTCCCAATATAAAAAAAAAAAATGGCTGGTGAGATAGTTTAATGACTAAATGCCCTGGGTTCAATCTGGGGTACAAAGGAAAGAAGGAGGGTTTAAAATTGCCTTATCTCAACAAAAAGACATGTGAAATTTAAAACCAAAAACTGCATTCTATCACTTTTCTGTGACACACAGAACCTGCTTTAATTCATTTTAAACATTTGAATCTTACACAATCTAAGTTTTCTACCACTCAATAAATGACATGTTTTAATCACGTGGGTCTCAAGGCCATTGGATGAATTTAAGGTTAGTGTAACTGAGGAATCTGAAGTCATACAAACTGGAGTGTTCAGGTGCCATGAATTTGCAGTAATAGTCAAGAACTCATGGATGGGTTGTTCATTGCCTTGAAACTGTTGGAAAATTGTTTTCTGATGGTAAATTTCTGTATCAGTATTGGAAAAAACTTAGACCCTTTCCTGATATCATGCCTCAAAAAAAGGGATACAATTTCATGCAATAATGAGGAGAACTAATCTTCATACAGGTAGTGGCTAGGAGAAAGCACAGTCTGGTCATTCTGCTAGCTCCAGTTTTGAACCACAATCATTACTAAATGATGTGCATCAAGTATGATTAAAATTGTGTACATGTACCATGGTAGTGTTGTGAAGAAATATCTATAGTAATGTCGATCCTGAGCTAAGTACCTTTCTAGCTGTACATATTATGCCTGGCAAAACATAGTCCAGGAGATCATGAGACATAACACAAGCTGTCTGACATCAGGGAGGTAATCTGAGAAATACCCCTCAAACAAGGGTCTACAGAGTGATGCTTTGAGCTTGGTCCAGGGATGCACTATTGTACTGGGCACTCATGTCCTTTATGCACTGGAGAAATCAAGCTGACCCCTAGAGTGGGCATTCTGTGTGGAAGGATATGTAAACCACAGGGAATCAAACACAGATTACTGAAATAGGTTACATTAGAGAAATTCACATATGGTAAGAAGAAAGAAAGGCCAAGGGAGGAGATGAGAAAAAACAGATCACACATGAAAGAGAAATTTTCAAAAAAAAAATCAGAAGTTTTGTTTGTTAGAGCTGGTAGTAAAGACTCCCTCTAGTATCTGGATCCAGGAAGGAGTCATGTTAGATATGGTGCTCTCACTTAAGTCAGGGGTGGCTGTATGACACATGCAACATCATCTGCGTTTTAACGATCTAGTGAGGACTGCTCAGGCAGTGGACATGAGCTGGTGGTCAGGACAGAAGTAGAGAGAATTATAGGAGAAGGATACCCTGCTGCAAGTTAGGGTTATTTGGATCCTCTGGGTGGGCACATTTCATGGTGAAAGTGAGAGGAAGAAGCATCTCTTCTCCCATGTGCAGTGTGAGCCCCATGATGTTCATATGGGGTGAGAAAATAGGATCTGTCACCCCTAACAACACATGTGCAGACTTACAGCTTGGGGTTGTCCTCATCCCCCGGCTCAGCTTTACCACTACTTCCAACCCTCTCCATGTCCTCTGGGTGTTCACTAACAGACAAAAGGGAGATGGAGAATTGAGACTGGTTTTGCTTTAAGCAAGTGGGCTTCTGACTGATGTCAGCCTAGGCAAATACCTTTTACATGTGGCTCTTTGTGTGCTGGGAATCTATGAAGAGCACTAGGGAAAAATGACTGACACCTCAGAGAGGGCAACACCATCACCCAGCACCTCTGCTGCAAAACACACTCTTCAGTAACATGATGAGCAAACCCTGGGCAAGACTTGACTGAATGAATGGCAGCTCTATGTGAGAAGTAGATATGAGAACCATGGCTTCTTTTTATAAAGTGTCAGGGATTTAAAATACAGCTCAGGATTCACACTTACATCTATAATATTTATATTAGTATCATTTTAATTTTCTTCTGAGAAAAGCAACTAGAAGAGAAATTGTTCTTTAAAGTCAAGAAAGAAGAAGCCCCAGAGGTGCTGCTTTGTGGGCACAAGTGCTTGGAGTACTGCATACAGGGCATAGGTTAAGGGCATCTGAGTGGCAGGCCACCCCCTATGCTAGGCCTGTGAGTGGCAAACTGCTTATCCCGTTGACACAGCTCTGGTCATGAGGCCGCCTGTTGCAGTCCCACTTGTTGATTGTTCACTGCAAGGACAGTTAGCAGACATTACATTGGTGGCTGTCTATATTTTGTTTAGGCATTGCCTGAGTACATATACATGGTAACTGCACAATAAAATCAGGCCTGCTTCCTAATTGGTCACTGGAGGACTTGATTAGAGACTACACAGCCACACTCTCCTCTACTATGTTCTGTGGACATCCTCAGGGATGAGAGAGCCCAAGAACTTCTCTGCAGACCCCAAACTCTCGTTACTGGGAAATCCACATGATCCTGCATGAGAGTCCATTTTCCCTGACTGATATTGCGATGGAAGAGTCAAGTTCTGCTTTCAGCTTTCCTGCTTTATCTTGTTCTGTGTGTCTTGGGTTCACAATTATCTGTGCATGCTAATGACATAAAAAAATTGAATTTTGGAAAAATATCTGAAATTGACCAGGGCAGGATGGGTTTCAAGTGTCCTGAATGTTCCTCTAAGCAAAATTGAATTCACACATTTTCATTATATATTTCAAAATGTTTTTAGTGATTAAAACAGAATGGACTAATACATAAAAATATTCTTCCAAATTCTTGTGAATTATATTCATAAACCTATAATTTGGAACCATGGACTGGAAATTACCAACATATTTATTTGATTTTTCTAAAATATTTAAAGTACTTTCTTCTGATCTTGGTCTCTTGTTTGACATTTACCAACTGAAAGTTCTTAACCATGTGAGATTCCATTCTATAAAATAAGGTTTTGAACATAGAACCTCATTTTTCTTAAAGATTTCAAAATGTACAACTACTCAAACTGTAATTGTACTAAGAGATATGAAGATGACCAAAGCAAGATTATCAATAGAAATATTAAAACTTATTAATTCCCTGGCAATAAGTATACAAATTAGTAGTGTTTAAAATCTCTATATGACATATCCTATGTAAGTTATGTCCCATGAAGTTATTAAATTGAAAAATAAAGAAAAACTGACATTCCCTATAAAAAAATTGACTCATTTTAGCAGGATCTCAAGGAAGCAAACATCTTTAGAAGACAATATCCTCATTACACCATACAGAACATGGTCCTCTGGGCTCCAACAGTTCTAATACGCCCAAAGGACCATGTTCGGTATGGTGCAATGAGGATATTGTCTTCTATGTTTGCTTCTTTGAGAAGCAAAGAAGCTACTGGAAAAGCTCACTAGTAGATTGAGGTCCCTCCTCCAATGCCTTTTTTAGAATCCACACTAACTTTGCTTCTGAGGACACAGAGGTACTTTGTCACCTGAATAAGCTGAGCAGAGCACAAATATTTGTAAGTTTTATAGAAAAAATGTGTTTAAGTTTTGTCTCTGCAGATTTGTAATTTTAATGTCTGTAGAAAGGCAAGGAGTTCCCACTGGAGAACACAGAACTGTGGCTGCCCCAGTGGGACATGTACTCTCTCTTAATTTCATTGTCTTCTGTGATGGATAACAGCAATCCAAGAAATCTTGGCTTCAAACTCTTAGAGTTTCCTGGAAACATCTGGAAAGGGATCTTGATTGAGATCATTTTCTCATGTTAATAAGGAAACTTAAATTACTCTAATTCTGGTCCTAAAATCAAATTAGTCCAAACCTGTCCCACAACCTATAATGCCTCTACTTTGATGTGAGGGACTCCTGGCACCCCCATAATTTCCCTGAAGCCCTGAAGTGAGTGATGGGCCCCTTTTTCCTAGTTTGCACATGGAGCACACCTTCTTGGGGGTAGTGATGGTTTGGTATGTCATCCTTTCCAAAGTGACAGTCCTGTGGCTCAAGCTCTAAGAGAAATATTAAAATTAAAAAAAAAGAAAAGGAAGACCTATAGGTCACATGTTGTAGAAATCACAGAAAGATGGAATCTAGTCAGAGCCAAGGCAGAGTCCGAGCTGGAGTCCACTCTAAACCTACATGATCAACTCCACCTTCTCTGAGAGAAAACCATGTAAAAAGCAGGCTCAGTATCCTGGGTACTGTATACAAATATACATAAAAGCATTAAAGTGCTGTATTAAAAAGGATCCCCATTATTTGGAGTCAAAAGAAAGGACAGTTATTTCAATCACACCCACTTATGTTTCAGTTGTAGAAATCAGACGATAGTTTTTGAACACTGCCATTATCATCATGTGAAGGGTTAGTACAAGCATGATAATGAAAGAAACATTTTTTTTTCTAGAGGTAATTGCAAAATTGGACTAAATGGAAATATATAAAATTAAAACTCATATCCACAGACAGAAATTCCACATGGATGGGATGAGGGAGGTTGGAAAACTAAAGAAGAAAGTCACAATAATTGCCAAAGCATGAGACCTCCAAGGTCACATGAGAGGGAAACATAAAACAAGAAAAGAGTGCAAGTCACTGGACAAGTATTTCAGCATGTAAACAGTTATAAAGACACATCAAGGGTGGAGGAAAAGTATCCCATCATGAATCCCCCATCCTGGACCAGCCACATAAAAGTTTTGTGCCTTTGGTGAATTGGGCTCTGCCTTAATCCCTGTCATAGCCCATTAATCACCAACGTGCCACCTAGAATACTGTCCCTCATACACACTCACTTTCTTGGAGGCTTCTGAATAAGCCATGGCAGAGAGTTGGCAAGTACTCTCAACTTTGTGGAGCCAAGAAGGTCTCTTTGGAGGGGTGGAGAATTGCATACCACACCTTTGTTGTAATGTGGACATGCTGTGTAATTGTTGAGTCCAATCTCATTGTAGCCATGATTTTTCATAGAGAGGCAAATAATTTCATCGATAATTGTGAGGATTAGGACAAAACATACTGAACAAGTGGGTTCCAGCCAGTTAAAGAAGGTTCTCTGGGAAGCTGGGCATGGTGGTATTTGCCTGTAATCTCAGCAGCTTGGAAGGTTGAGGAAGGAGGGTCATGAGTTCAGACCCACCCTCAGTGAAAAAAACTTACTAAGCAGATCAGTGAGATCCTATCTCTACATAAAATAGGAATAGGGATGTGGCTCAGGGGTTGAGTGCCCCTGAGTTAAATCTTCGTCATCGTACCCCTCCAAAAGAGAATGTCTGGGGAGTGAGTCTCAGGCTTTGGATTTATAAGCGCTTTCATAGAGGTTCTAAAGTGTAGAACTACTATAGAATAAGTGTTATGAGGCAAGCTCTGGGTTGGATGTGCATGCATTTGAATCCAGGCTTTTATATATATTTATATATATTATAGATTTGATGTGTTTCTACTGATGCAATATTTCCTACACAGAGCATGTATTTGCTTTAGTTAAAGTCTGAAATAGTAGATATATATTTTAAATAATCTGCAGCTACATATTAAAAAATAATAGTCATCAGAAAATCATGTATGTGAATTAGATAATTTCATGATTCTTTAGAACATGTGGATGTATAAGGCAAGATAGTGAGAGAAACAATAAAACTGAAACATTAATGAACTTGGGATACCATTTAAAAATCTAAGGTGAATGTTGGTTCACAATCTGACTTCCATAACAAGTCCTTTTCAGCACAAATATTAAAAATCAAAAATAAATAAATGAGATAGATTCAAACTAAAATGCTGCTTCTCAGAAAAAGAAACAACAATTGAAGAAAGAAACTACAGATTTTATACAAATCTTTACCACACGTAATTAAAAAAAAAAGCACTAATGTCTAGGGTATATAAAGAACTCAAAATTAACACAAAGAACAACAACAAAAACCAATTAACAAATGGACTCAGTAACTGAACAGACAACTTCACAAAAGAAATATAAGCCATTAACAAATATATATAAAAAACATTCCACCTATCTAGCAATTAGAAAAATGTAAATCAAAATTACTTTAAGATTTTATTTCACTTCAGTCAGAATGGAATCATTAATAATACAGGCAACAATAAATTTTGGTGAGGTTGTGAGGGAAAAGGAACCCTCACGCATTGCTCATGAGATATATTATATATATATATATATAATTTCCCCCACCAATGAATATTACTTAGCTTTAAAGATGAATGAAACTATGCCATTTGGTAGTAAAAGAATAGAGTTGAAGAATATCATGCTAAGTGAAATAAGCCACCTCCAACACACACAAACACAAAGGCCAAATGTTCTCTCCAATAAGTGTATGCTAATTCACAATGGGGGTGGGGAAGAATAGTTGTTTTGATTAAGTAGAAAGGAGTGCAGGGAAGGGAGGGAATATGGGGATAGAAATGATAGTAGAATGAAACAGACTTTACATGTAATACATAATATATAGAGATGCTAAAGTACTCAAAAAGGGAGGGGAGAGAATAGAAATTCAGTGGATTAGACAAAGTTGGATTGAAGTGAAGAAAAGGGAAATAAGAATACAAATGACAGTAGAATGAATCAGACACAACTTTTTAATGTTTATATATAAATACACCACCAGGAAAGGTCCACACCATGTACACTTTAAGAATGTTATGATAACTAAAATGAGTTTTACTCCATGTATAATATGTCAAAATTTGCTCTACTATCATGTATACCTAAAAAGAGTAATAAATTTTAGAAATGACAAGGGATAATTTGTATACTGAGAAGGTTTGTGAGTAAAAAACTCTTCAATGAATGGTAATGTCATTAAGGTTAAATAAAAGTATAAAAGAGTACCTTGAGCCCATACAAAACAACAATGGTAAATAGGGTTGCCCAAGTCAGTCTGCCCAACTATCAATTACCCCCAAATTTTTTGTTTACACCTTTTTTCTATTTGTTTTACAAAGCATCATAAGAACAATACTAACAAGTTGAGCAGAGAGGAAACATTACATAGCAGTGTTAAGAATTCTATTAATAGTGCTGTGTGCACTCAAAGTATTCTCAATTTTCTCCCCCATTAAATAAAAAATCATGCAGTTGAAAGATACACTACTTACTGATTAGATAACACATACATGTGTTTGTGACATTCAGTATGTGGGCAGCTGCTCAACTTCGCAGGTCTGGTCCAATAGATAAGGAAGACACTCTCTTCACACAAGACAGTGTTTCCTTGAGTAATACTATGAAAGCAAGAGAGAAAGCAAAAGGGAAAAACATAGGCAACTGTATTGCCAGACTAGGAAAACCCAACCTCTGAACCTATGTACTGGGGAGTCCCAAAGAGCTTTTCAGGGTCCTGACTGGGAAGTGCTGGGCAGAGCATCCTCTCCACAGGTGAGAGTCTGAAGTCTTGTTCTAACTTGTATTGAAAGTGAGGCCGAATAAATACAAGTTAGAACAAAGAAAACTTCATTCTAACATCTTGCATGACCTGGTGATCCCCTGAAGAACACCAAGTTCTCCCAAGAACAGGTCAGATCCTAGAGGATGGAGTGATAGCATTGAGATGACTAAATAAATTGGGATTCCAATGAGTGAGCCACCCAGGCAGATGCATTGAGAAATCAGCATTCTTTATCTCTTTCATCAAAAACTGCAGACATCATTCAATCAAGAAAAGGGAAGATCTTTAGTATTTTTCTTAGACCTCTAGGACTGAATCTTCCCTCTTGGCCTTATAAATAGTTTAAACTCTCATATGTTAAATGAAGTCAGTTTTCTGCATAAAATAATGTGGATATAAGCATGAAACTTAGATATTTCCCCTTTGGAATAAAGAATGTTGTGAATATTATTCTCCTAGAACTTATCATTATATTTCAATATTTATTTTCCTAAATAAAGTTAAATAAAATGTTGGTAGGTGGTGTTTTGTTGACCCAAAAGGCTCACATATGAAGAGAATATTGTATTTTTACTTTTTGAAAAGGACTTGTAGATGAGAGTATAGAGTTTTATTTCAATCAAAATTGTGTTTCTCTCTCTGTGGTGTCATGGACTCTTGGAGCTATAAGATCTGAAGAGGGACAGGATTAGTTTATAGTATCTTATAATTACTGGGTTGCAGAGGGTTCTGGGAGACCATGACACATGCTATCTATCGTATAATCCAATAAGTATAACAAACATTATATTGTAAATTATTAAGTAGAACCAAAGGGTCTACAAAATGAAAATATATAATGAAATTAAAAAATATGGGGGCATAAATGCTCCTATAGTATGTCTTTTTCTTTTTACAGTCATCATTTTACATGTTTCTAGTTACACTTTTTTACTGGGTATGCAAAACTAAAGAAGTGGTCCCAAATCGTGATGTTTTTCTTATACTAGAGGCGAGTATAGTCACCTCAGTGATGAAAGTCATAGAATTAATTAGGAACTGCATAATTTCTTCAGTCCAATAGTGACGATGGGCCTATGGATTATGTGGATTCCCCAGGAAACATTAAGACTATTTCCCCCTTCAGCAACCCTGCTTTATTGCCTGAATATGCACGTTGGCTCCTAGTCTCTTGGGACTTTCTTTTCTCCTTGATTGGGAGCTTGTATAACTCTCCGGAGTTGTAGATCCCTTAGGGAGTACTGCTACTCTATAAGATAAAATGTTAAACTCATAATTCAAACTAGAGATATCTGGGCATTATTATAGTATCCCTAGGTCCTTCCTATAACTGTCTTAATTTTCCCATAATTACAAACAAGAGAGTATATAATTTATATAAATAATATTATCCAAATAATACTTGATTAAACATATTAAATAATTAATGGTAATGTTATAGCATTATTTACCCAATAGAATGTTTTACTATTGCATCGATCCATTAGCAAAGTGAGTAGTGGGAGATGTGTGACCTAATAACATCATTAAATGCATAACAAGTTTAACATTAAGAAATTCACACTTTATTTAGAAACAAATTACATCTGTAATGAAATATAAGTAAAAACGCTCTGTAACACTTGCATGGTGGACCATGTTTTGACCCTAGGGATTTGAGAAACTTTTCAAGTTCAAAGTCAGGCTCCATAACTTAGTGAGGACCTATTCAACTTAGCAAACCCTATCTCTAAATAAAATAGAAAAAAATCTGAGGATGTAGTTTACTGATTAAGTGTCCCTAACTTTAAGGGGCTCTGAAAATTTTAAATTTTAAATTTCATATAAATCTTAAGAGACTTCTGAAATAATCAACTCTGAGTATTATTTCTTCAGTTGTTAAAAATGAGACTCTTTAGTAATTGTTGATTTATACTAAAATTATATCTTTTTAGGGATGCACAATTCTATACTTGTATTTTCTTATTTCTACAATATCAGCTCAAGATGTTAAAAAAATTTTCAGCAAATGTCAAAAGCAATTACCTATTTTCTACATTTAAATGATTTTTTTCCTCCTAGGTCCCAAATACTTCAAGGGATGGGCTATAGATATGAAACTTACTATCATCTTTATATTTGTCAAGGTGTTTTTGTAAATATTTTGCTGTTATCTAAGGTACACACTTTGGACAGATGCTACTCCACATTTGCTACAGATATGAGGTTAGTAATTTATAAATGTCAGAAATTTAAATACAGTCTTGGACACATTCTTTGGGTTTTTATATCCTATAAATCCTCCAGTGTTTCAAAAATGATGGATCAATGGCCAAAAGCTTTGCAAAAAATTTTCCGTACATCCTCTCACTCATATGAATTGTGAGGTGCTGAGTAGGGTGTGAACAACTATTGGAGACTCTGTCATCTATTTTACATTTATATGATTTCTGTGCTATCATATCTCTGGTGTGAAATAGTGTTGAACTACTGTGAAACACTGATGCAATGTTTTCATTGTAAAACTTCTCTCCAGTGTAAAATCTATAATGTTTAGTAAGATGTGATCTTCAATATTAAAAGCTTTGCCACTCTTCACATTTATAGGACTTCTCTCTAGTGTGGGTTATCTGGTGTCGAGTAAGTGATGATTGTTGAATAAAATCTTTGCCACATTCTCTACATTTGTAGGGCTTCTCTCCAGTATGAATCCTAAAGTGACAATTAAGCTGTGAGATGGTATTAAAAGCTTTGCCACATTCTTTACATCTGTAGGGCTTCTCTCCAGTGTGAATTCGCTGGTGCTGAGTAACTGATGATTTTTGACTGAAACTTTTGCCACACACTGTACATTTGTAGGGCTTCTCTCCAGTGTGGATTCTCAGGTGCCGAATAAGTACTATTTTTTGATTAAAACTTTTGCCACATTCTTTACATCTGTAAGGCTTCTCTCCAGTGTGGTTTTGCTGGTGCTGAATAAGTGATGATTTTCGACTGAAACTATTGCCACACACTGTACATTTGTAGGGCTTCTCTCCATTATGAATCCTGATGTGGTAATAGAGATTTGAGTTTGTATTAAAACTTTTGCCACACACTTTACATTTGTAGGGCTTCTCTCCAGTATGAATCCTAAAGTGACAATTAAGCTGTGAGATGGTATTAAAAGCTTTGCCACATTCTTTACAGCTGTAGGGCTTCTCTCCAGTGTGGATTCGCTGGTGCTGAGTAAGTGATGATTTTTGACTGAAACTTTTGCCACAAACTGTACATTTGTAGGGCTTCTCTCCAGTGTGGATTCTCAGGTGCCGGATAAGTACTATTTTTTGATTAAAACTTTTTCCACATTCTTTACATTTGTAAGGCTTCTCTCCAGTGTGGTTTCGCTGGTGCTTAGTAAGTGATGATTTTTGACTGAAACTCTTGCCACACACTGTACATTTGTAGGGCTTCTCTCCATTATGAATCCTGATGTGGTAATAGAGATGTGAGTTTTTATTAAAATTTTTGCCACACACTTTACATTTGTAGGGCTTCTCTCCAGTATGAATCCTATTGTGGTGATCAAGATTTGAGTTTCTATTAAAACTCATACCACACACTTTACATTTGTAGGGCTTCTCTCCAGTATGAATTCTCTGGTAGTTTTTAAGGCTTGGTTTTTGACTGAAACATTTACAAAATTGTTTACATATGTAGGGCATCATTCCAGGGTTTGTCCACTGGTGACAAATAAGATTAGAGCTTTTATTAGAAGTTTTGTCACATTCTTTGCATTTGTATAGCATATCTCCTGTATGAACACTGTGAGGTTGAGTAACGTTCTTGAGTGCATTGCATTCTTCACATTGGTAGGTCTTCTCTGCAGAATAAATTTTTTCGTGTTGAGTAACATTGAAAAACTTTTTAAGGCTTTCCCACACTTTTTACATTTACAGGTCTCTCCTTCAGTATAAATCCTATGATACTTAACAAGTTTGTAAGTTTTCACTAAAAGTTTTTTCACATTCTTTAAATTTGTAGAATTTATCACTGTCATAGTATCTGCTTTATTTTAAAAATAAATCAAAGCATTTGCTTGCTCAATATCTTCTATACTTATAGGGATCTTTTTCTCTATAAATTTTCTTGTATTAAGCAAGCTCTGCACTGTGGTTAAGAGCCATTTCACATATCTTACACTTGCAGGTTTTGTCTTGGCTATGAATATTTTAATGAATACTAGTTTTTGATCACTAAAGTAAGACTTTCCTACATTTTTCTTCTTGGTAAATTTCCTTTAGAAAAGGACTAGGATTTCTCTATATTCATAATTTTTATCACCAATTTAAATATACTGGTCATTACTCAGGGTAGAGATATGGCTTATTGTGTTACTTATAGCATTATCTATATAGTGCACTTTCCAGAAATCTGTATCAGGATTGTCATTGAGCAGTAGTAGGGAAATAGAAACTTTTATACAATTCTTAATATTGTCCATTTGGGCACAAAGAGAAATTAATCTTTTGTTTCAGAAAAATGGACATTTTATAAAGAAACTCCCAAAAGGATCACTTTTAGAAATATCTTTTCTGTGCAAATGTTTGACTGGAATTTTAAATCAGTGCTACTTTTATAATTGGCCAAGTTAAAAACCGATGCATGGGCTAGATTTCAAATTTTCCACATTGCCTTTCAGTTCTAAAATGGCTGTGGATTTATTCTTAAAGACATATAAAACTCCTCAAAATAATTAAAATACATTGAATTTTTGTTTCAAATATTAGTTGTCTCTGGTGTTTTTTGACCATAAAATTTTTTATCATAAATAGGAACTACTGACTGACTTTGTCTATTATAATACAATTTTTGAACTTTACTCTCACCTATATTTTCCCATTGTTTTCTTGGTTGTAAATATTCAAAGTCACACTTTCCATAACTTCTTTCTCTCTTTTTTATTCCCTGCTCTGGTAAATTTTCTCGAGGATGATGAGAAGTCATTGCTGCAATAAATAAAAATAACAAACATTATTTCTTAGTGTACTGAGCTATATGTGAGTGACAGGATTTGACATCACTGAATTCCTCTAAGTCAACCATATTTCAAGTGAAAGATATATATCTTGCCACCAAAAGATAACATTAATGAACATCATTAACATTTTCTTGTCAGCACAAAGAACTACCCCTTATTCTTTATTGAAAGCATAAATCTGCAACACATACTTGTGGAGAAGTTCCCAAAAGATACACTTCAAGGGAAGAAAATTAAATAATGATAATTAGTAATTTTGAAGGAAAGTTATGCTAACCCACAAAGACAAGGTTGCTGTAGTTCTCCAACATCACTTCTCTATACAAATTCTGCTGGGCAGGATCCAGGCATTCCCATTTCTCCTCAGAGAAATCAATAGCGACATCCCTGAATGTCAATGGCTCCTGAAATAAAAATTGTTAGATAAACAGAACATGGTTCAAACCACTATTCAGTTTTTAATTTAAATTAAAAGTTTGTAGAACTGAATGTCATGTAGGAGAGTGACTTTAATTATGTAATAAGATACTTTCCATTATCTAATTCAGAGGAAAATACATGAGTCCAAATACAGTATGTATATTCCATATCAGAGTGATGTGAAGGATATATACCATAACCCAAGCACTGAATAAAAGCCCAACTTCTAACTTTTGTGTCATCAGTGAATGTGAAATATGGTGGACATTCCAGATGCAAATCAGACTTCTCAAGATATTCTCATAAGGTGATTGTGTACAAGGGAGAAAAAAAGACTGGTAAAATCGCTTTTGAAAACAGTCTTGTTCCTATTCTCTCTGCTTTCTATCCATGAGATAGATTGAGATCCCCAATACAATTAGTTTCAAGTATCATCCATGAAACATTCCCAATGTGTAAAATATTCATAAAATATTAATGTTTGGAGACAGGTAAAGTGACACTTCCATCTCGTGATAAGACAAACTTGAAATATTTTAAGATCTATAAGCAGTTCAACGAATGAATAAATTTGGTACAATAGAATGAACAATGGGTCACAGAAGACTTCAAGGAGGAGATTAAAAATTTCTTAGAGGTAAACAAGAACATAGACACAACATATCAAAATCTCTTGGACACTATGAAAGCAGTACTAGGAGGAAACTTTGTTGCATTGAGTTCATTTTTTAAAAGAAAAAAAGGCAATCACTAATCTCATACTTCATCTCAAAGCCCTAGAAGAAAAAATCAACAGCACAAGCAGTAGAAGGCAAGGAATAATTAAAATTAGAACTGAAGTTGAATTAAAAGAAACAATTAACCCTTGACAAAAAGTTAGTTCTCTGACAGACCCCTAGCTATGCTAATTAAAAGGAGAGAGAAAATTCAAATTACCAGCATACATAATGAAATAGGCAGTATCTCAACAGACACCTCAGAAATAAAGAGGATATTTAGAAATTATCTTGAAAATGTATACCCCAATAAAATAGAAGACATTGAAGGCATCAACAAATTTCTTAAGTCATTTGAAATGACCAGACTGAACCAAAAAGACATATACAATTTAAACAGACCAATATTAAATGATGAAACACAAGAGCCATCAGAAGCTTATCAACCAAGAAAATCCTGGGCCCAGATGGATACAATGCCGAGTTAAACAAGACCTTTAAAGAAGAAATTCAAAATACAAATATTCTTCAATTTATTTCAGAAAATACAGAAAGAAGCAGCACTTCCAAACTCATTCAATGAGGCCAATTCACCCTGATCCCCAAACCAGGCAGGGACAAATGAAAAAAAGAAAACTTCAGGCCAATATCTCAAATCAACATAGATGCAAAAATTCTGACTAAAATTCTGCCAAATGAAACACAAAAACTTATTAAAAAGGGCATGCACGAAGATCAAGTGGGGTTTGTCAAGGAATATAGGGTTGGTTCAATATATACAAATTAATAAAGGTAATTCATCACATCAATAGACTTAAAAATAAGAACCATATGATCATCTCAAGAGACACAGAAAAGCCATTTGACAAAATACAGCACCCTTTCATGTTCAAAAAATTAGAAAAACTTGAGATAACAGGAAAATACCTCAACATCATACTGGCTCTCTACATTAAGCCTAAGGCCAACATCATTCTAAAGGGAGAAAAACTAAAGTAATTCCTTCTAAAAACTGGAACAAGACAGGGATGCCCCTCACCATTTCTATTCAACATATTTCTTGAAACACTGGCCAGAGCAATTATACAGATGAAAGAAATTAAATGAATAACTAGATAAAAAGAAATTAAATTAGCACTATTTGCGGACAATACGATTCTATACCTAGAAGACCCCAAAAGCACCACCTGAAACGTCTAGAACTAAAAATGAATTCAGCAAAGCAGCAGGATATAAAATAAACACACATTTAAAAAAGGCATTTCTGTATATCAGTGACAAAGCCTCAAGAAGGAAATAAGAAAACCTACCCCATTTACAGTAACTTCAAAAAAAAGAAAACATAAGATACTTGGGAATCAACTTAAGAAAGAGGTGAAATATCTATACAAGGAAACCTACAGAACCCTAAAGAAAGAAAACAAAATAGACCTTCAAAGATGGAAAGATCTACCTTACTCTTGCATAGGCAGAATAAATATTATCAAAACAACCATACAACCAAAAGCACTATACTGATTGAATGCAATTATGAACAAAATCCCAATGACATTTCTCATAGAAATAGAAAAAGCAATCATGAAATTCATATGGAAAAATAAGAAGCCCAGAATAACTAAAGCAATTATAAGCAGGAATAGCAAATCAGGTGGTATGATTATACCAGACCTTAAACTATACTACAGAGCAATAGTAACAAAAACAGCATGGTATTGGCACTAAAACAGGCCAGTAGACCAATGGTACAGAATAGAGGACACATAGACTAACTCACAAAATTACAATTATCTTATATTAGACAAAGGTGCCAAGAACATGGATTGGAGAAAAGATAGCCTCTTCAACAAATGTTTCTGCGAAAACTGGAAATCCATTTTCAAAAAACTTAAATTAAAACCCTATCTCTCACAATGCACAAAACTCAACTAAAAGAGGATCAAGGACCTACAATTTAAACCAGAGACTCTGCATCTAATAGATGAAAAAAAGGCCATAATCTTCATCACATGGGGCTATGCCGCCTTAAATTCCTTAATTAAATGCCTATAGCACAAGAATTGAAACCAAGAATCAACTAATTATGATGGATTCAAATTAAAAAGTTTCTTCTCAGAAAAAAATATGAGGTGAACAGAGAGCCTACATCCTGGGAGTAGATTCTTATCTCTCACACACCAGATAGAGAACTAATTTCTAGTATATAAAGAACTCAAAAGGCTAAACACCAAAAAACCCCAATAATCCAACCAACAAATTGGCCAAGGACCTGAACAGACACTTCTCAGAAAAGGATGTAGAATAAATCAACAAATATTTAAAAAATTGTTCATGATTTCTTGCAAGTAGAGAAATGCAAATCAAAACCACTCTAAGATATCATCTCACTCCAGTCAGAATGGCAGCTATCATAAAGACAAACAACAAGTGTTGGCAAGGATGTGGGGGAAAAGGCACACTCATACACTGCTGGTGGGACTGCAAATTGGTGCAAACAACATGGAAAACTGTATAGAGATTCCTTGGAAATCTGGGAATGAAAACATCATTTTACCCAGCTTTTCCTCTTCTCGGACTATTCTCAAAGGACTTGAAAACAGCGTACTACAGGGTCACAGCCATGTCAATGTTTATAGCAGCACAATGCAGAATAGCAAACTGTGGAGCCAACCCAGATGCCCTTTAGTGGATGAATAGATAAAAATATGGGGCATATATACACGATGCAATTTTACTCAGCAATAATAAAATCATGGTAATTGCAAGTAAATGAATGGTATTGGAGAAGTGAGGTGAGGCAAACCCAAAAAATAAATGTTGAATGGTTTCTCTGATATAAGGAGGCTGACTATAGTGGGGTAGGGAGGGGGAGCTTAGGAGGAACAGATGAATTCTACATAGGTTAGAGGGGTTGGAGGGGAGGGGAAGAGGCAGGGGATTAGCAGTGATTGTGGAATGTGATGACACCATTATCCAAAGTACATGTATGAAGACCCAAATTGGTGCCAACATACTTTATATAGAACCAGAGATATGAAAAAATGTGATATATATGGGTATTAAGATTTGTATTGAAGAAAGAAACGAGTACATATATAATGGAATAAATTAGCATGAATATAATTTCTGTACAGAGATATGAAAAATTGAGCTCTATGTGTGTAATAAGAATTGTAATGCATTTCACTGTTGTCGTGTATTTTTAAAAATAAATTTTTAAAAAAGAAGGGTATTGAATCCCATTGGGTAAACGATAAGCCTATATGGCTATATATCTTAAAAACAGAGCTGGAAGGGAAGATGTATGAACAACATGAGAAACCAAGAAAGAATGTACCCCAAACAAAGATGCTACATTATTAGAATCCATGGTCAGCATACCAGGATAAATGGGAGAAGGTACATAATTTTCTGTGAATTAAATAATGATATGAGAGCAAATAAAGGCAGCAAAGGATCATTTTGATAAATAGTTACATAAGCAAATACAGAAAACAAAATATTCCTTCAAAATGGACATAGAGATTTTGAAAAATAAAACAGAGATCCTTGAAATGAAGAAAACAGTAAACCAAATTAAGAACTCAATAAGAAGCATCTCTAACAGAATAGATCACTTGGAAGACAGAACCACTGACATTGAAGGCAAAATATATAATCTTCAAAAAATAAAGTTGACCCCAGTGAAGATGGTAAAAAACCATAAGCAGAAGATTCAAGAATTGTGAGATAATATGAAAAGACCAAATTTAACAACTATTGCGATAGATGAAGGCATAGAGGTCTAAACTACAGTAATGGACAATCTATTCAATGAAATAAAGCAGAAAAATTTCCAAACATGTAGAGTGAATTGGGTAATCAAATGTAAGGATTGTATAGGACACCAAATGAACAAGATCACTACAGGTCTACAACAACGCACATCATAATGAAAACACCTAGGATACAGGAGAAGCAGAGCATTTCAAAAGCCACAAGAGAAAGGAATCAAATTACATATGGGGAAAACCAATCAGAATCTCTGATTTCTGAACTGAGATGCTGAAATCTACAAGATCCTGCAACAATATAAACCAAGCTCTGAAAGAAATGGATGCCAATCAAGAAGCATACCCAGCAAAATTAAATTTTGATTAGCAAATAGATTTTGATTCAGATGTTATTTTATGAGAAAATAAAAACCTTCCATCACACACAAAATTTAAAAAATTTACAATGAGAAACCTGTACTTCAGAAAATCCTTGGCAAAATATTCCATGAGGAGGAAATGAACAACAATAAAAAAATCAAAAAAGGGTAGTATCACTCTAAAGTAAAAACTGTCAAAGAGAAACTGACTTAGTTAAATATCAAAAATAAACAACAACAAAAAAAAACTGGGAATATAAATCTTGTCTCAATAATAACCCTGAAAGTTTAGTTCCAACTCAGCAATCAAAAGACAAGCAGATTGGATAAAAAAAGACCAAAAATATGCTGCCTCTAAGAGACTCAGCTCATAGAAAAAGACACTTATAGAATAAAGGTGACAGGTTGGAAAAAAATATATATCACTCAGGCTTGGGCTGGGACTGGGGCTCAGTTGTAGAACACTCGCCTAGCACATGTGAGGCCCTGTATTTGATCGTCAGCACCACATAGAACTAAATAATAAAGGTATTGTGTCCATATACAAAAAAAATAAATATTAAAACACATACCACTCACATGGACTATGGAGGCAAGTAGGGGTTTCCATTCTTATATCAGATAATGTGGACTTAAAGTGAAAGTTAATCAAAAGGGATAAAGAAGGACACTACATTCTGCTTAAAGGAACCATACACCAACAAGACAGAACAATTATAAATATACACACCCCCAAAACAATGGAGCATCTATGTTCAAACAGACACTTCTTAAGTTTAAGGGTAAAGTAGACCAGAAGACAATAATTCTGGGTGACTTTAACACACCTCTTTTACCGCTGGATTGATCTTCCAAACAATATCCAGACAGAAACTATAGAACTCAATACTACAATCAACAACTTAGATTTAACTGACATACATAGAATATATCATCCTTCAACAGGTGAAGAGACTTTTTGCTCAGCAGAAAATGGATCCTTCTCTAAAATAGACCATATGTCATGCAAAAAAGGAACTCTAAGCAATACAGTAAAGATACTACCCTGCATTCTATCAGATCATAATAAAATGACATTAGAAATCAATAATAAAAATAGAAGTTACTCCAACACCTGGAGACTAAATAATATGCTAGTGAATTAACAATGGGTTGCAGAAAACATCAAAGAAGAGATTTTAAAATTCTTAGAAGTGAATGAGGACGCAGATACAAAATATAAAAATCTCTGGGACACTATGAAGGCATTACTAAGAGGAAAGTTTATTGCATGGAGTTCATTCCTTAAAAAAAGAGAAAGTCAAACAAATGACCTAAATGTATATTTCAAAGCCATTGGAAAAACAATTAATCAACACCAAAAACAGTGAAGGACAGAAAATAATTAAAATCAGAGGTGAGATCAATGAAATTGGAACCAAAGAAGCAAATAAAAATTGACAAAGTGACTTGTAATGGTACCACCATTTGACCCAGCTATCCCACTCCCTGTTCTATACCTAAAGGACTTAAAAACAGCATACTAAAGGGACACAGTCACAATGTTTTTAGCAGCACAATTCACAAAATTAAACTTTGGAGCCAACATAGATGTCCTTCAGTGGATTAATGGATAAAGAAAACATGGCAGTTGTACACAATGGAATATTACTCAGCAATAAGAGAAAATAAAATCATGGCATTTGTAGGTAAATGGATGACATTGGGGAAGATAATGCTAAGTTAGCCAAATCCAAAATAACAAATGCTGAATGTTTTCTCTGATATAAGGAGGCTGACTCATAGTGGGGTAGGGAAGGGGAGCATGGGAGGAATAGATAAATTCTAGTTTGGGCAGAGTGGTGGGAGGAATAGGGAGGGGAAAGGGATTAGCAATAATGGTGGAATATAATAGACATCTTTATCCAAAGTACACGTATGAACACATGAATTGATGTCAACCTACTTTATATACAGAGACATGAAAAATTGTGCTGTATATGTGTAATAAGAATTGTAATATATTGTGCTGCCATATATTTTTAATTTCTTTTTAAATTTTAAAAATGAAAAGTTGGCTCTTTGAAAAACAAATACTTTTGATAAAACCTTATCCATGCTACTGTAGAGAAGGAGAGAAATACTCCAATTACTAAAATCCATGATGAAAAAGGAAATATCACCATGAACATTAGAGAAATACAGAAGATAATTAGAAATTATTTTGAAAATTTGTATGGCAATAAAACACAATATGTTGAAGTCATCAACAAATGTCTAGAATCATGTGACTTACCCAAACTGAATAAGTTAAACAGGTCATTTTCAAGCAATGAAATAGAAGACACCATCAAAAGCCTACCAACCAAAAATAATAATAATAAAGCCCAAGACTCAATGGATACAAGACCTTCAAAGAAGAACTAACACCAACACTCCTCAAATTATTCTATGAAATATAAAAAGAGGGAGCACTTCCAAAATCACTCTATATGGCCAATATCTCCTTCATTCTAAAATCAGACAAACACAGACAAGAAAGTGTACTTCAGACCAATACCTCTAAAAAGCAGAAGCAAAAATTCTGAATAAAATTCTGGCAAATCAAATACAAACGTATCAAAAAAGATGGTTCATCATGATGAAGTGGGATTTATCCCAGGGATGCAAGGTTGGTTCAACATACAGATATCAATAAATGTAATTCATCACATCAGTAGATTTAAAGATAAAAACCTTATGATCATCTCAACAAATGCAGAAAAAGCATTTGACAAAATATAGCACCCCTTCATGTTCAAAACACTAGAAAAACTAGAGATAACAAGAACTTATCTCAACATTTTAAAGGCTATTTATGCCATGCCTCAGGCCAACATCATTCTAAATGGAGAAAAACTGAAGGCATTCCTTCTAACATCAGAAACAAGACAGGGATTCTCTCTCTCACCCCTTCTATTCAATATAGTTCTTGAAACACTGGCCAGAGAAATTAGAAAGATGAAAGAAATTAAAGAATAAGTATAGGAAAAGATGAACCTAACCTAGCACTATTTGCTGATGATATGATTCTGTCCCTAGAAGACTCAAAAACTCCACTAGAAAACTTCTAGAATTCAGCAAAGTAGCAGGATATAAAATCAACACCTGTAAATCAAAGGCTTTTCTGTATATCAGTGAAAAATCCTCTGAGAGTTAAATGAGTTAACTACCCCATTCACAATATCCTCAATTAAAAAGGATTCTTGGGAATCAACAAGAGGTAAAGGATCTATACAATGAAAACTATGAAATAGTAAAGAGTAATCAAAGACCTTAGAAGATGGAAAGATTTAACTTGATCTTGAATAGGCAGATTAATATTATCAAAATGACCATACGACCAAAAGCACTATACTGGATAAAGAAAATGTGGCTTATATACACAATGGAATATTACTCATGATTAAAATAGAACAAAATCATGGCACTTGCATGTAAATGGATGGAGTTGGAGAAGATAAATCTAGGTGAAGTCAGCCAATCCCCCCCCCAAAAAAAAATGCCGAATATTTTCTCTGCTATAAGGAGGTTGACTCATAGTGGGTTAGGGAGGGGGAGCATGGGAGGAATAGATGAATTCTAAATAGGGCAGAGGGGAAAGGGAGGGCACAGGGGATTAGCAAGGATGATGGAATGTGATGGACATCTTTATACAAAGTTCATGTATGAAGACTTGAATTGGGTGTCAATATACGTTATATAGAAAGAGAGATGAAAAATTGTGATATATATGTGTATTAAGAGTTGTAATGCAAAAAAGTACATGTATAATGGCATAAATTGATGTGAACATACATTATATACAGAAATATGAAAAATTGTGCTCTATGTTAAATAAGGATTATAAGGCATTCCACTGTTGTCGTGTATTTAAAAATAAAAACCATAAAAAAATCATGATCGAAAAAACATCTAGAAAAAAAGAAAACAAACAAACAAACTAACTAACTAACTGAGATAGGATGCATTTGGTGCTACATACTTGATATATCCAGTGGTCTGAAGGCTGTGGCAGGGGGATCACAATTGTGAAGCTTACCCTAGCAACCAAGTGAAACCCTGCCTAAATTTAAAAATAAATAGGCAGTAGTTATTTTTAAAAATTAAGAAAAAATTAAAAATTTTAAATGAAAATTTTAAAAAGACTGAGGATAGTGTTCAGTAATAGGACACCCTGGTTCAAATCCCCAATTTCACAAAAGGACAAAAAGAACGAAAAGAAGTCTTTTTCAATGTTACAGAAAAAATATTTTTAAATTTATAAATTGTATATATGAAAACAAAAATTCTATTCCTCAAATGACATCATTAAAGAGAACAAGGAGAAGTGACAGATGAAAAAAACAAATTGCCTCACCTTTAACCCAACTCTTCTAAGAAAGGAGAACAGAGACTGTGAGAGAAACGCAGGCAAGAGCCGTGAACAGATATCTAAATGTTCCTTCATCACAAAGCAATCAACATCTTTAGAAAGGAGGAACAATACCATAAAGTCACACTGTACACACAAACTGAGACAGTGTTGAAGGACATGTGGAGTTATTATGAAGGTCCACAGAAACAGATGTGGACACTACAGCACCTGTTCATATGGGGACACAGCACGCTCCTCCAGAGCCTGGTGACAGAGGATGTCCATTTGGTAATAGATAAATAATAAACTATGGAAAATAACCATTTCTGTTAATCAGCCACATTTTGTTTGCCACATTGCATACAGTTTGACCAATACTAGGAACACCATGTCAGTTTTATATAGCTGTCACATAAATGTCACATTTTACATATAAGCATACTTAAATAGTATATCTGCAGAATTTGAAAAAAAATACAAATTCAGATAAGCAAAAGACTGAATTACACATCCTGGGTATAGATGATAGGACTCCTCATTATAAAGAGGACTGCTTCCCTCAGGTTCATCTATGATAACAGCCAATCAAAATTTCACCATGGTTTCCTTTCCATTGAAGAAGGGACCAAAGCAAACAGTTTGAAAATTCTCCTGGAATGTTTAATCCATATGAAATTAGCCAAGAATTCTGAACTCTAAGAGCAAAAGCAGGAGCTATCATTACCAGGCACTAATGCATGTTATAAAATTATCATATTGCAGTAATTTGAGGACCAAAAAAAATCACAATGCAGAAATTTCATAGATGATTCCATATGTATGTAAATGTCATTTTTATTATTAAGTGCATTGAAAAGGCCTAGATAAATGCCACCAACTCCAGCAGAGAATTTGATGTGAATGAACAAGGCAACCGAACGTGAAGGGAGGTGTGTGAAATGGAGGCGCAGAGCACTGGTAGTGCTTGGGTGAAGGACGTGCGTGGTACTGAATTATACTCCAGCATCCCAAAGAAACACATAGAGAAGAATTATGTTTCAAAATTACACCAGAATAGGAGGCTCCTGGATTCTCTCCACACATGGATACACCCAATAAACACCTACTTCTGTTCTGAGTCCCTTTTAAATAAAGTTAAAATGGACTGAGAGACCTATGCATTGGACCACTCAGAAAATCTCTACCATCCAAAGGGCAGGCAATGTTGGGGGACACGTGGGCATTAGTCCTGCCTTGAGCAATGTGCCACATAATTGGGACAGAATACCCCCATCCAGTGTCATCCAGAGTAGAGGAAAACTGTTTGGCATCACAAATGGAGCACACGGGACACGAAATGACTTTTAGCTGGAAACACAATTTGTCTGGTGCTCATAGAAAAAAGAGCTGGATATACACAAGTATCAGGATGAGAGAAAGGGGGATATTTTCAATGGCTGTGGAGTGTTATGAGCTTTATCCATGGGACAATTGCAGAAGGGGAGTGAGATCAAGGGTCCCAGTTTATCCCTAGAAGGTATTTGCAGCATGATTTGTAAACTGTGGTTGCTAACAGTTGAGCTCCTCTCTAGCCAGTCGCTAAGGGTAGACAGGACAAATGCAGTCCACCCAGCAGCCCTGCCTGAGCCCTCTCCCCCCTACCTCAGTAATAACTCCAGGTCTAACCAGTTCTTTCTGGAAGATGGAACTCCAGGCACTCAGGGTCTCAACATTTTTTCCATTCCATGGACTCCATCCTAACCCACCAAGCTCTGGGAAAAGTGGCAACTGTGCATGTGCATATCTCAGAAAAAAGGGGCTCCACATTAGTGTTCAGGCACTTCCCTGGACTATGATCCCCCCTCCCAGGAGTGAAGCAAAAGCTGTCAAAAGCATAGCTGTGTTTCTTTCTAGAATAGGCTCACACCACCTTCTTGCAGTGAGCACAGGCAGCCTGGGTTCCAACCAATTGCATCAGGAATTCAGCCCGCAGCCAAGTAGGACAGGTTCTTATTCTGAGTGCAGCTGTGGGAAAGGATCCTATCAAACAGTCAAAGGAACCAGTCCTCCAATGACATGGATATGGAGAAATAGACCTGCTCACATGGGGCGAGAATATAAGCTCAGTGCAGCCATTTTTGAAAACAGCATGGATCTAATGTATGAAATATGATATGTCAAGGGCTTTGTAATGTTGTGAACAACCAATAAAAAAAATAAAAAATTAAAAAAAAACCAGCATGGAGTTTTTTAAAAGCTAACAGAACAACAACTCTAGATGCATTCCCAGAGGAACTTGAACCCGTGTGTAAATAAATGGCTGCATGCCCATCGCTGTTCCAGGATTCACAGGAGCCAGGACAAGGGAACTTCTGAAGTGGCTTCTGGCTAAAGAGATTACTCCCAGCTGCAGGGCAGTCACCTACTCCCCTGAGAAACTACTTCCCCAAAATACACCTGCTCATAGGTCAACAGGTGGCTGATATTTACCAGATGCTCAAGAGACCTCAGATGAGCCAGCTGTGGGATGCTCATGTCAGGCAGAGCCAAAACAGGACCAGAAAAATCTCAGAGGGCATGAGACCCCTAGGACATGCAGTCCACAGGGGGGAACCTCAGCCCATAGACATTCTGACCAGGGGTCTAGCCTAGGAGACGAAGGGAGAATACACATACACACACACACACACATAAACTCACACATTTTTTCAAATGTCAAGTGGTTTTTGGTGTACTTTTCTCTCATGTAAAATGCTCATAAACAGAAAACAAAACCTTTGCTTCTTATTTTATTACAGTGGGGACAGGGGACTGGAATTTGAGGAATTCATTGATACAAGTGTACAGGTTTCGTCTGGGAGACGGGGTTCTGGATCTGACATTTTTCTTCCCTTACATTTTGAACATTCAGGGGGCTCCAGGCAGGAGGGCCACACCTGTAATCCCAGCCAGTCAGGAAGCTGAGGTATAAGTTCAAGGTAAGACTCAGCATCTCACCATCTGTAAGGAGATAAATGATAGAAAGTACGAGGGATGTAGCTCTGTGGGAAAGGACCTCTGCATTCAATCTACTATGTTTCCCATGCCCCCAAAACAGAATGAAAACCTCAGGGGTGAGAAAATTCTGAGACCCCTGGAGATCCCAGCCCACTTTGGAAGGAAAAGGGCCCACGAACTGGTGATTCTCACGGTCCCAACACTCTGAAATCCACCACAGAAGAAACTCAGGGAGAAGACTTGAGCTGCCAATTTGTACAGGAGATACCCATGTGTTTAATAATGAGAATAAAAAGTATTCAACATCGTTAGAAACCCAAGAAATGTAAAATAAAATCCTATCAGAGACAAAATTAAATAGTATCAATGATGATAGGCAACAAAATAATTCTAATAAACTGAAAGAGTTTAAGTGCTTCTTAACTATTTGTAGAAACTGTTTTGCTAATAAAGACACATGATAGACCCCCGCTGCAGGGACTTGCTGAAATTAGTTCATAGGACCAGGATAATACATTAATAGTCATGGTACATTCAGCTTAAAACTAGTATAAAATAGCATGGGTAAGTTTTACAAGGGTGCCATATGCAGGTGGTATTATGTGTAACTCTGATGCACTAATAAACAATCCAGCATGCTTTACTCTTAATGGAAGCATCCAGTCCTAAAATTCATCCACAAAGTTAAATATATGTAAACTTAATCAAGAAACTTTTGAAATATAAGAGAAAAAGAGTTATTACCTAACATGTACATTGTGGAACTGTACTGTTACAATTATAATCTAGGAATCACGACGTCAATAAAGTCCACCCATAAACCCACGTGGGTGTGAAAATCCTATACTTAATTACAACGGAAAAGTCATTATCAATCAAACCCTAACAAGGCCAATGTCAGCAACTTAGCTAGACCTGCAGTCAGAATAAAAACTAAAAACTACCAGGGACATGGCTGAGTGGTAAGGCACCCTTCTGTTAACTACAAAACAAAAAAACAAACTCCACAAAACTACCTCAGGAATAAGCAAGGTCCGTGTTCACCATAGAAAAGGGTGTTTGGAGATTGGAATTTTTTTTTTTTTTTTTTTTGGTACTGGGCATTGAACTCAGAGGCCCTCAACCACTGAGCCCCATCCAAATCCCTATTTTAAATTTTATTTAGAGGCAGGGTCTCCGTGAGTCTCTAAGTGCCTCACCCACTTGTCTAGGCTGGCCTTGACCTCGCAATCCTTCTGCATCAGCCCCCCTACCCGCAGCCACTGGGATGACAGGTGTGCGCCATCCTCTGGCTTGCAGTTGATTATTCTCTGGTTCCACCTGTCAATCACCAGAGCCCAGGAAGACGCTGGGCAGCCAAGCTCACCTGCCACTTAGGTCTGGAGCAGGGGCTGAGGCTGCCCCAGGGGATGGGGAGGCTGGAGGGGGTCTCCGCCACTGTCACGCTCTCCACCTGGCTGGCCACAGGGACTGAGGGTCGCTGTCCCCAATGGACTCAGGCCTGTGGACACGGAAAGCCCCCGGAGTCGGGGTCGGCCAACTCATGTTCCTGCCACTGTGGGTCCCACCTGATGGCCTCCCTTCCCCGCCTCTCTCCCAAGTCTCCCTATCCAGGCACCAGGTGCCACTGCAAACTCACCATATCCTGGTGCCCAGCCGACAAGCCTGCCCTGGGGAGTTTCAGCCCCTGCATGGCAGGGCCAACCAGGATCCCGGGCACCCAGCAAAGCCTGGAGGCCAACTGCACAGACCCGGGAGAAATAAATCCCATCCCGAGCGTGGAGGCCCGCCCCCTGTTCGCTGGCTGCGCTCAGGATTGGACAGCGCTCAGCATGGGGGCTTCTGATTGGACAGGGCGTCAGTCAGTCTCCACTCTCCCCAGCCTAAGCCCAGCAACCTTCTTTTTGAGTGACAGTGGCAAGAAAGAGGCCAGAATGGCAGGGTTTGAGTGCAGCTTTTTTTTCTTTTCCTTTTGAGGTCTGGGTATTGGGTTAGGGTTAGGGTGACCAGAATTCTAAGTTCTGTTGGGTTTTGATGTTAGGAAATTGAAGTCATTTTTTGCCAGTTTCACCACGTGGGCCTCCTCCTATAATAAGACCACCCAGAGCGTCTTCGGGATGCTGACTTGTCCTCTGTTCATCTGTGCAAAATTCTCCAAGCAGAACTGGCCTTTCGCCCAGTAGAAAGTGTCCATTGCATCACGACCATCACTGGTGGAGGCTCACGGGTGGGGGGATGGGGGGTGTGGGGGGGCTGGAAGGCCCCTTGGAGTAGGTTCCCACCGGGTTGGCAGTGTGAGAGCTGATTTTCCTCCAGCTAAGTTTAATCTGTATCTGGAGCCCACATTGAGCTGGAGGCAGAGTAAGGAGATCAGCACAAAAGAGACCCCCAGAGCGCAGACCTGGGTAAACCCCAGCTGCACCGGGCTCTCTCCCTCTGGCCATTGAGGGTTGAATTCAGAGGTTTCACTGAATTTTTTAGCACCTTGTTTTTTCTGAAGCTGGCTTTCAATTCGCCATCCTCCTGCCTCAGCCTCCCTAGACGCTGCAATGACAGGAGTGTTACACTTTTTTTTTCTTTCTTTCTTTTTGAGAGAAATACCTGGGGTGGCCACAGGATAACATTCTTGCGCAGATCAGGGCCATCCTGGGTGCTCTCCCTGGTTCCCACCAGTCCCCTGGTCCCAGGCAATGGAATCCTGCCTTCTCCAAAAACCAGAGACCCCCTGCCCAGGTGTGCATCCTTATATAGGCTGAATACTCTGCACTTGACAAAAAGAAAAGAAAAGAAAAGAAAAGAAAAGAAAAGAAAAGAAAAGAAAAGAAAAGAAAAGAAAAAAGACAGACCCTCCCTGCTTGTCTTGATGCAAACAAAGCCAATGTGTTTCCAAAGACAGCTCTGGACTTGTCCCCTCAATTCAATTGTGCAAAAAGTCACATAATACAGAGAAGACTTAGCATTAAGGGGGGCTCCAGGGTCTGTCTATTAATGAATACAATTTGTTTTTGATTGGGAATCAAAGAAAGCCAATTCCAAGTTTTCTTAATTTGGTAAATAACTCCATTGATTCGAATTCGCCCTGCTCCTCTCTGCCATAATTAATCATGGAGGCCTAAAGGTTACCTGCCCTCTGGGACCCCAGCTCCTGCAGATAAAAGCGGCGGGGAGGGGGTCCTTTGTTCTCCATGCAGCACCCTGAACCTCCACCTTCCCTTCACACTCCAACATTTTTGGGGGAGCGATTTAGAAAATTCTGTAATGTACCTAAAGACATTTCCTCATCCAAGTGTGATGCTAGAAATTTTGTCCTAAGGTCCTGTTTAGTATGTTTTATGTTTTTCTATTTTGTTGGTTGTTCTTAGTTATACATGACCAGAGAGTCCATTTTGGTAAAATTATCCAAGCATAAAATATACCTTATTCTCCTTAGGACCCCATTCATGTGGGTGAGCATGATTGTTACTGTATTCTGGATAAATGCCATTTTGACTTGAGTGAAAGATAATCTCAATGCAGTTTTAACTTGCATTTCCCTAATTGCTAGATACATTGCCTTTTCAGTATTTATTTTTTAAAATATATTTTCTATTTTGATTTGGACCCAATACCTTTAATCTATCCATTTATTTTTCTGTGGTGCTGAGAATGGAACCCAGTACCTTGCACGTTCTAGGTGAGCACTCTATGGATGAGCCCCAGTCCCAGCCCCCATTTTCAGTATTTTTTACTTTTGTTTCTAAATAACAACAGACTAGGTCTTTGGGGAACCAGTTTTGCTGCATTTGTGAATTGGGAACATTTCTTTTGAAGAAAGACTGAGAAGGTCAAGGCACATGCCCAGAATTACAGGGATGAGCAGTACACAGTTGTCTTGCCCAGGATGAGAAGATTATGTGGGTGAGAAGAGGGAAAGAGCTGGGAACACTTTTGGGCCAGAAACTCTCCTTCCTCCATGAGGGAAATTATTCTTGATGTTAGTTTTGTTAACCCAAATGAGAGATTTTCCTAAGCTACCAGTGCCACTAGATATAATTCCCTGGATAAAGCTCAGATTTGTCTTGAGAGGCAAGGAAAAGTGAATAACCAACCCAGTGGTTCCAATACCAACAAGCTAGACCTTGGGCTCCTTGGGGGCAAAACCCTGGGGTTTACCCAATAATTAACAATTCAACAGCACCTGACACCCAATTAATGGGGAACTGAGAATTGGATCAGTGGGTGTGGGGGTCTGTGGGTGCCCAGCTGCAGGAGATTGCCTCTGGGGTGCATTCCTTGCATCTGGGAGGTTTTTCAACACCAATGAGATAAACAAAGTGGTGAGAACACTGGCAAAACCCTCTGCAATATTCTAGCAAGAAAAATTCATGAGCACTTTAAAAGCATCTTAATGTTTATCCTCAGTCAAATGTGCCTCAATCCGAATGAAACCATTTGAAAAGAGTTGTCAACGTAAAAAGTTTCTGAAATCTGCTGGTTTGTGGGTCACTGCAAATCCATATGAGTCCATGGCTAAATACATAAGTAAAAATAGAAATCTAATAATGAGCATTTTCTTAAAACTTCTCTCCTGAAATCACTGCCCTATTTGCTTTGACAACTAAATGATCATTTAATTATTCCTCTAGCAACACTTGAGGTCCATAAAGAACTGTGGAACGTGTCTGTTTGGGGCAGAAATGCTGGGATACCAAGAAGAAAGTTACTCTGAACCTCAAAGGAAAAGAAGTCATAAATCACCAGAATGAAGGAATGCTCACAAAATATTGAAATTAAAAACAAGGGACTGGGGTTGTGGCTCAGTGACAGAGATCCTGCCTAGCTCATGTGAGGCACTGGGTTCAGTCCTCAGCACCACATTAAATAGAAATATGTAAAATAAAGGTATACTGTCCAAATAAAAACTATTTAAAAAAATAAAGATCAGATTTAAAATAAAAAAGAAAAGCAACTCCCTGCAATGCAGCATTTCTCCTAGACCAGCTTCCTGGACCCCCATATACTAGTATGATATGAGCAAGGTTAGAAAAATGGGTGAGAAATTACAGAACTCTGCTCTGGCCCCATCTCTAGTCCAGCCCCACTTAAATGTCCCTATCCAAATAGCAACACCTCAGACCACGTATTTGCTGTCTCTTTCTTTAGAGATTTCTCACATTTTTTTTTCTTGCTTCTTGGTGTGCTGGGGATTGAACCTGGGACCTTGTGCATGCAGGGCAAGCACACTACTTACCTCACTGAATCCATGGCCCCTCACGTTCTTTTCTGAATGTGCATCTGTTTTCTAATTAGGTCTGTTCACGTGCCTGACAATGATGAAGTTGCTTTCTTCTTTCAAAACCAAGGAACCTACTTTTTCTGAGCTGATGTTCCTCTCTTTCCCTGAAATCCCTTCTCATTACACAACCTCACACAGCAAAATCAGACTTGAGCTTTGTAATTGTCTGGGGTTTTTATTGATTGGTGTCTGATATCACATATATCACTGGAGGGAGGTAACTAGCAGCCATGCACATTTTTTTAATAAGCAAAGGACAAGTTTTGGTAGCACATGTCGTTAAGGCCAAAGATTTGGAAGGCTGCTTCAGGAGGATCTAAAATCTGAGGCCACAGTTGGCCTCTTAGCAAGACCCTGCCTCAAAATATAATATTCAAAGTTCTGACACTGGGTGAGTCTTCATTAACAATAAAGAATCAGAATTCCTGTTTCCACAGTCTCCCCTTAGAATACTGTTTATAGATGTGTGACTGTTACCTTCCAACAGGACCTAGAGCTGTTGCTGGTGCCCACCTGTATTAATAAATAGATCAAATGAAGTGAGTAAATAAATAAAGCAATAAAAGATCTGACACTGTAGCTGGTTGTGATCCCAGGGATATGGAGGTTATGTTGTATTTCTTGGCTCTTGTGTTCTTGCAAGAGTGGATTTTAGATAATACATAAAATGTAATCAAAGTAGAGCCAAGTTTATTGGCCCAGAAATCACTATAAAGAAAGAGGGGGGTGGAAACAGTGAGTCTTCTCTGACATCTCTAGGCCTCACACCCCTTTGATCCTCAGGTTTATGGTAGATGCTGTGGGTGACTCCAGAATTCTGCCCATGGACCAATTCCTACTCTTAACTGGCAGTAGGAGGACATCGTGTTTTTAGATTCCTACTCCACATGGTCTCGTCCAGAGACACCAAAAAAAAAAAAAAAAACCCAAGTGTGTGTGTGTGTGTGTCTTGGTGAATTTTAGTATAATAAAAATTTTATTATGGCAGCTGTTATGAAGACAAACAACAACAAGTGTTGGTGAGGATGTGGGAAAAATGGTACACTCATACACTGGTGGTGGAACTGGAAATTGGTGCAGCCAATATGGAAAACAGTATAAAGATTCCTTGGAAATCTGAGAGTGGAACCACCACTTTACCCAGATATCCTGTGGAGCCAACCTAGAGACCCTTCAGTGGATGAATGGATAAAAAATATGCATTATTTATACACAATGGAATTTTATTCAGCAATAAAAGAATAAAATCTTGTGTGTGTGGGAGATTATCATCTTGTTCACTTGGTTTCTGACTTTTAGGGTATAGAGTTTTTCTGAGATTCTCACGAGTATCTTTGCCTTTTTCTCACGAGTATCTTTGCCTTTGTCAAAGGGTTATTGCAACTTACTTCTGTTTCTTGCTGTCTAACTTTTGTGGTTTTCCAATATGAGGTATGAGGTAGAAGTGAATTTTAAGTGGATATTTTTGATGTAGAAGTTCACTAATTACTATTAGAAGCAACAGATGAGATCAGTACAGTAATAAAATTTAATATCATCAGTTATTTATTTGCATAAGAAAATAAGTAGCAAACATAAAAATAAAGACAGTTCTACTGACCATAATATCAAAACCAAAATACTTGGGAATTTTTTAAGAAATGTGAATACTTGAACATTTAACATGGCTTGTTTTTAGAAAATATACAATTATCCCTAAGCCACCTTTTTTTTTGTGGTGACCTTAACTCATAGAAAAAAGATAGGAATTACAAACTTCCCCCTGTGATCCTGAGAACAGGACTTAGGTATGGTTTACCAGTGAGCTCTATCATCATACCATTTTTATTTTTCTTTGAGATATGGTCTTGCCAAGTTAGTGAGGCTAGACTCAAAGTTGTGACCCACAAGGCTCGACTTCCAGGGCAGCTGAAGTTACATGCATGTGCCTTAACTACCCTTTAGGGATTCACCTTTTTTGTTTTCTTTAGATGTAGTGGACAGAGTACCTTTATTTTATATATTTATTTTTATGTGGTGCTGAGGATTGAACCCAGTGCCTCACATGTGCTAGGCAGGTGCTCTAACCCTGACCCAAGCTCCAGGGATTAAATTCTTGACTTTCATATTACAGGTTGGCTCAGGATAATATATAGGTTTGCAAACGTGTATAATGTCCCCATTTTGTGTGTAGAAGGTAGAGGCCACAAAGAGAGAAAATGTCTATCCTTATCCTTGGAAGAGGAACATCAACTGTGGATTTACCTGCAACTTAGTATTTGAGGATTTCCCAGATCTTAAAAATATAAGCAAAAAAGACATAAGATCAAGGCTCTGAAGAAGAGGCACTAGGTATTTCAAATTGTGAGGCATCAAACTGAGAAAAACAATGCTAAGGTAACTGGGTATAGAGAATATGGTCCCTCACATTTAACTGTAGGATCAGGATCCCAGACAATATATAAGAAACCAAACCATTTACAGGGCACATTTTAAAAAGATGATCATGGGTAGGACTTGGTCAAAAGTCATCATTATCACACCCCACCCACACGCCCACACACATTACTTCCCTTTTACCTCTTCCCCACTTTAGCAGTCAAGTCAACATCCACTCCTCAAGGTGCATCCTTGCTTGAAGAGAAAAGACTGAGCCACAGTACCCTGGGGATCTCAATGGGCAGATCTTTGCCTAGCTTATGGCAGAAACTAGCAAAAAAAATGGCAGAGTTCAGGAACATCTTTGTCTCCTGTCTCTCACAAATAACTAGAGATTTCAATTACAAATTGATGGATGAAGTGAAATTGGGAGTATTGGGTCAAATATTTAAAACACTGAAAATATAAATGTTCAGCAGCCTTAATGTCTTATTTCTTTATCTTTGTTTTTGTTTTTAATGCTGTGGATTGAGCCCAGGGGCACTCAACCTCTCACCAACATTCCTGATCTTTTTCTGTGATTTAGTTAGAGACAGGGTTTCACTGACTTGCTTAGTCCTTTCCTAAGTTGTTGAGGCTGGCTTCGTATCAGCCTCTAGAGACACTGGGATTACATTCATGCACCACCACACCTGGCTAAAGTTTTATTTCATTTTTTACACAAGAGCAGTTTTTCATGTAATATAACCTACTGAATGCTCTCAAAATATTGTACTTTGTGAAAGATTCAGAGATAGCTTATTAACTTTATATTAACAAACTTTAAAAATATGACTTTTCTTATGCCTTGGCTTCTTTTCAAAAAAAATCAGGTTAGGACATAGTTTTCTAGTTTTTTTATTTTTTTGTGTGTGGGGGTACACTAGGGATAGGTCCCAGTATCACTAAACCACAAAGCCACTGCCCCAGTCATGTTTAATTTTTTTTTAGAAACAGGGTCTCACTGAGTTGTATAGGTCCCTATTAATTTGCTGAGTCTGTCTTTGAACTCATGAGTTTCCTGCCTCAGCCTCCCAAGCCATTGGAATTGCAAGTATGTGCCCCCATTCCCGGTTTCTCCATTCTTTTGTAGTTTTTGCTTTCTTTTGTTACATAAATTCAAGTTGAATAACAGTATGTTTAACAATACATACATAGAGAAAAGCCAGTGATGTAGGTAAGCAATTGAACATATCCACCATAAAGTACATTATATATTCACCATGGTGTATTACTCAGCCATCAATACAAACTCCTCTACTGGTCAGCAAAATAGATGGAATTGGATGATGTCATGCTAAGTGAAGAAATACACAATAGTGTCACATCTCATATGTTAACTAATATAATATCATGTGCAAGTACAATAGTGATTAGTATGGCTGAGGAGTGTGTGGGGGTCATCAAAGGCAGAATAGGATGTTTGGATATTATGAATACATGTATCTGCATATATATAAACATCAGACAGAATCCCATAATATGTGAAATTGCTATGTGATTATAAAACCCATCTTCTCTTATAATTATCAAATTCTGCACTAAGAACACAATCCTGCTGTATTTTGGAATTTTCAGTTTATGATGCGATTTTATTGATGATGCTCCCTGATAACAACCCAGCTTTTTCTACACATCCATTCTATTTTCTTCCAGGCTCTGAACATAGAGTATACAAAGTATTTCGGCATCTGAATCATCTCAATTATCCTAAAGTCCTCCAGCTTGTCTGTGTTATTGGAGAATATTCTTTTGTTTCTGGGGTTTCCACCCAGGGTTGCCTTACCAGTTAGAGAGATCCACCATCATTTTCTTTTTCAGTTTTAAGATAGAATGTTACAAAACTACTAAGGGTAGCATTCACATTTTGGCAACACTGCCATATACATCATTCTTAGTTTATATTTGAGTAATAAGTGAGGTGTGGAGACACATTTCTTTTGTAATGCTAGGGACTCGATAGGCTGAGGGAGGAGAATCACTATCTTGGAGCCAGCCTCGCATCTTGGTGACACCCACTGCACCTTAAAAGACCTTGTCTCTAAATAATGGTAGAAAAACTTTAAAGGTTATATATGTATGTTGATATATTTGTGTGTAAACACAATGATAAATCTCTCTTTCGCTATTATCTGTAATATACAATAGGTTCTTCTTCCTGAGTTACTCTTTGGAAACTTAGGTTGTGGATAGTATGCTGGTTAACATGAGAGGGTAGATATTCCTAAAGATGAATTTTATTTCCTTCATTTGTTGAAGTGGTTAATGTCAGTTGTCCATTTATATGGATTGAGGTACCCAGAGAATTGGTGTGGATGATCTCTGCAGGTGTCTGTGAGTGTACTTCCAGAAGGCTGATTCACAAAGCATGGGGAATACCTGTAATGAACATATATATTGGTGTTCAATAGGTTTGATTTGAAAAAAAGCAAGAGAAACAGTCACTCACTTATGCTCCAAGCTTCTTGAAGTCCCCTTTGGGGACTTGCACCATTGGCTCTACCTGGGTCTTCTTAAAAAATTTTATTTGTTTAAGTTAGTTATCCATGACAGTAGAATGCATTTATATACTTTGATATATCATACATAGATGGGATATAATTTCTCATTTTTCTGAGTATACATATTGTAGAATCACATGGGTCACACAGTCACATACATACATAAAGCAATAATGTCTGTTTCATTCTCTTTCTTATCCCCACATCCCCTGCTTTCCCCTCCTTTCACTTTCCTCTACCTAATGTAAGTTAATGTGATTCTTTATTCTTTTGCATTACAATTCTGAATATACATATATACCACAATTTTTGTATCTTTTTTATGTAACATAGGTTGACACCAAATTCAATTCTTCATACATGTATTTTGGATATATGACACATTCTACCATCCTTACTAATTCCCGTCCCCCTCCCTTTTCCTCCCACCCCTCTGCCCTATCTAGAATTCATCTATTTCTCCTATGCACCCCCTGCATACTCCACTGTAAGTAAGCCCCCTTATGTCAGGGAAATGTTTGGCATTTGTTTTTAGTTTTTAGAGTGGGGGACCATTGGCTAACTCCAGTTATTATCTTCTCCAACTCCCTCCATTTACATGCAAATGCCACGATTTTATTCTTGTATTCCTGAGTAAAATTCCATTACATATATATGCCACATTTTTTTTATTTATTCATCCACTGAAGGGCATCTATGTTGGCTCCATAGTTTAGCTATTGTGAGTTATGGTGCCATAAACATCGATCTGGCTGTGTCCCTGTAGTATGATGTTTTTAAAGCTTTATGCTTAAACTGAGGAGAGGGATAGGTGAGTCAAATGGAGGTTCCAGTCCCATATTTCCGAGGAATCTTTATACTACTTTCCAAATGGGCTGCATCAATTTGCAGTCCCACTAGCAGTGTATAAGTGTACCCTTTCCCCACATCCTCACCAACACTTATTGTTGTTTGTCCTCATAATAGCTGCCATTCTGACTGGTGTGAGATGATATCTTAGAGTAGTTTTAATTTGCATTTCTCTGATTCCTAGAGATGATGAGCATTTTTTCATATATTTATTGATTGTATATCCTATCCTGACAAGTATCTGTTCAGGTCTTTAGCCCACTTTGATCAGGTTATTTGTTTTCTCATCTACCAGGATCATTTAAGTCCTCTGTTTTGGACCACAGCTGCTTCATTTGCTTCCTCATATTGTGAAGCTTCCAGCTTTTTGGACTAAGCTGTTACCAGTTTCCCAGTGTTGCCATCCTGTAGGCAAACATTTGGTGACTATTACTCCCATAATTATGTGAGTGAATATAATAAGCTCCTTTCTGTATACACATGTACATTTTTGTGTATTCTACTTTTCTGAATAATCCTAAAAATACAGGCATATTCTCAATGTCTGGGTCATATGGCATCTCTAGTTCTAATTTTTTGAGAAACCCCCTTATAGTTTTTTTAATGTCTATTCAAATTTATATTCCTGGCAAGGATGTCCTAGTGTCTCCTTTCTGCATATCCTCTGCAGTATGTGTTAGCTACCAACATTTTGAAAATTGAGCCCACAGGTCTGTGGTTATATCACATTGTGATTTAACCTAAAAGCATAAAAATTCCAGAAGAAAATGAGAATTTTTTTTTCCATTTGTGTTGGCAATGGTTTTATATAGAATGTGCAGAGACTGTACACGGAAAAACAGCGGAGACTATATAAAGATAAAAATGCTTCTATACAGCAAACGAATCAATCAATAAAATCTAAAGTAGACTTGGTTAAAGAAAACCGATTCTAGCCGCGTGTCTGAAAAAGCTCAACATCCAAAATATAAGAAACTTAAACAACTCACCAAAATTTAATATAAACCCCTCATAACCTAATTTGAATATGGTAAAATACTTAGATTCTGCCCTAAAATTAAACAAGTGTGTAAAGACATATGAAAGTTACTCAAGATCACATACTAGGCTACATAAAATGATAATTTAGCTTTTCTTCTTTATTTGTCTCACAGGATTATGGGTGCACACTCTCCATCTTTCATGGGGCATTTGAGATCAATTAGCAAAATGCCAGGTTCTCATTTTCCCACCTTATGCTTCCTCATTATTCCATGTTAATTTCCAAGAAAATCTCGAACCTGGAAAACAACAAAATATAGATAAATTGCTAGATAATCATCAACTTTGAAGATTACTTCAGAAATCAATAGAATACATTAGTAGACCCAGATGTGAAGAAATGTAAAATAGACCTAAAAATCAACATTTAACTTTACAGCTGTTCAAAAAATACATGCAGTTATGCTGATATGGAAGCACATGCCACTAGTCTTGACTACCTTGAGGTCACAGAAAGAGGAGGATTTAGGCTAAGGAATTTGAGACCAAAGTGGCAAAAACCTAGCTCTAAAAATTGACCCACATAAAAACCAAACAGTAATCACATTTTTAAAAAGGAGCCTTCATGGGTGATTTCTATGAAACATGTAATTAGGATCAGTAACAATAATTCATGATCATGTCTAAATGTAGAAGAAAAAAATTGACTAATTCTTTCCTTAAGGTGAGAAATACCAGCTAACACAGCATAAGAATGGAAATTGCAGACCATCTTGTTATATATGTTGATGCAGATATTAAGAAACCCTAGGAAACTGAGAACAACAACAAAAAGAATGATTGGACTTCATGACCAAGAGGGACATTGTCATATGGGAAGTTTCCAAAAATCATTTTGATAGAGCAAATCTCTGGAAAATCACTTACTAAATTACTGTAAAACCTATGGCCAATTAAGACCAGAGAAAAATTCTTTTTCAATCCACTTAACGGCAGCTATGAACTGTTTTCATACTTAATGGTGTGAACTGAAATATTTATCAATTTATTTTTAGGTAAAGAAAAAAAATGTATGCTTTTTTAACTTCTAAATATTGTTTGAGAATATTAAATGATATTTTATACATCAAAAATCAAATAGAATATGCTGATGATACTATTATTTCTATAAAGTTTCTAAGCAATTTCCATGAACTAATGAAACACAAGAATTACTTGAATAATGCCATGGGTTAAATGGTCAACATTAAATCACTTAAATTATATACAGTAGCAATGAGCAGTGTTAAAATTGAGGCAGAATCCATTCAAAAACATAGAGAAAACAATCTAAATGAAATATTAACAGAAGAATTGTTCACTGCAAAGTAAAAAATTAAGGTGAAATTAAAATGCAAAAAAGATCATGGAAACAAAATGGGAAAACTGTTAATATTCAATAATTAAAAGTTTGATTTGAGGTTTTAAGACTTGATAGGCTTCCTCCAGATTAGCACATGGGGTGGGGCCAGGCTTCCTCCTCCAATCTGATATGTATTCTATATATATGAGTTAAGTTATTAACTGTGTTATTGAGGTCTATAATTTTTTTATTCAACTTTTGTTTGGAAGATCTATCCAGTGGTGAGAGAGGTGTGTTAAATTCACCCCAGATCACGTTGTGGTCAATTTGATTCTTGAACTTGAGAAGAGTTTGTTTGAACATAGGTGCCCCATTGTTTGGGGCATATATATTTATGATTGTTATGTCTTGTTGGTGTATGGTTCCCTTGAGCAGTACGAGATGTTCTTCTTTATCTATTTTGATTAACTTTGGCTTGAAGTCTACTTTATTTAATATAAGTATGGAGACCTCTGCTTGCTTTCAAGGTTCATATGAGTGGTATGTTGTTTCCCAATCTTTCACCTACAGTCTATCTTTTCCCGAGTCTCCTGGAGGCAGAATATTGTTGGATTTTTTAAAAAATCCAGACTACTAGCCTATGTCTTTTTATTGGTGTGTTAAGCCACTAACATTTAAGGTTACTATTGAGGCATGGTTTGTATTTCCAGCCATCTTTGTTTATTTTTTTCTATTTGACTTGAAGTGTTAATTATTGTTCAATTTTTAATTGGTATCTACATATAGGATGCAGTGTTTTAATCGAACACGTGTAGTGATCAAATCTGTGCAATTTTTACCTTCTAAAATATCATTTTGATGTTTGAAACCTGTGAACTTTTTTTAGAATGTCCACAGTCTAATAATTACTTATCCTATTCAAACTATTGGCTATAAAACCTAAGAGTTACTTTTCCCTCTTAACTGTTTTTTGGCACTTCTTGCCATCTGTCTCTTAAAACAGATATAAAAAGCTTTTCTCGTTTGTGGTTCTTTGTGATCAACTTTTTTAGCTTCAACATATGAGTGCAAACACAGGATTTGTGAAATATGAAAAATCACTAGAAAAAGACAGTTTCCCATGGTAAATCCAGAAAAAATAATATAAATTTAAAAATTGTAGACTATAGTCTCAGTGCCTTGGGAGGCTAAGAAAGGAGGATGGTGAGTTCAAATCCAGCAACAGCAAGACCCTGAGAAACTTGGTGAGATGCTGTCTCTAAATAAAATAGAAAATAAAAGTAGGGATGTGGCTCACTGGTTGAGTGCCCATGAGTTTAATCTCTGGTAACCCCCCAAAAATATATTAGGGTTAACGTTTAATCACTAAGCCTCAGATATTTTTTTGGTGAGATCTATATATAAATGACATATGCCAATCCTTACGAATTTTTTTATGTATGTCAAATATAATATAAATATTTTTATAGTATAAGCTTAAATTGATTTATATTAGCATGTAAAAAATAACTTAAAAATTCTTTTAGGTGAGGCTGAATGCCTGGAATCCCATCGGCTCAAGAGTCAGAGGATTACAAGGCCAAAGCTCAGTAACTTAGCAAAATTTTCTTCCAATATAAAAAATGGCTGGTGAGATAGTTTAATGACTAACTGCCCAGGGTTCAATGTGGGGTACAAAAGAAAGGAGGAGGGTTTTAAAATTGCCTTGTCTCAACAACAAAAAGACATGTGAAATTTAAACCAAATACTGCATTCTATCACTTTTCTGTGACACACAGAATCTGCTTCAATTTATTTTAAATATTTGAATCTTACACAATCTAAGTTTTTTAACACTCAATAAATGACATGTTTTAGTCACAGGTGTCTCCCAGCCATTGGATGAATGTAAGATCAGTGTAGCTGAGGAAAATGCAGTCATAAAAACTGGAGTGTGCAGGTGCCGTGAATTTGCAGTAATAGTCAAGAACTCATGGATGGGTTGTTCATTGCCTTGAAACTGTTTGTAAATTGTTTTCTGATGGAAAATTTCTGTATCAGTATTGGGAAGAACTTAGACCCTTTCCTGATAGTATGCTTCAAAGAAAGGGACACAATTTCATGCAATAATGAGAACTAATCTTAATACAGGTAGTGGCCAGGGGAAAGCACCGTCTGGTCATTCTGCTAGCTCCAGTTTTGAACCACAATCATCACTAAATGATGTGCATCAAGTATGATTAAAATTGTGTACATGTACCATGGTAGTGTTGTGAAGAAATATCTATAGTAATGTCCCTGCTGAGGCGCCATTGTTGTTAGGAAGCATCCTGGGGAATGGGAATGATTCATAGATCACTGAAATCCTGAGCTATGTACCTTCCCAGCTGTGCACATTATGCCTCGCACAACATAGTCCAGGAGATCATGAGACATAACACAAACTCTCTGACATCAAGGATGTAATCTGAGAAACACCCCTCAAACAAGATTCTAAGTAGTGATACTTCCAGCTTGGTCCATGGTTGCCCTATTGTACTGGGCACTCATGTCCTTTATGCACTGGAGAAATCAAGCTGCCCCCTAGAGTGGGCATTCTGTGTGGAAGGATATGTAAATCACAGGAAATCTAACACAGATTTCTGAAATAGGTTACATTTGAAGAATTCACATATGGTAAGAAAAAGAAAAGGCCAAGAAAGGAGATAAGAAAAAACAGATCACACATGAAAAAGCAATTTTCAAAAAAAAAATCACAAGTTTTGTTTATTAGAACTGATAGTAAAGACTCCCTCTAGTATCTGGAACCAGGAAGGAGTCATGTTAGATATGATGCTGTCACTAAAGTCAGGGGAGGCTGTGTGATACATGCACCATCATCTGTCTTGCCATCATCTAGTGAGGACTGCTCAGGCAGTGGACACGAGCTAATGGTCAGGACATAAGTAGAGAGAATTACAAGAGAAGGACACCCCACTGCAAGTCAGGGTTATTTGGACCCTCTGGGTGGGCACATTCCAGGGTGAAAGTGAGAGGAGGAAACATCTCTTCTCCCATATGCAGTGTGAGCACCATCATGTTCATAACGGGAGAGGAAATAGGATCTGTCACCCCTAACAACACATGTGCAGACTTACAGCTTGTGGTTGTCCTCATCTCACAGCTCAGCTTCACCACTACTGCCAAACCTCCCCATGTCCTCTTGGTATTCAGTAACAGAGAAAAGGGAGATGGAGAATTGAGACTGGTCTTGCTTCAAGCAAGTGGGCTTGGGACTGATGTCAGCCTTGGCAGAAACCTTTTACTTGTGGCTCTTTGTGTGCTTGGAATCTACAAATAGTACTAGGGAGGAATGACTGACACCTCAGAGAGGGCGACACCATCACCCAGCCCCTCTGCTGCAAAACACACCCTCCAGTAACAAGACGAGCAAACCCTCGGCAAGACTTGACTGAATGAATGGCAGTCAAGTCATGAGAACCACAGGTTGCTTTTGTAAATTGTCAGGGTTTGAAAATACATCTCAGGGTTAACACTTACAGCTATGATATTTATATTACTATTATTTTAAATTTCTCCTCAGAAAAGCCACTAAAAGAGAAATTGTTCTTTAAAGTCAAGAAAGAAGAAGCCTCAGAGGTGCTTCTCTTTGGGGACAAGTGCATGGAGTACTGCATATAGGGCATAGGTTAAGGGCGTCTGGGTGGCAGGCCACTCCCCATGCTAGGCGTGTGAGTGGCAAACTGATTACCCCATCAGCACAACTCTGGGCACAAGACCATGTGTTTTAGTCCCACTCTTTGATGGTTCACTGCAAGACAGCTAGCAGACATTACATTGGTGGCTGTCTATATTTTGCTTAGGCATTGCCTGAGTACATATACATGGTAACTGCACAATAAAATCAGGGCTGCTTCCTGATTGGTCTCTGGAGGTCTTGATTAGAGACCCCACAGCCACACTCTTTTCTACCCTGTTCTGTGGACCTCCTCAAGGATGAGAGAGCCCATGCACTTCTCTGCAGACCCCAAGCTCTCATTACTGAGAAATCCACACAATCCTGCAGGAGAGTCTTTTTCCCCTGACTGATATTGCGATGAAAGAGTCAAGTTCAGCTTTCAGCTTTCCTGCTTTATCTTCTTCTCTGTGTCTTGGGGTCACATTTAACTGTGCATGCTAATTACATGAAAAATTAAATTTTTAAAAAAATCTGAAAGTTACCAGGGCAGGATGGGTTTCAAGTGTCCTGAATTTTCCTCTAAGAAAAATTGAATTTACACATTTCCATTATTAGATATTACAAAAGGTTCTTAGGGATTAAAACAGAATGGACTAATACATAAAAATATTCTTCCAAATTCTTGTGAATTATATTCCTAAGCCTATAATTTGGCACCATGAATTGGAACTTACCAACACATTTATTTGAATTTCTAAAATATTTAATGTACTTCCTTCTGATCACAGTCCCTTTTTTGACACTTAACAACTGAAAATTCTTAACCATGTGAGATTCCATCCTATAAAATGAGGTTTTGAACATAGAACCTCATTTCTATCTAAAGATTTCAAAATGTACAATTATTCAAACCATAATTGTTCTATGAGGTATGAAGATGACCAAAGCAAGATTATCAATCAAAATATTAAAAATTATTAATTCCCCGGTAATAAGTATAAAAATTAGCAGTGTTTAAAATCTCTACATGACATACCATATGTAAGTTATGTTCCATGAAGTTATTAAATTGAAGAAATAAAACTGACATTCCGTATAAGAAAAATTGACTCATTTTAGCCGGGTCTCAAAGAAGCAAACATATTTAGAAGACAATATCCTCATTACACCATACAGATCATGGTCCTCTGGGCTTCAACCGTCCTAATGAGCTCAGAGGACCATGTTCTTTATGGTGCAATGAGGATATTGTCTTCGAAAGATGTTTGCTGCTTTGAAGAAGCAAAGAAGCTATTGGAAAACCTCACTAGTAGATTGAATTCTCTCCTCAAATGCCCTTTTTAGAATCCACACTAACTCTGCATCTGAGGACACAGAGGTACTTTGTCAACTGAATAAGCTGAGCAGAGCACAAACACTTGTAAGTTTTATGGAAAGGATGTGTTTAAGTTCTGTCTCTGCAGATTTGTAATTTTAATGTCTGTAGAAAGGCAAGAAGTTCCCACTGGAGAACACAGAACTGTGGCTTCCCCAGTGGGACATGTCATCTCTCTTAATTTTATTGTCTTCTCTGATGGATAACAGCAATCTAATAGATCTGGGCTTCAAATCCTTAAAGTTTCCTGGACACATCTGGAAAAGGATCTTGATTGAGATCATTTTCTCATGTTGATAAGGAAGCTTAAATTACTCTAATTCTGGTCCTAAAATTAAATTAGTCCAAACCTGTACCACAACTTATAATACCTCTACTTTCATGTGAGGGATTCCTGGCACCCCCATAATTTCCCTGAAGCCTGACGTGTGTGATAGGCCCTTTTTTCCTAGTTTGCACATGGAGCACACCTTCTTGTGGTTAGTGATGTTTTGGTAAGTTATCTTTTCCAAAGTAACAGTTCTATGGCTCAAGCTCTAAGTGAAATGTTAAAATTAAAAAAAAGAAAAGGAAGACCTATAGGTCACATGTTGTAGAAATCACAGGCAGATGGAATCTAGTCAGAGCCAAGGCAGAGTCCAAGCTGGAGTCCACTCTAAGAAACCTACATGATCAACTCCACCTTCTCTGAGAGAAAACCATGTAAAAAGCAGGCTCAGTATCCTGGGTACTGTATATAAATATACATAAAAGCATTAAAGTGCTATATTTAAAAGGATCCCTGTTATCTGGAGTCAAAAGAAAGGGCAGTAATTTCAAGCAGACTCATTTATGTTCCAGTTGTAGAATTCAGAAGATACTTCTTGAACACTGCCATTATCGACATGTGAAGGGTTAGTACAGGCATGATAATGAATGAGACATTTGTTTTTTCTAGAAGTAATTGCAAACTTGGACTAAATGAAAATATATAAAATGAAATCTAATATCCACAGACAGAAATTCCACATGGATGGGATGAGGGAGGTTGAAAAACTGACGAAGAAAGTCACAATAATTGCCAAAGCCTGAGACCTCCAAAGCCACATGAGAGGGAAACATAAAACAGAAAAAGGGTGCAAGTCATTGAACAAGTATTTCAGCATATGAACAGTTAGGAAAGACACATCAAGGGTGGAGGAAAAGTATCCCCTCATGCAGCCCCCATCCTGGACCAGCCACATGAAAGTTTTGTGCCTTTGGGGAATTGGGCTCTGCCTTACTCCCGCGCATAGCCCATTAATCACTAACGTGCTACCTGGAATACTGTCCCTCATATACACTCACCTCCTGGGAGGCTTCTGAATGAGCCATGGCAGAGAGTTGGCAAGTACTCTCAACTTTGTGGAGCCAAGAAGATCTCTTTGGAGGGGTGGAGAATTGCATACCACACCTTTGTTGTAATGTGGACATGTGCCGAAGTCTGGCTTGGCACAATTCAGGAGCCACTTGTCAAAAGAAACTAACTTTATTTTTAGAACTACAAACGCCAAACAAAACAGCTCCTCAGGGAAAAAACCCTCAGAGCCCAACTGCCACCACCGGCTTCCACAAGCCTCTCACCCCCACACCAGCCTCTCAACCTCCCACAATCCTCCTGCTCTTGAGGCCGATTGGCTGGGTTGCATGGGCAGAGCAAAAGAAGTCCCCCAATGAACAGCTCCGTGAAGGAGCCAATCAGCTAGATGTTGCTGGGGCCTCTGTGAGCCAATCATCAGCCGGCAGCTGGAAGTTTGCTGGCAGCTGGATCATCAGCTGGCAGCTGGAAGTTTGCTGGCAGCTGGAAGTTTGCTGGGGCCCCTTTGGCTGTGGCTCTCAACATCTCCCCCTCTCTGTTTAAGCAACAAGCATGTGGCTTAGGGACCGGACTGTGCCTGCCTTAGGTTGTCCAATACTACTATGGTCCTTACCCGTCTTCGGATGAGCTGACCTCAGGGCGTCAGCCTCCTGTCTTAGGTTGGTACCATTGTAATTGGATCTTACCCGTCATTGACTACCGGTCCAGTATACAGCCACACCTGTGGAGAGGTATCAGCGGGAAGGTAAGGTTTTTTGCCTCATCTCTGTAGCTGAACGATCATGACAAGCAGAAGGGAGGAAGATATACCAAGCCAATTGACGGCTCCTTTTGGGAAAATTGTACCACCGATGACATCATCAGCAAAAATACCCCAACATTACCACAAGTTGATGCACTAACAGATAGTTCACAATGCATACAAGTGAGTTCACAATGCATACAAGTGACACATAGTCTAGGCAAGTTCTGCAAGCAGTTCAGTGATGGCTATTGCAGAAGCTGTAGATTAGTTTTATCTTTGTCTTCACTGGCACTAGGATGAAGATAGGAATTCTGGCAATAATGGCTAAAGAAAAATTGTGTAACATTCCAAAAGGCACTAAAAAAAAACAATTTTCTTAACAATTTACATTGTCTTGAAGAGAATTATTAAATATAATGAAAAGGAAAGGGGAAAGTAAACAAACAGATCTGTTAACCTCCTTTTTTTTTTTTTACAAATTAAAACAATTCTTAGCAGTTATTTATCCAATTTAAATTAAAGTATTTAAATCACGTGAATAAAAAAAATATTTGGATCCATTTTTTCATGAGCGCTCATCATATATGATATATGGACATACGTACATTAAAATATATAACACAAAACACAAGTGTGCACACATAATATAATACATACAACACATAACATAATAATAAAGGCCTTATAACTTTTTACAGGTAAAATCTCTATTGCAATGTTTAAAAACTCTATAGTCAAAAAAAAAATAGAACTGATCAGCAAAACATTAACCTAGGTCTGTATGAGCTCAAAAAAAAAAAAAAATAGAACTTCATGATATGGGAAAGGGCAATAATAAAATAGATATTGAAAAAAGCATCCTGGTTCTGTCGCAGATGTAAGGATAACCAAATTGGAGTTTTGGATATCAGCTGTTATGGATTTGAGCTAAATCATCTCCTTTTTGGTCTGTAGAAATCGCTTTAGTTAATCTCTCTGGAATCCAAATCGGCTGCTGTTCTCCCTGTGGAAACACACAAACAGACCCCCGACTCCAGACAATCACTGGGTCAGGATTTTAGTTAATCTCTCTGGAATCCAAATTGGCTGCTGTTCTTCCTGTTGAAACACACAAACAGGCCCCCGACTCCAGACAATCACTGGGTCAGAACTTTGGTTAATCTCTCTGGAATCCAAATCGGCTGCTGTTCTTCCTGTGGAAACACACAAACAAACCCCCGACTCCAGACAATTACTGGGTCAGGACCTTTCCATTGTCCTGTTAGAATATCTTTCCAAAGTACCTTGGGCTTATGTACATTTTTTGGACACATATGCCTTTCTGCAGAACTAAGTCCTGATGAATCCAAATTTAAAAAGTTTAGAGTAAAAAGAGTTATTTTAAGTTTATCTTAAAATAACTTTTATATATACCCCTTCCCAATTCCGTCTTTTTGCTTTAATAAGTACATTTTAATAGTTTGATGAGCTCTTTCAACTATGCCTTGTCCCTGTGGATTGTATGGGATTCCTGTTATATGAGTAATGCCAAATAATGAGCAAAATTGTTTAAAAGAAGTAGACGTATAACCAGGGGCATTATCTGTTTTTAACTGTTTTGGAATGCCCACAGTGGCAAAATTTTGTAAGCAATGAGCTATAACATCTTTAGTTTTTTCTCCAGCATGAAGGGAGCCCATCAAAAATCCAGAAGAAGTATCAACTGTAACATGCAAATATTTTAATTTTCCAAATTCTGGCAGGTGTGTGACGTCCATCTGCCAAATATGGTTAGGTATCAATCCTCTAGGATTGACTCCAAGATTAACTTGTGGTAAAAAGGTCACACAATTTTGACATTGTTTTATTATTTGTCTAGCTTGTTCCTTAGTTATTTTAAAATGCTTTTGTAAAGTATTAGCATTGACATGGAATCTTTTATGAAAATTTATAGCTTCTTCTAGTGTAGAGAAAATATGTATGTCATGTGTAGTTTTATCTGCTAAATCATTGCCCAAACTAAGGGCTCCAGGCAATCCTGTATGTGCCCTGATATGTCCTATAAAGAATGGATCTTTTCTGACCCAGATTAAACTTTGTATAGTGGAAAACAAAGAGAAAACAGTAGAAGAAGAGGAAATCCTACCAGCATCTTCAAGGGATATTATAGCATTAACTATATACTGACTATCAGAAAATAAATTAAATACAGAATCTTTAAACATCACAAAAGCTTGTAATACTGCATTAAGCTCTACCTTTTGAGCTGATTGTTTGGGTACTAAAAATGTAAAAGTTTGATCAGGTGTAACTATTGCTGCTGTACCATTATTTGACCCATCAGTGAATATATTTGGAGCATTCATGATAGGTGTTTTTCTTGTCATTTTTCAAAAAAATTACAGGATGCAATGATCAAAAAGACAAAAAAGGATTAGATGGTAAGTGGTTATCAAATAAAACATTAGATTTGCACATGATTATTGCCCAAGTATTTAACTCATTAGCTAATTCATCAATTTGATTCATAGTATATGGAGTAATAATTTTTTGGGGAGAAATTCCAAACACTCCCTTTTCTGCTTTTATTCCTTTGAGTATTAATTGTCCTACAGCCCCAGGATACCTAGTAAGAATAGTGTTAGGAGAATAAGATAAATGTATCCATAATAATGGACCTTCTTGCCAAAATACTCCTGTAGGAATATTTTTTGTTGGTAGTACAATAAATAATAAAGGCAAACTTATATCAATTCTATCCAAATGCATATTTTCCATATATGTTTCAATGATTTTTAATGCCTTTCTTGCTTCAGGCATTAACATTCGGGGTGAATTTGGATCTGATGGACCTTTTAGGATATCAAATAAAGGTCCCAATTCTCCTGTTGGAATACCTAGATAAGGCCTTATCCAATTTATGTCTCCTAATAACTTTTGAAAGTCATTAAGTGATTTGAGTTGATCTACTCGTATTTGAATTTTTGGTGGACAGACCATGGTTGAGGATAATAGAACTCCTAAATAATTAATTGGAAAATTTAATTGTACTTTATCTATTGCTATCTCTAGATTATATTTTTTTAATAAGTTTGTAAGTGTGGCATAACATTCTAGCAACGTGTTTTTAGCTTTGTGTGCTAATAATACATCATCCATATAATGAAATATTTGTAGTTCAGGATTTTGATTTCTAAAGTGGCTGGATTACTTTGTTAACATAAATTTGACACATAGTTGGGCTGTTAGCCATCCCTTTAGGGAGTACTTTCCATTCATATCTCTGATCAGGACCTTCATGATTTAGTGCAGGGATAGTAAATGCAAAACGTGGACTATCTTCAGGATGAATTGGAATTGAAAAAAACAATCTTTAATATCTATAACTAAAACATATCAAGTTTTTGGCAAAGCAGACAATTGAGGAATCCCCGATTGAGCAGGTCCCATAATGACCATTTCATTATTAATGGCTCTTAAATCTTGCAATAATCTCCATTTACCAGATTTCTTTTTGATGACAAAAATGGGAGTATTATGGGGAGATACAGAAGGTTGTATATGTCCTTCCGCCAATTGTTGTTTGACCAGATCATGGGCTACTTGTATCTTTTCTTTAGTCAAGGGCCACTGAGTAACCCATACTGGTCTTTCTGATTTCCATGTAATTTTTATTGTCTCAGTGGCCCTTTGTGAAAATCCAACCCATGTCTATCTGTTCCTTGATCTATTTGTATTGGTGCTGCTATACCTTTTTCTTGTTTTTCTAATATTTTTCCTTTCCTAAAACCTTGTCTAGCCATAATAGTGGGTGCATTTTGATTGATATTATTTGTTAATGTCAAACCTAATTGATCTAGGACATCTCGTCCCCATAAATTTATGGGAAGATGATCCAATACATATGGCTGTATAGTTCCTTCACATCCTTCAGGATCCTTCCAATCTAATAGCATTGCACTTCTATCGGGATTAGTCGCCACTCCTAGGCCTCGAAGCATTTGAGTGGCTTGTTGTAATGGCCAATGTTTTGGCCATTCTTGACGAGAGATAATGCTAAGGTCTGCACCTGTATCCAGTAGCCCATTAAATTCATGTCCTTGAATATTTAGTTTTAGCATGGGGCGAGAATCTAAATTTAAAGAAAGCATAGCCCAATCTATACCTGTGGAGCCTAATCCCTTGGAACCTCTTTCTACAGCATGACTGGAAAATTTATCATGTAGGCTTGGTATTATTAGTAACTGTGCTATTCTATCTCCTGGTGAAATTATTGATATACCCTTTGGAGAACTGGCTATAATTTTAATTTCACCTTCATAATCGGAATCAATTACCCCAGGACTTATCCAAAGTCCTTTTAGAGTAGAAGAGCTGCGTCCCAATAATAAGCCTACTGTTACTTTGGGAAGAGGTCCTTTCACCCCTGTGGGAATGATTTGAACTCCCATCTCTGGAGTTAGTACTGATTTGGTGGAGGCGCAGATGTCCAACACTGCACTCCCTCTTGTTTGTCTGATGAGGGATCTGATGTCCTGGGCACTGCCCTGATGGGGTTGCTGGGGTTGCTGGGTTCCTCCAGTGCTCTATATATTTGTGGTTTGGGGCCCCGGAGCATTGGGGCCCCCTGTCTATTTTTTGGCAATGGAGCCCGATGCCTTTGTCCATGATATTGTGGATAAACACCTTGTCCTTGTTCGTTTTTTGATAATGGAGTACCCTCTATGGTGGTTTGAGAACGGTATTCATTAGCCCAATATAATGGAGTACCTTCTATGGTGGTTTGAGAATGGCATTCATTAGGCCAATGTCTCCCTCTATGGCATCGTGGGCAAATACCTGGTATTCTACTCCTTTGATACCTAGTTTTGTTAAACCCTCCTCTTATGGGGCAACTCCTTTTAAAATGTCCTGTTTGTTCACAATTGTAGCATCTTCTTGGCCTGGAATCTAAAGCCTGTTTTACTGCAGCTGCCACAATTTGCCCTTGTTCATTAATGTCTCTGGCATCTAAAGCCTGTTTTACTGCAGCTGCCACAATTTGCCCTTGTTCATTAATGTCTCTACATAATTTAATATATGTGTTTAAATCTTCCTGTTTCCATGGTCTAATGATATCTCTGCACCAACGATTCGCTTGGTCATAAGCCAGTTGTTTTATTAGTGGCATTGCTTGTTCTGTATTCCCAAAAACTCTGGTAGCTGCTTGAATAAGCCTATCTACAAATTCAGCGTAAGGTTCATTAGCTCCTTGTATTATCTTAGATAAAGATAATACAAGGATCTAATGTAAACATGTAAACCTCCATGTCCTTGTAAAGTCTTCCATGCCTTAACTGCATTTACAGCAATTTGTAAATATACACCAGGATCATATGCAAGTTGTTACTGCCGATCCTCATAAGGTCCCTTTCCTAACAACATATCTAGATTTCTCTGAGGATAACCAGCTGTTGCATTTCAACTAGCCGTCTCCTTGCAAAATTCCTCATTGGCAACCTTCCATAACAGGTATTGTCCTCCAGTTAACACAGCTTTACGAACATTAGCCCAATCTGCTGGCGTTATGTTTAAGTTGGTAATGGATTCGACCAAGCTTACAGTGAAGGGTGCTTGAGGACCATAGGTTGTTACAGCCTCTTTTAGCTCCTTCACTGATTTTAAATTTAAACCCTGGTGAATTCGCTGCCCTCCTACCTCAAATAAAGGGCATACTTGAGATCCTGTCTCAGGATCCCAACTATCAACTGCGGGGGTTGGGGGTCTCCTAGAATATGGAGGTGGTGCTGTTGATTGGACACTTATGCCCTCTGGTAGAGGTGGTGCTGTTGGTTGGACACTTTCGCTCTGTGATAGAAAGATGTTATTAGCAGTCTCCTGTTGTAACTTTTCCCTTGATGGCTTTTTCTGCTCTAAACTTCCTTCCTCTGTCTCACTAGCTCGAAAGACCTTCTCTTGTACTTGTATCAATATGTCTTCTCCTTCCTCTACCTTTGTCTGAACTGAAGGCTTTGGACTAAGCAAACCAGATACGTTCGTCCACAATGGCAATGTGCCAGCTGGCAGAGTCCCTGGGTTGTTCTTTTCTATTCTTTTTAAATCTTCACCATGATGGTTCCATTGTTATATATCTAACAACTCCTCCTTAAAAAGCCATGGGCTATATTTTTGTATTATATCAATGTATGCCCTGACTGCTCTTGATTTTACTGGGAAGCCTCCTTGCTCTAACAATTTATTTAACACTCTTTCAGTTTGTTTTTTACTAATTGCTGATCCCGTATTTCTACTATAATACAACCCAACAAGATGATGCTAAACAAAACTGAGACAGAATGCAATAAAAATGGAACCACACAAAATCATTATATCAGCCTTTCTATCCTTCTGACATGGAACCTGACATATGCATCCGTCCTTTTTCCCTATCTGTTCCTCAGACTCAAATAGATTTTTCTCAAATGTGAGCGGTTTTTCTTCCCTCTCACTCATCTCCAGGGACAGGCAAGTTAAAACAAAAATGAAGCAAAACAAAAGAGTAAACTTAGAATGGCTACCCATCCTCTCGCCCTGCCCTCAGGGGCGGGCAGTTTACTTACCCTCAGTTGCTCCCTGTGCGAGCCACCAAATGCCGAAGTCTGGCTTGGCACAATTCAGGAGCCACTTGTCAAAAGAAACTAACTTTATTTTTAGAACTACAAACGCCAAACAAAACAGCTCCTCAGGGAAAAAACCCTCAGAGCCCAACTGCCACCACCGGCTTCCACAAGCCTCTCATCCCCACACCAGCCTCTCAACCTCCCACAATCCTCCTGCTCTTGAGGCCGATTGGCTGGGTTGCATGGGCAGAGCAATAGAAGTCCCCCAATGAGCAGCTCCATGAAGGAGCCAATCAGCTAGATGTTGCTGGGACCGCTGTGAGCCAATCATCAGCTGGCAGTCTGAAGGGCAGGGAAACAGCCCAATGAACATCACCACAGAGGAACCAATCAGCTAGATGTTGCTAGGGCCTCTGTGAGCCAATCATCAGCCGGCAGCTGGAAGTTTGCTGGCAGCTGGATCATCAGCCAGCAGCTGGAAGTTTGCTGGCAGCTGGATCATCAGCCGGCAGCTGGAAGTTTGCTGGCAGCTGGAAGTTTGCTGGGGCCCCTTTGGCTGTGGCTCTCAACAGACATGCTGTATAATTACATGTTGTCGAGTCCAATCTCTTTGTAGCCCTGATTTTTCATAGAGAGGCAAATAATTTCATCGCTAATTGTGAGAATTAGGCCAAAACATACTGAACAAGTGGGTTCCAACCAGTTAAAGAAGGCTCTCTGGGAAGCTGGGCATGATGGTATTTGCCTCTAATCTCAGCAGCTTGGAAGGCTGAGGAAGGAGGATCATGAGTTCAGAGCCAGCCTCAGTGAAAAAAAAATTTACTAAGCAGATCAGTGATATCCTATCTCTACATAAAATAGGGATAGGAATGTGGCTCAGGGGTTGAGTGACCCTGAGTTCAATCTTCATCATTGTAACCCCCCAAAAGAGAATGTCTGGGGAGTAAGTCTCAGGCTTTTGATTTATAACAACTTTCATGGAGTTCTAAAATGTAGAAATAGTATAGAATAAGTGTTATGGGCCAAGCTCTGGGTTGGATGTGCATGCATTTGAATCCAGGCTTTTATATATATTTATATATATTATAGATTTGATATTGATCTACTGATGGAATATTTTCTACAAAAGGCATGTATTTGCTTTAGTTAAAGTCTGAAATAGTAGACATATATTTTAAACCATCTGGCGCTACATATTGAAAAATAGTCATCAGAATATCATGTATGTGAAGCTAGCTCATTTCATGATTCTTTAGAACATGTAGATGTATAAGGCAAGATAGTGAGAGAAACAATAAAACTGAAACATTAATGAACTTGGGATACCATTTAAAAATCTGAGGTGAATGTTGGTTCACAATTTGACTTCCATAACAAGACCCCTACAGCACAAATATTAAAAATCAAGAGTAAATAAAGGGGATAGATTCAAACTAAAAAGCTGCTTCTCAGTGAAAAAGAATAATTGAAGAAAGAATCTACAGATTTTATACAAATCTTTACCACACATAATTCAGAAAAAGCACTAATGTCTAGGGTATATAAAGAACTCAAAATTTACAACCAATAAAAAGAAGAACTCAAAATTAACACAAACAACAACAACAAAAACCAATTAACAATTTGACTCACTAACTGAACAGACAACTTCACAGGAGAAATATAAGCCATCAACAAATATATGAAAAAACATTCCACCTATCTAACAATTAGGAAAATGTAAATCAAAATTACTTTAAGATTTTATCTCACTTCAGTCAGAATGGCAATCATTAATAATACAAGCAACAATAAATGTTGGTGAGGTTGTGGGGAAAAAGGAACACTCAAACATTGCTCATGATATTGACTCCAAATTGGTGCAACCACCATGGAAAGCAGTATGGAGACACCTTGAAAAACCAGAATGGAAAGATCATTTGACCCAGCTATCCTTCTCTTCAGACTATACCTAAAGGAATTAAAAACAGCATACTACAGGGAAAAAGCTGTACCAATGTTTATAGCAGCACAAATCACAATAGATAAACAATAGAACCAACCTATGTTTTCTTCAACAGATGAATGAATAAATAAAATGTGAGATTATATATATATATATATATATATATATATAAAATTTCTCCCACCAATGGAATATTACTTAGCTTTAAAGATTAATGAAACTATGCCATTTGGTGGTACAAGGATAGAGTTGAAGAATATCATGCTAAGTGATATAAGCCGCCCTCCCACACACACTCAAACACAAAGGCCAAATGTTCTCTCCAACAAGTGTATGCTAATTCACAATGGGGGTGGGAAAGAATACTTAGTTAGATTAAGTAGAGAGGAGTTCAGGGAGGGAAGGGAATATGGGGATAGAAATGATAGTAGAATGAAACAGACATTACGTATAATACATAATATATAGAGATGCTAAAACACTCAACAAGGAGGTAGGTGTATAGAAATTCAGTGGACAAAGTTGAATTGAAGGGAAGAAAAGGGAAATAGGAGTACAAATGACAGTAGAATGAATTAGACACAACTTTTCAGTGTTTATATATAAATACACCACCAGGGAAGGTCCACACCATGTACATCTCAAGAATGGAATGCTAAATAAAATGAGTTTTACTTCATGTATAATATGTCAAAATTTGCTCTACTATTATGAATACCTAAAAAGAGTAATAAATTTTAAAAATGACAAGCGAAAATTTGTATACCGAGAAGGTTTGTGAGTTAAAAACTCTTCAATGGATGGTAATGTCATTAAGGTTAAATAATAGTATAAAAGAGTACCTTGAGCCCATACAAAACAACAATGGTAAATAGAGTTGCCCAAGTCAGTCTGCGCAACTAGGTATAATAACATAATTTTTGATTTACAACTCTTTTCTATTTGTTTTACAAAGCAGCACAAGAACAATACTTACAAGTTGAGCAGAGAGGAAACATTACATAGCAGTGTTATGAATACTATGAATAGTGCTGTGGGCACTCAAAGAAAGCATTCTTAATTTCCTCCCCCGTGCAATAAAAAATCATGCAGTTGAAAGACACACTAGTTACTGATTAGATGACACATACATATGTTTGTGACATTCAGTATCTGGGCAGCTGCTCAACTTGGCAGGTCAGATGCAATAGACACGGAAGACACTCTCTTCACACCAGACAGTGTTTCCTTGATTAATACTATGAAAGCAAGAGAGAAAGCAAAATTGAAAGACACAGGCAACTGTATTGCCAGACTAGGAAAACCCTACCACTGAACCTATGTACTGGGGAGTTTCAAAGAGCTTCTCAGGGACCTGACTCGGAAGTGCTGGGCACAGCATCCTCTCCACAGGTGAGAGTCTGAAGTCTTGTTCTAACTTGTATTGAAAGTGAGGCCGAATAAATACAAGTTAGAACAAAGAAAACTTCATTCTAACATCTTGCATGACCTGGTGATCCCCTGAAGGACACCAAGTCCTCCCCAAAACAGGTCAGATCCTAGAGGAGGAAGTGATAGCCTTGAGATGACTAAATAAATTGGGATTCCAATGAGTGAGCCACCCAGGCAGATGCATTGAGAAATCAGCATTCTTTATCTGTTTCATCAAGGATTGCAGACATCATTCAATTAAGAAAAGGGAAGATCCTTAGTATTTTCCTTAGACCCCTAGGACTGAATCTTTCATTCTGGCCTTATAAACAGTTTAAACTCTCATATGTAAAATGACGCCAGTTTTCTGCATAAAATAATGTGGAGATAAGCATGAAACCTAGAGATTTACCCTTTGAAATAAAGAATGTTGTGAATATTATTCTCCTAGAACTTATCATTATATTTCAATATTTATTTTCCCAAATAAAGTTAATTGAAATTTTGGTGGGTGGTGTTTTGTTGATCCTAAGGGCTCACATATAAAGAGAATATTGTGTTTTTACTTTTTGAACAGGACTTGTCGATGAGAGTCTAGAGGTTTATTTCAATCAAAATTGTGTTTCTCTCTCTGTAGTGTCATGGGCTCTTGGAGCTATAAGATCTGAGGAAGGACATGGTTAGTTTATAGTATCTTATAATTACTGGGTTGCAGAGGGTTCTGGGAAACCATGACACATGCTATCTATCGTATAATCCAATAAGTATAACAAACATTATATTGTAAATTATTAAGTAGAACCAAAGGGTCTACAAAATAAAAATATATAATGAAATAAAAAATGTGGGGACATAAATGCTCCTATAGTATATCTTTTTTTTATAGTCATCATTTTACATGTTTCTAGTTACACTTTTCTACTGGGTATCCAAAACTAAAGAAGTGGTCCCAAATTGTGATGTTTTTTCTACACTAGAGACGAGTATAGTCACCTCAGTGATGAACATCATAGAATTCATTAGGAACTGCATGGTTTCTTCAGTCCAAGAGTCAGGATGGGCCTATGGACCATGTGGATTCCCCAGGAAACAGTAAGACTATTTCCCTATTCAGCAACCCTCCATTATTGTCTGAATACGCACGTTGGCTTTTAGTCTCTTGGGTCGTTCTTTTCTCCCTGATTAAGAGCTTTTATAACCCTCCAGAGTTGTAGATCTTTTAGGGAGTACTCCTACTCTATTAGGTGAAATATTAAACTCATAATTCAAACTACGAATATCTGGGCATTATTTTAGTATCCCTAGGTCCTTATATAACTGTCCTAATTTTCCCATAATTATAAATAAGAGAGTATAAAATTTACATAAATAATATTATCCAAATAATAATTGATTAAACATATAAAATAATTAATGGAGATGTTATAGCATTATTTACCCAATAGAATGTTTTACTATTGCATCGATCCATTAGCAAAGTGAATAGTGGGAGATGTGTGACCTAATAACATCATTAAATGCATGACAAGGTTAACATTTAGAAATTTACACTTTATTTAGCAACACATTGCATCTGTAATGAAATATAAGTAAAAAGTCTCTGTAAAACTTGCGTGGTGGACCATGCTTTGACCCTAGGGATGTGAGAAGCTTTTCAAGTTCAAAGTCAGGCTTCATAACTTAGTGAGGACATATGCAACTTACCAAACCCTATCTAAATAAAGAAAGAAAGAAATCTGAGGATGTAGTTTACTGATTAAGTGTCCCTAACTTTAAGGGGCTCTGAAAATTTTAAATTTCATATAAATCTTAAGAGACTTCTGAAATAATCAACTCTGAGTATTATTATTTCTTCAGTTGTGAAAAATGAGACACTTTAGTAATTGTTGATTTATACTAAAATTATATCCTTTTAGGCATGCACAATTCTATACTTTTATTTCCTTATTTCTACAATATCAGCTAAAGATGTTAAGAAAATTTTCAGCAAATGTCAAAAGCAATTACCCATTTTCTACATTTAAATAATTTTTTTTCTCCTAGGTCCCAAATAATTCAAGGGAGGGGCTATAGTTATGAAAGTTACTACCATCTTTATATTTCTCAAGGTGATTTTGTAAATATTTTGCTGTTATCTAAGGGACACACTTTGGACAGATGCTACTCCACATTTGCTACAGATATGAGGTCAGTAATTAAAAAATGTCAGAAATTTGAATACAGTCTTGGATACATTCTTTGGGTTTCTATATGCTATAAATTTTACAGTGTTTCAAAAATGATGGATCAATGGCCAAAAGCTTTGCAAAAATTTTTACGTACGTCCTCTCACTCTTATGAATTCTGAGGTGCTGAGTAGGGTGTGAACAACTATTGGAGACTCTGTCACCTATTTTACATTGATATGATTTCTGTGCTATCATATCTCTGGTGTGATATAATGTTGAACTACTGTGAAATAGGGTTGATTTATCCTTAAAGACACTGATGTAATGTTTTCATATTAAATATTGAAGGAAAGTTATGCTCACCCACAAAGACTAGGTTGCTGTAGTTCTCCAACATCACTTCTCTATATAAATTCTGCTGAGCAGGATCCAGGCATTCACATTCCTCCTCAGAGAAATCAATAGGGACATCCCCTAATGTCAATGGCTCCTGAAATAAAAATTGTTAGATCAATAGAACATGGACCAAACCATTATTCAGTTTTTAATTTGAATAAAGAGTTTTTAGAACTGACTGTCATGTAGGAAAGTGACTTTAATTATGTAATAAGATACTTTCCATTATCTAATTCAGAGGAAAATACATGAGTCCAAATACAGTATATATATTCCATATCAGAGTGATGTGAAGGGTATATAACATAACCCAAGCACTGAATAAAAGCCCAACTCCTAACTTTTGTGTCATCAGTGAATGTGAAATTTGGCAGACATTCCAGATGCAAATCAGACTTCTCAAAGATATTCTCATAAGGTGATTGTGTACAAGGGAGAAAAAAGACTGGTAAAAAAGCTTTTGAAAACATTCTTATTTCTATTCTCTCAGCTTCGTATCCATGAGAGAGATTGAGACCCCAATACAATTAGTTTCAAGTATCATCTATGAAAGATTACCAATGTATAAAATATTCATAAAATATTAATGTTTGGAGACAGGTTAAGTGACACTTCCACCTCGTGAAATGACAAACTTGAAATATTTCAAGTTCTATAAGCAGTTCAACGAGAGAATCAATTTGGTACAATAGAATGAACAATGGTTTACAGAAGACTTCAAGGAGGAGATTAGAAAATTCTTATAGGTAAACAAGAACATAGACACAACATATCAAAATCTCTTGGACACTATGAAAGCAATACTAGGAGGAAACTTCATTGCATGGAGTTCATTCCTTATAAGAAAAAAAAGTCAATAATTGATCTCATACTTCATCTCAAATCCCTAGAAGAACAAATCAACAACAAAAGCAGTAGAAGGCAAGAAGTAATTAAAATTAGAACTGAAATTGAATTAAAAGAAACAATTAACCCTTGACAAAAAGTTGGTTCTTTGACAGACCCCTAGCTATGCTAATGAAAAGAAGGTGAGAGAAAATTCAAATTACCAGTATACATAATAAAAAAGGTATTATCCCAAGAGACACCTCAGAAATAGAGAGGATATTTAGAAATTATCTTGAAAATGTATACCCCAATAAAATAGAAGACATTGAAGGCATCAACAAATGACTTAAGTCATATGATATGCCCAGATTGAATCAGGAAATATACACAATTTAAACAGACCAATATGAAATGATGAAATACAAGATGCCATCAGAAGCTTATCAACCAAAAAAAAAACCCAAGCCCAGATGGATACAATGCCGAGTTAAACAAGACCTTTAAAGAAGAAATTCAAAATACCAATATTCTTCAATTTATTTCAGAAAATACAGAATGAAGCAGCACTTCGAAAATTATTCAATGAGGCCAATATCACCCTGATCCCCAAACCAGGCAGGGACAAATGAAAGAAAGAAAACGTCAGGCCAATATTTCGAATGAACATAGATGAAAAAATTCTGAATAAAATTCTGCCAAATTAAATACAAAAACATATTAAAAAGGTCGTGCACCAAGATCAAGTGGGGTTTTTCCAGGAATATAGGGTTGGTTCAACATATAGAAATCAATAAAGGTAATTCATCACATCAATAGACTTAAAAATAAGAAACATATGATCATCTCAAGAGACACAGAAAAGTCATTTGACAAAATACAGCACCCTTTCATGTTCAAAAAATTAAAAAAACTTGATATAACAGGAATATACCTCAACATCATACTAGCTCTCTACATTAAGCCTAAGGCCAACATCATTCTAAAGAGAAAAAAATTAAAGTCATTCCCTCTAAAAACTGGAACAAGTCAGGGATGCTCTCTCTCACCATTTCTATTCAACATATTTTTTGAAACACTGGCCAGAGCAATTAGACAGATGAAAGAAATTAAAGAAATAACCACAGGAAAAGAACTTAAATTAGCACTATTTGCTGAAAATACGATTCTATACCTAGAAGACCCCAAAAGCACCACCAGAAAACTTCTAGAACTAAAATTGAATTCAGCAAAGTAGCAGGATATAAAATTAACACACATTAAAAAAAGGCATTTCTGTATATTAGTGGCAAAGCCTCAAGAAGGAAATAAGAAAACCTACCCCATTTACAGTAACTTTAAAAAAAAACATAAGATACTTGGGAAACAACTTAACGAAAGAGGTGAAAGATCTATACAACGAAACCTACAGAACCCTGAATAAAGAAATCAAAGTAGACCTTAGAAGATGGAAATATCTACCTTACTCCTGTATAGGCAGAATAAATATTATCAAAATGACCATACAACCAAAAGCACTATACTGATTGAATACAATTATGAACAAAATCCCAATGACATTTCTCATAGAAATAGAAAAAGCAATCATGAAATTCATATGGAAAAATAAGAAGCCCAGAATAGCTAAAGCAATTTTGAGCAGGAAGAGCAAAGCAGGTGGTATGACTATACCAGACCTTAAACTATACTACAGAGCAATAGTAACAAAAACAGCATGATACTTGCACTAAAACAGGCCAGTAGACCAATGGTACAGAATAGAGGACACATACACTAACTCACAAAATTACAATTATTTTATATTAGACAAAGGTGCCAAGAACATGCATTAAAGAAAAGATAGCCTCTTCAACAAATGGTGCTGCAAAAACTGGAAATGCATTTTCAAAAAAATGAAATTAAAACCCTATCTCTCACCATGCACAAAACTTAACTCAAAGTGGATCAAGGACCTACAATTTAAACCAGAGACTCTGCATCTAATAGATGAAAAAGTAGGCCATAATCTTCATCACATGGGGCTAGGCCGCCCCAACTTCCTTAATAAGATACTTATAGCACAAGAATTAAAACCAAGAATCAACAAATGGGATGGATTCAAATTAAAAAGTTTCTTCTCAGAAAAAAAATCTGAGGTGAACAGAGAGCCTACATCCTGGGAGTAGATTTTTACCCCTCACACACCAGATAGAGAACTAATTTCTAGTATATAAAGAACTCAAAATGCTAAGCACCAAAAAACCCAACAATCCAACCAACAAATTGGCCAAGAATCTGAACAGACACTTCTCAGAAAAGGATGTAGAACCAATCAACAAATATTTTAAAAAAAATGTTCATCATCTCTTGCAAGTAGAGAAATGCAAATCAAAACCACTCTAAGATATCATCTTACTCCAGTCAGAATGGCAGCTATCATAAAGACAAACAACAAGTGTTGGCAAGGATGTGGGGGGAAAGGCACACTCATACACTGCTAGTGGGACTGCAAATTGGTGCAAACAACACGGAAAACTGTATAGAGATTCCTTGGAAATCTGGGAATGAATACATCATTTTACCCAGCTTTTCCTCTTCTCGGACTATTCTCAAAGGACTTGAAAACAGCATACTACAGGGTCACAGCCATGTCAATGTTTATAGCAGCACAATTCAGAATAGCAAACTGCGGAGCCAACCCAGATGCCCTTCAGTGGATGAATGGATAAAAATATGGGGCATATATACACAATGCAATTTTACTCAGCAATAATAAAATCATGGCAATTGCAAGTAAATGGATGGTATTGAAGAAGTGAAGTGAGTCAAACCCAAAAAATAAATGTTGAATGGTTTCTCTGATATAAGGAGGCTGACTATAGTGGGGTAGGGAAAGGGAGCATAGGAGAAAAAATGAATTCTACATAGGGCAGAAAGGTTGGAGGGGAGGGGAAGAGGCAGGGGATTAGCAGTGATTGTGGAATGTGATGACACCATTATCCAAAGTACATGTATGAAGACCCAAATTGGTGCCAACATACCTTATATAGAACCAGAGATATAAAAAATTGTGATATATATGGGTATTAAGAGTTGTACTGCAGAAAAAAATGAGTTCATATATAATGGCATAAATTAGCATGACTATACTTTCTGTATAGAGATACAAAAAATTGAGCTCTATGTGTGTAATAAGAATTGTAATGCATTCAACTGTTGTCATGTATTTAAAAAAATAAATTTTTAAAAAAGGAAGGTATTGAAACCTATTGGGGAAATCATAAGCCTACATGGCTATATATCTTAAAAACACAGAGCTGGAAGGGAAGATGCATGAACAACATTAGAAACCAAGAAAGAATGTACCCCAAACAAAGATGCTACATTATTAGAATCCATGGTCAGAATAGCAGGATAAATGGGAGAAGGTACATACTTTTCTGTGAATCAAAGGATGATATGAGAGAAAATACAGGCAGCGAAGGATCATTTTGATAAAGAGCTACATAAGCAAATACAGAAAGAAAAAGATTCCTTCAATAAGAAAATAGAGATTTTGAAAAAAAAAACACCACAAAACAGAGATCCTTGAAATGAAGGAAATGGTAAACCAAATTAAGAACTCAATAGAAAGCATCTCCAACAGAATAGATCATTTGGAAGGCAGAACGTCTGACATTGAAGGCAAAATATATAATCTTCAAAAAATAAAGTTGACCCTAGTAAAGATGGTAAGAAACCGTGAGCAGAAGATTCAAGAAAGACCAAATTTAACAACTGTTTGTATAGATGAAGGCATAGAGGTCTGAACTACATAAATGGACAATCTATTCAATGAAATAAAACCAAAAAAATTTCCAAACATGTAGAGTGAATTGGGAAATCAAATACAAGGATCGTATAGGACACAAAATGAACAAGATCACTCAGATCTACACCAACGCACATCATAATGAAAACATCTAGCATACAGGAGAAGCAGAGCATTTCAAAAGCCACAAAAGAAAGGAATCAAATTACATATGGAGAAAACCAATCAGGATCTCTGATTTTTGACCTGACACACTGAAATCTACAAGATCCTGCAACAATATAAACCATGCTCTGAAAGAAATGGATGCCAACCAAGAATCATACCCAGCAAAATTAAATTTTGATTAGCAATTAGATTTTAATTCAGATGTTATTTTGTGAAAAAATAAAAACCTTCTATCATACACAAAATTAAAAGAATTTACAACCAGAAAACTGCACTACAGAACACCCTTGGCAAAATATTCCATGAGGAGAAAATGAACAATAAAAAATAAGAAAAGGGTAGTATCACTCTAAAGGAAAAACCTATCAAAGAGAAACTGACTTAGTTAAATACCAAAAAATAAACAAAAATAACTGGGAATTCAAATCTTGTCTCCATAATAACCCTGAAAGTTTAGTTCCAACTCAGCAATCAAAATACAGGCAGATTGGATTTAAAAAAGACAAACAATATGCTGCCTTTAAGAGACTCATCTCATAGAAAAAGACACCCACACACTGAAGGTGACAGGTTGGAAAAAAATATATCACTGAGGCTGGGGCTAGGGCTCAGTGGTAGAGCACTGGCCTACCACATGTGAGACCCTGTATTGGATCCTCCGCACCACATAAAACTAAATAATAAAGGTACTGTGTCCATATACAAAAAATAAATATTAAAACACATACTTCCACTCACATGGAATGTGGAAGCAAGCAGGGTTCTCTATTCTTATATCAAATAATGTGGACTTCAAGCGAAAGTTAATCAAAAGGGATAAAGAAGGACACTACATACTGCTTAAAAGAACCATACACAAACAAGACAGAACAATTATAAATATACAAAACCCCCAAACAATGGAGCATCTATGTTTAAACAGACTGTTCTCAAGTTTAAGGGCCAAGTAGACCTCAAGACAATAATTCTGGGTGACTCCTCTTTTACCACTGGATACATATTCCAAACAATATCCAGACAGAAACTATAGAACTCATAATACAATCAATAACTTAGATTTAATTGACATACATAGACTATTTCATCCTTCAACAGGCGAAGACACTTTTTTTCTCAGCAGCAAATGGATTCTTCTCTAAAATAGACCATATGTCATGCCAAAAAGAAATCTAAGCAATACAGAAAAGTAAGGATACTGCCCTGCATTCTATCAGATCATAATGGAACAAAATTAGAAATCAATGATAAAAATAGAAGCTACTCCTATACGTGGAGACTAAATAATATTCTAGTGAATGAACAATGGGTTTCAGAAAACATCAAAGAGGAGATTTAAAAAATTCTTAGAAGTGAATGAGGACTCAGATCCAACATATCAAAATCTCTGGGACACTATGAAGGCATTACGAAGAGGAAAGTTTATTGCATGGAGTTCATTTCTTAAAAAAAGAAAAAGTCAAATAAATGACCTAAAATTAAATCTCAAAGCCCTAGGAAAAACAATTAATCAACACCAAAAGCAGTAAAGGACAGAAAAGAATTAAAATCAGAGCTGAGATCAATGAAATTGGAACAAAAAAAGCAAATAAAAATTGACAAAGTGACTAGGAATGGAACCACCATTTGACCCAGCTATCCCACTTCCTGGTCTATACCTAAAGGACTTAATAACAGCATACTACAGGGACACAGTCAAAGTGTTTTAGCAGCACAATTCACAAGAGTTAAACTGTAGAGTCAACATAGATGTCCTTCAGTGGATGAATGGATAAAGAAAACTTGGCATTTGTACACAATGGAATATTTACTCACCAATAAAATTACTCACCAATGAAAGAAAATAAAATCATGGCATTTGCAGGTATATTGATGGCATTGGAGAAGATAATGCTATGTGAAGTTAGCCAAACCTGAAATAACAAATGCTGAATGTTTTCTCCGATATAACGAGGCTGACTCATACTGGGATAGGTAGGGGGAGCATGGGAGGAATTAATGAATTTTATTTAGGGAAGTGTGGTGGGAGGAATAGGGAGGGGAAAGGGTTTAGTAAGGATGGTGGAATATAATAGACATCATTATCCAAAGTACACATATGAATACACGAATTGATGTCAACCTACTTTATATACAGAGATATGAAAAATTGTACTGTATATGCGTAATAAGAATTGTAATATATTCTGCTGCCATATATTTTTAATTTTGTAAAAAATTTTCAAAATGAAACGTTGACTCTTTGAAAAACAAATACATTTGATAAAATCTTATACATGCTACTGCAGAGAGGGAGAGAAATACTTCAATTACTAAAATCCATGATGAAAAATGTAATATCACCATGATCACTAGAGAAATACAGAAGATAATTAGAAATTATTTTGAAAATTTGTACTGCAATAAAACAGAATATATAGAAATCATCAACAAATGTCTACAATCATGTGACTTACCCAAACTGAATAAGTTAAACAGATCATTTTCAAGCAATGAAACAGAAGATACCATCAAAAGCCTACCAACCAAAAAATAAAAATAAATAAAGCCCAGGACTCAATGGATACAAGACCTTCAAAGAAGAACTAACACCAACACTCCTCAAATTATTCCATAAAATATATAAAGAGGGAGCACTTCCAAACTCACTCTATAAAGCCAATATCTCCTTGATGCTAAAATCAGACAAACACTGAAAAGAAAGTGTACTTCAGAGCAATATCTCTAAAAAGCAGAAGCAAAAATTCTGAATAAAATTCTGGCAAATCAAATACAAAAACATATCAAAAAGATGGTTCATCATTATGAAGTGCTATTCATCCCAGGGATGCAAGGTTGATTCAACATACAGATATCAATAAATGTAATTCATCACATCAGTAGATTTAAAGATAAGAAACTTATGACCATCTCAACAAATGCAGAAAAAGCATTTGAAAAAATACAGCATCCCTTCATGTTGAAAACGCTAGAAAAACTAGGGATAACAGGAACCTATTTCAACATTTTAAAGGCTATCTATGCCATGCCTGAGGCCAACATCATTCTAAATGGAGAAAAACTGAAGACATTACCTCTAAAATTTAAACAAGAAAGGGATGCCTTCTCTCACCCCTTCTATTCAATATAGTTCTCAAAAAACTGGCCAGAGAAGTTAGACAGATGAAATAAATTAAAGAATATGTATAAGAAAAGATGAACCTAACCTAGCACTATTTGCTGATGTTATGATTCTGTACCTAGAAGACTCAAAAGACTCCACTAGAAAACTTCTAGAAATAGAATTCAGCAAAGTAGCAGGATATATAATCAACACCCGTAAATCAAAGGAATTTCTTTATATCAGTGACAAATCCTCTGAGAGGGAAATGAGGAAAACTACCCCATTCACAATATCCTCAATAAAAAAAGATACTTGGGAATCAACAAGAGGTGAAAAATCTATACAATGAAAACTATGAAACACTAAAGAGAAATCAAAGTCCTTAGAAGATAGAAAGATTTAACTTGATCTTAAATAGGCAGAATTAATATTATCAAAATGGCCCTACTACCAAAAGTACTCTACAGATTTAGTGCAATTCTGATCAAAATCCCAATGGGATTCCTCATAGAAATAAAAAAGCAATCATGAAATTTATCTTAAAAAATAAGAGACCCAGAAGAGCTAAAGCAATCCTTAGCAGGAAAAGGGAGGCAGGCCTCATTGCTATACCAGACCTTAAACTATACTACAGAGCCACAGAAACACAAACAGCATGGTTCTGGCATCAAAACAGGCTGGTAGACCAATAGCCCAGAATAGAGGACACAGAGACCAACCCACTAAACCACAATTATCTTATATTACAAAAAGGTGCTAAAAATATGCACTGGAAAAAAGAGAGCATCTTCAACAAATAGTGCTGGGAAAACTGGAAATCCATATGCAGAAAAATAAAATTGAATCCCTCTCTCTCACCATGCATAAAAGTTAACTCAAAATGGATCAAGGATCTAGGAATTAAACCAGAGACTCTCCAAATAGAAGAAAAAGTAGGCCCTAATCTCCTTCATGTGGGATTAGGCTACAACTTCCTTAATAACACTCCTATAGCACAGGAATTGAAACCAAGTATCAACACATGGGATGGATTGAAACTAAAGATTTTTATCAAAAAAATCAATAGAATAGAGAGCCTACTTTATGAGAGCAATTTTTTACTCCTCATACATCAGATAGAGCACTAATCTCTAGGGTATATAAGGAACTCAAACATCTTAACACCAAAAAAAAATAATAATAATAATCCAATAAATAAATTGTCCAAGGACCCAAACAGACACTTCTCAGAAGAGAATATACAATCAGTTAACAATTATATGACAAAATGCTCATCATCTTTAGCAATCAGAGAAATGCAAATAAAAACTAAGATATCATCTCATTCCAGTCAGAATGGCAGCTATTATGAAGGCAAACAACAATAAGTGTTGGCGAAGATGTGGGCAAACACCCCATCAAAATTTCACCATGATTTCCTTTTCATTGAAGAAGGGTCCAAAGCAAACAGTTTGAAAATTCTCCTGGAAGGTTGAATCAATATGAAAATAGCCAAGAATTCTAAACTCTAAGAGTAAAAGCTAAAACTATAATTACCAGGCACAAATGCATGTTATAAAATTATCATATTGCAGTAATTTGAGGACCAAAAAAATCACAATGCAGAAATTTCATAGGTGACTCCATATGTATGTAAATGTCATTATTAAGTGCAATTAAAAGGCCTAGATAAATGCCACCATCTCCAGCAGAGGATTTGAAATGAATGAACAAGACAACCTAACGTGAAGGGAGGTGTGGGAACTGGAGACGCAGAGCACTGGTAGGGCTTGGGGGCAGGACATGCGTGGTACTGGATTATACTCCAGCACCCCAAAGAAGCACATATTGAGGAGGATTATGTTTCAAAATTACACCAGAATAGGAGGCTCCTGGATTCTCTCCATACATGGATACACCAAATAAACACCTACTTCTGTTTTGAGTCCCTCTTAAATAAAGTTATACATGGTTGAGAGACCTATGCATGGGACCACTCAGAAAATCTCTACCATCTGAAGGGCAGGAAAGTTGGGCATTAATCCTGCCTTGAGTGATGTGCCACATAATTTGGACAGAATACCCCAATCCAGTGTCACCCAGAGTAGATGAAGATTTCTTGGGGTCACAAATGGAGCACATTGGACACTAAATGACTTGTCACTGGAAACACTATTTGTATGGTGCTCATAGAAGAACAAACTGGATATACACAAGTATATGGTATGGTTTTCTATGGCTGTGTTAGGTCATGAGCTTTATCCATGGGACCAGAGCAGCAGGGGAGTGAGATCAAGGGTCCCAGTTTATTCCTAGAAGGGATTTGCAAGCATGATCTGCAAAGTGTGGCTGCTAACAGTCGAGCTCCTCTCTCGCCAGTCCCTGAGGGTAGACAGGACCAATGCAGTCCACCCAGCAGCCCTGCCTGAGCCCTCTCCCCCCTACCTCAGTAATAACTCCAGGCCTGAGCAGTTCTTTCTGGAAAAAGGATGTCCAGGCACTCAGGGTTCCAACAGTTTTTTTTCTATTCCATGGACTTCATCCTAACCCACCAAGCTTTGGGAGCAATGGCAACTGTGTATGTGCATATCTCCCTGGATCAAAAACAAATGACTTCACATTGATGTACAAGCACTTCCAGGGACTAATATCACCCCCATGCACCCCGGAGTGAAGGAAAAGGATGAAAACCACAGCTCCCTGTTTATTTCTAGAATAGGCTCACACCACCTTCTTGCAGTGAGCACAGGCAGCTAGGTTCTAACCAATTGCATCAGGAATTCAGTCCCCAGCCAAGTAGGAGAGCTTCTCAGTCTTAGACCAGCTGTGGGGAAGGCTCCTATCAAACAAGTGAAAGAACAAGTCCTCCAATAACATAGATATGGAGCAAAAGACATGCTGATGATATGGGGCTAGAATATAAGCTTAGTGCAGACAATTTTTAAAAATAGCATGAAGTTCTTTAAAAGCTAACAGTAACAACCACTCTGGATGCATTTCCAAAGGAACTTGAACCAGTGTGTTAACAAATGGCTGCATGCTCATCACTGTTTCAGGATCCACAGGAGCCAGGATGAGGAAACATCTGAAGTGGCTTCTGGATAAGGAGACTCCTCCCAGTCACAGGGCCATCACCTACTCCCCTGAGAAACTACTTCCCCTAAATGCACCTGCTCGTAGGTCAACTGGTGGCTGATATTTACCAGATGCTCAAGAGGCCTCAGATGTGCCTGGTGTGGGATCCCTGTGTCAGGCAGAGCCAAACCAGGACGAGGAAAATATCACAGAGGGCATGAGACCCCTGGGACATGCAGTCCACAGATGGAGGACACTCGGCCCAAAGACATTCTGACAAGGTGTCTGGCCTGGGAGAGGAAGGGAAAATACACACACGCATGCATTTTTACAAACGTCTAGTGTTTTTTAGTTTACTTTTCTCTCATGTGAAATGCTCAAACATAAAACAAAACTTTTGCTTCTTATTTTATTACACTGAGGAGGAAAATTGTCACTGGAAATGGGGACAGAGGACTGGAATTTGAGGAATTCATTGATACATGTGTACAGGTTTCGTCACGAGATGGGGTTGTGGATCTGACACTTTGCTACCCTTACATTTAGAACATTCAGGGGGACCCAGGCAGGAGGCCCAAACCTGTAATCCCAGCCATTCGGGAAGCTGAGGCACAAGTCCAAGGCCAGACTCAACCCCTGTCTCAAGCTAAATGATAAAAAGTGTGAGGGATGTAGCTCCGTGGTAAAGGAGCTCTGCATTCAACCCACTATGCCCCCGTGCCACCCAAAAAGAAACAAAAGCTCGGGAGGAAGAAAAACCTGAGACCCTGCAGATCTCAGCCCCCTTAGGTATGAAAAGGGCCCACTGAGCGGTGATTCTCAGGGTCACAACACTCTGAAATCCACCACAGAAGAAATTCAGGGAGAAGACTTGAACTGCCAATTTGCACAGGAGATACCCATGTGTTCAATAATAAAAATAAAAAGAATCCAACAACTTTAGAAACCTGAGAAATGTAAACTAAAACCCTATCAGAGAGAAAATTAAATACTATCAATGAAGATAGGAAACAAAAGAATTCTAACAAGCAAGGAGTTTAACTGCTTCTTAACTATTTGTGGAAACTGTTTTGCTGTTAAAGACACATGATAGTCCCCCAACGCAGGGATTTGCTGAAATAATTCTATGACCAGGATAATACATTAATAGTCATGGGATATTCAGCTTAAAAATAGTATACAATACCATGGGTAAGTTTTACAGGGTGCCATATACATGTGGTATTATGTGTAACTATGATGCAGTAATAAACAATCCAGCATGCTTTACTCTTAATGGAAGCATCCAGTCCTAAAATTCATCCACAAAGTTAAATATATGTAAACATAACCAAGAAACTTTTGAATTATAAGAGCAAAAAATTATAAAAGAAAAAAGAAGAAGAAGAAGTTATTACCTAACACGTGCATTGTGAAGCTGTTCTGTTACAATTGTCATCAAGAAATCCCGACATCAACAGAGTCCACCCACGAAACCACGTGGTTGTAAAAATCATACACTTAATTGCAACGGAAAAGTCATTATAAATCAAACCCTAACAAGCCCAATCTCAGAAACTTAGCTAGACCCGCGGTCAGAATAAAAACTAAAAACTACCAGGGAGAGAGCTCAGTGGTAAAGCACCCTTCTGTTGTTAACTACCAAAATACAACAACAACAAAATAAAAAATAAAACCAATAAACTCCACAAAACTAGTTTAGGAATAGGCAAGGTCCCTGTTCACCGCAGCTTCCCTCCTGCAGGAAAATGGTGTTTGAAAATTTGATGTTCTTGGGGGGAGGGGGGGTGCTGGGCATTGAACTCAGGGGCACTCCACCACTGAGCCCCATCCCCAGCCCTATTTTGCATTTAATTTCTAGGCAGGGTCTCCCTGAGTCTCTAAGTGCCTCACCCACTTCTGGAGGCTGGCCTTGACCTCGCAATCCTCCTACATCAGCCCCCACCCCCAGCCTCTGGGAATGACAGGTGTGTGCCATTGCCTGGCTTGGAATTGGATTCTTCTAGTGCTGCCATCTGTCAATAACCAGAGTCCAGGAAGACGCCAGGCTGCCTCGCTCACCTGCCAGAGAGATAGGACTGAGCAGGGGCTGAGGCTGCCCCAGGGGATGGGGAGGCTGCCAGGAGTCTGCGCCACTGTCACGCTCTCCACCCGGCTGGCCAGGGGGACAGAGGGGCACTGTCAGCAATGGGCTCAGGCCTGGGGTTGCAGAGAGCCCCCGGAGTCAGGGTCTGCCAACTCAGGTTTCCCACACAGCCTGTCCCTCCAGACGGACTCCCTGCCCCGCCTCCCTCCTGAGCCTCCCTGTGCAGGCACCAGGTGCCACTTCACACTTACCATCTCCTGGTGCCCAGCAGCCAAGCCTGCCCTGGGGAGCTTCCGCTCCTGCATGGCAGGGCCACCCGGGATGCGGGGCACGAGGGAAGCCTGGAGTCCAACTGCAGGAATCTGAGTGGAACCGCGGACAGCGGAGAAATAAATCCCATTCCGAGCTCGGAGGCCCGCCCCCTTCTGCTGGCTACGCTCAGGATTGGACAGCGCTCAGCACGAGGGCTTCTGATTGGACAGGTAATCAGTCAGTCACCGCTCTCTGGAGTCTGAGCCCAGTGAGCTTTCTTTTTGAGTGACAGGGGGGTGAAATCCGCTCCAGGCAGAGGAAACAAGAATGGCAGAGTTTGGGTGCAAAATTTTTTCGTTTTTCTTTTCCTTTTGAGGTCTCAGCATTGGGTTAGGGTCAGGGTTACAAGAATTCTAAGTTCTGTTGGGTTTGATATTAGGAAAATGAAGTCAATTCTTGAAAGTTTCATCACCTGGATCTCTTCCTATAATAAGACCACCCAAAGCATCTTCAAAAGGCTGACTTGTCCTCTGTTTATCTGTGCAAAATTCTCCAAGCAGAACTGGCCTTTCGCCCCATAGGCACTGCCCTGGAGGAGTTTACCACCCAGTTGGCAGCCTGAGAGCTGATGTTCCTCCAGCTGAGTTGAATCTATTGGAGCCCACATTGAGGCTGGAGGCAGAGTAAGGAGATCAGCACAGAAGAGACCCCGAGAGTGCAGATCTGAGTAAACCGAAGCTGCACCAGGGCTCCCTCGCTCTCTGGCGCACTGGGGGTTGAATTCAGAGGCCTCGACCTCTGAGCCCCTTCCTCAGCCCTAGTTTGAATTATATTTAGAGACAGGGTCTCACTGAGTTGCTTAACACCTTGCTTTTGCTGAGGCTGTGGTGGCCACAGCCTTGCACAGATCAAGGCCACCCTGGTTCCTGACAGTCCCCTGGATCCCAGGCAATGGGATCCTGCCTCCTCCTAAAACCAACGACCCCCTGCTCAGGTGTGCATCCTTAGTATCATCTGAATACTCTCCACTTGACAAGAAAAAAGAAACAACAACAACATAAGACAGACCCTACCTGCTTGTCTTGATGCAAACAAAGTCAATGTGTTTCCAAAAAGAGCTCTGGTCTTGTCCCCCCAATACAGTGGTGCAAAGAGTCACATAATACATAGAACACTTCTCATTGAGAGGGGCTCAAGGGTCTCTCTCTTTAAGGAATAACAATTTGCATTTGATTGGGAGTCTAGGAAAGCCAATTCCAGGTTTTCCTAATTTGGTACATAACTCCATATACTCCAAGGCACCCTGCTCCTCTCTGCCTTTGTTAACTGTAGAGGCCTGGAGATTACCTGCACCCTGGGACCCCTGCACTTGCAGATGAATGGGGGGGTCTTATCTTCTCCATTCAGTGCCCTGAACCTCCACCTTCCCACAGGCTCCAACACCTTTGGCAGCATCCAATGGGGGAGTGGTTTAGAAAATTCTGAAATATACCTAAAGACATTTCCTTATCCGGCTATGATTCTATCAAGTTGGACCCATGATCCTTTTAAGTACTTTTTATCTTTTTCTGTTTTATTTATTCTTTTTAGTTATACATGACCATAGAGTTCATTTTGGTAAAATTATCCAAACATAAAATATACCTTATTCTCCTTAGGACCCCATTCGTGTGGGTGGCATGATGGACAGATTCACTTAGGTATTTTCATATACTTAAATAGGAAGATTATGGTCGACTCATGCTACTGTCTTTCCTGTTCTTATCTCCCCTTTCTTCCTGTTGTGCCCCTTCGTCTAATTTACTGAACTTCTCTTTTTGCTGCCCACCTTCCTTGTGATGTAGATAACATATGTCAGGGAAAACATGTGACTTTTGTTTTGAGGGGATTGCCTTATTTTACTTTAGCATGATAATCTCCAGTTCCATTCATTTACTGGCCAGTGTTATGAAGTCATCATTTTTTAAAGCTGAGTAATATTCCACCATGTATACATACCACAATTTCTTTATCTATTCATCTGTTCATGGGCATTTAGGCTGGTTCTGTAGCTTAGCTATTGTGAGTTGTGTTATCATGAACATTGATTTGGCTCTGTCCCTGTAGTATGCTGATTTTAAGTAATCTGGTTATATTCTGAGAAGTGGGATAACTGAGTCAAATGGTGGTTCCAGTCCTAGTTTCTTGAGGATTCTCCATCCTGCTTTCCACAGGGGTTGTACCAATGTGAAGTGCCTCCAACAAGGTGTGAGCATTCCCTGTCCCCCACATCCTCACCAATTTATTGTTACTGTATTCTTGATAATTGCTATTGTAACTGGAGTGAAAGAGAAGCTTAGTGCAGTTTTAATTTCCATTTTCCTAATTGCTAGATATGTTGCCTTTTCAGTATTTTTTTAAAATATTTTATTCTATTTGAGTCGGACCCAATTTCTTTATTCTTTCCATTTATTTTTCTGTGGTGCTGAGGATGGAACCCTGCGTCTTGCACGTGCTAGGCAAGCACTTTACAACGGAGCCTCAGCCCCAGCCTTCATTTTCAGTACTTTTTACACTTGGTTCTCAGTAACAGCAGCCCAGTTATTTGGGGGACCAGTTTTGCTGCATTTATGAAATGGGAACATTTCTCTTGAAGGAAAACTGAGAAGGTCAAGCCACATGCCCAGGATTCCAGGAATGAGCAATACACAGTTGTCTTGCCCAGGATAAGAAGAAGATTATGTGGCTGCGAAAAGGGAAAGAGCCAGAGACCCCCTGGGGCCAGAACCCCTTTTTCCCCCATGAGGGAAATGATTAATTATTATTGCTGTTACTATTCTTCACCAAAATGTGAAATTTCCCTAAATTACCAGCTCCACTTAATTTAGGTCCCTGGATGGAGCTCAGATTTGTCTTGAGAGGCAAGGAAAAGTGAATAACCAACCCAGTGGTTCCAATAACTAAAAAGCTAGACCTTGGTCTCCTTGGAGACAAAACACTGGGTTTTACCCAATAATTAACAATCCAACAGCACCCGATACCCAATTAAGGGGGGATGGAGAATTGGATCAGTGGGTGTGGGGTTCTGTGGGTAGCCAGCTGCAGGAGCTTGCCTATGGGTGCATTCCTTGCATCTGAAAAGTTTTTCAACACCAATGAGATAAACAAAGTGGTGAGAACACAAGCAAAACCATCTGCAATATTCTAGCCAGGAAAATTCATAAGCACTTTAAAAGCATCTTAATGTTTACCCTCAGTCAAATGTGCCTCAATCTGAATGAAACCATTTAAAAGGAGTTGTCATCATGAAAAGTTTCTGAAATCTGCTGGTTTGTGGATCACTGCAAATCCATATGAGTCTATGGCTAAATACATAAGTAAAAATAGAAATCTAATAATGAGCATTTTCTTAAAACTTCTCTCCTGAAAACACTGCCCTATTTGCTTTGATAACTAAATGGCCATTTAATTATTCCTCTAGCAACACTTGAGGTCCATAAAGAACTGTGGAACACATCTGGTTGGTGCATAAATGTTGAGATACCAAAAAGAAAGTTACTCTGAAAATCAAAAGAAAAGATTTATAAATCGCCAGAATGCGGTAATGCTCCCAAAATATTTGAAATTAAAAACAAGGGACTGGGTTTGGAGCTCAGTGATAGAGCACCTGCCTAGCACCTCTGAGGCACTGGGTTTGATACTCAGCACCACATTAAATAGAAATATATAAAATAAAGGTATCCTGTCCAACTAAAAACTATTTTTAAAAATAAAGATCAGATTTATAAAAAAGCAACTCCCTGCAATGCAGCATTTTTCCTAGACCAGCTTTCTGTACCCCCCAATACTAGCATGATTTGAGCAAGCTTAGAAAAATGGGTGATAAATTACAGAAGTTTGATCTGGCCACATCACTAGTCCAGCCCCACTTTAATGTCCCTCTCCAAATAGCAAGACCTCAGACCACGTATTTGCTGTCTCTCCCATTAGGGCTTTCTAACATTTTTTTCTTATTCTTCTTCTGATGCTGGGGATTGAACCTGGGACCTTGTGCATGTAGGGCAAGCACACTACGGACTTCACTGAATCCCCAGCCCCTCATTTTCTTTCCTGAATGTGCATCTGTTTTCTAAATAGGACTGTCCATGCGCCTGACAAATGAAGTTATTTTCTGCCATGAAAACTAAGGAACCTACTTTTTCTTAGCCGATGTCCCTTTTTTCCTGGAATCCCTTCCCATCACATAACCTCTCACAGCCAGAGTCAGACTTGAGCTTTGGAATTGTGTGGGGTTTTCATTGCTTGGGGTCTGGTGTCAAATATATCACTGGAGGGAGGTAACCAGCAGCTATGCACTTTTTTTTTTTAATAAGCAAAGGACAAGGTTTGGTAACACATGTCGTTAAGGCCAGGGATTTGGGAGGCTATTTCAGGAGGATCTCAAGTCAGAGGCCACAGTTGGCCTCATAGCAAGACCCTGCCTCAAAATAAAATATTCAAATTTCTGATGCTGGGTGAGTCTTCATAAACAATGAAGGGTCAGATTTCCTGTTTCCACAGTCTCCCCTTAGGATGCTGTGTGTAGATGTGTGACTTTTACCTTCCAACAGGACCTAAAGCAGTGGCTGCTGCCCACTTGTATTAATAAATGGAAGTGAGTAAATAAGTAAAGCAATCAAAGATCTGACACTGTAGCTGGTTGGGATCCCAGAGATATGGAGGTTATATTGTGTTTCTTGGCTCTTGTGTTCTTGCAAGAATGGATTTTAGATAATACATAAAATGTAATCAAAGTAGAGCCAAGTTTATTGACCCAGAAATCACTATTAATAAGGGGGGAGGAAAACAGTGAGCCTTCTCTGACATCTCTAGGCCTCACACCCCTTTGATCCTCAGGTTTATGGGAGATGCTGTGGGTGATTCCAGAGGCCTGCCCATGGACCAATTCCTACTCTTAACTGGCAGTAGGATGACATCATATTTGTAGGTTTCTACTCCACATGATCTTCTCCAGAGACACCAAAGCAAAACCCGTGTGTGTGTGTGTGTGTGTGTGTGTGTGTTTGTGTGTGTGAATTTTACTATAATAAAAATTTTATTATATCAGCTATTATGAAAACAAACAACAAGTGTTGGCAAGGATGTGAAGAAAAAGCACACTCATACACTGCTGGTGGGACTGAAAATTGGTACAGCCAATATGGAAAGCAGTATGGAGATTCCTTGGAAATCTGAGAGTGGAAACACAATTTGACCCAGATAACCTTTGAAGCTAACCTAGATGTTCTTCAGTGAATGAATGGATAAAAAAATATGCATTATATATACACAATGTAATTTTATTCAGCAATAAAACAATAAAATCATGTGAGTGTGTGGGAGCTCATGGTCTGGTTTTCTTCATTTTTAACTTTTAGGGAATAGAGTTTTCCTGAGATTCTCACCAGTATCTTTGTCTTTGTCAAAGGGTTATTGAAACTTACTTCTGTTTCTTGCTGTCTAACTTTTGTGGTTTTCCAATATGTGGTATGAGTTTGAAGTGGATTTTAAGTGGATATTTTTAATGTAGGAGTTCACTAATTAGTAGTAGAAGTATCAGATGAGCTCAGAACAGTAATAAAATTTAATATCATCACTTATTTATGTGCATAAGAAAATAAGTAGCAAACATAAAATTAAAGACAGTTCTAATGACCATAATATCAAAAGCAAAATACTTGGGAGTTTTTAAAGAAATGTGAACACTTGAACATATAACATGGCTTCTTTTTAGAAAATATACAATTATCCCTAAGCCACCTTCTTTTTTGTGGGGACCTTAACTCATAGAAAAAAGATAGGAATTAAAAACATCCCCCTGTGATCCTGATGACAGTACTTAGGTATGGTCTACCAGTAAGCTCTATCATCATCCCATTCTTATTTTTCTTTGAGATATGGTCTTGCCAAGTTAATGAGGCTCTACTCAAATTTGTGACCCTCAAGGCTCGACTTCCAGGGCAGCTCGGGTTACATGCATGTGCCATCACAACCCTGGTAGGGATTAGTCTTTTTTTTTTTTAGTTGTAGTGGACAGAGTAACTTATTTTATATATTTATTTTTATATGGTGCTGAGGATTGAACCCAGTGCCTCACATGTGCTAGGTAGGTGCTCTAACCCTGACCCCAGAACCAGGGATTAAATTTTTGACTTTTATATTACAGGTTGGCTCAGGATAATATCTACGTTTGCAAACGTGTATAATGTACCCATTTTGTGAGTAGAAGGTAGAGGCCACAATGAGATAAAATGTCTATCCTTATCCTTGGAAGAGGAACATCAAATGTGGATTCATCTGTAACTTATTATTTGAGTATTTCCCAGATCTTAAAAATATAAGCAAAAGAGACATGAGGTAAAGGCTCTGAGGAAGGGAGACTAAGTATTTCAAATTGTGAGGCATCAAACTGAGAAAAGCAATGCTAAGGTAGCTGGGTATGAAGAATAGGGTCCCTACATTTAACTGTAGGATCAGGATCGCAGAAGATATATAAGAAAACACACCATTTACTGGGTACATTTTTAAAAGATGATCATGGTTAGGACTTGGTCAGAAGTCATCATTATCACACCCCACCCACACGCCCACATACATTACTTCCCTTTTACCTCCTCCCCTCTTTAGCAGTCAAGTCAACATCCATTCCTCAAGGTGCATCCTTGCATGAAGAGAAAGGACTGAGCCACAGTACCCTGGGGATCACAATGGGCAGATCTTTGCCTAGCTTATGGCAGAAACTAGCAAAGGAATGACAGAGTTCAGGAACATCTCTATCTTCTTTCTCTCACAAATAACTAGAGATTTCAATTATAAATTGATGGATGAAGTGAAATTGGGAGTATTGGGTCAAATATTTGGAACACTCAAAATATAAATATTCAGCAGCCTTAATGTCTTATTTCTTTTATATCTTTGTCTTTGTTTTTAATGCTGTGGATTGAGCCCAGGGGCACTCAGCCTCTCAGCAACATTCCTGATCTTTCTTTGTAACTTAGTTAGAGACAGGGTTTCACTGAATTGCTTAGTCCTTTCCTAAGTTGTAGAGGCTGGGTTTGTATCAGCCTCCAGAGACACTGGAATTACAGTCATGCACCACCACACCTGGCTAAGGTTTTATTTCATTTTTTACACAAGAGCAGTTTTTCATGTAATATAACCTACTGAATACTCTCAGAATATTGCACTTTGTGAAAAATTCAAAGAGATACCTTATTACCTTTATATTAACAAACTTAAAAAATGTTTTTCTTATGCCCTGGCTTTTTTTCACTTGATAAAAACAGGTTAGGGCATAGTTTCCTAGTTTCTTTATTCTCTTTTTTTTGGGGGGGGTGTATACTAGGGATAGCTCCCAGTATCACTCAACCACAAAGCCACTTCCCCAGTCATGTTTAATTTATTTTAGAAACAGGGTCTCACTGAGTTGTAAAGCTCCCTATTAATTTACTGAGTCTGTCTTTAAACTCGTTAATTTTCTGCCTCAGCCTCCCAAGCCATTGGGATTGCAGGGATGTGCCCCCACTCCCAGTTTCTTCATTCTTTTGAAGTTGTTGCTTTCTTTTGTTACATAAATTCAAGTTGAATAACAGTATGTTTAACAATACAGATATAGAGAAAAGCCAGTGGTGTAGGTAAGCAATTGAACATATTCACCAGAAAGTATATTATATATTCACCATGGTGTGTTACTCAGCCATCAATACAAACTCCTCTAATGGTCAGCAAAATAGATGAAATTGGATGATGTCATGCTAAGTGAAAAAATACACAATAGTGTCACATCCCATATGTTAACTAATATAATATCATGTGTAAGTACAATAGTGATGATTATGGCTGAGGAGTGTGTGGGGGGCATCAAGGGCAGAAGAGGGTGTTTGGATATTATAAATACATGTATATGCATATATATAAACATCACACTGAATCCCATAAGTATTTGCAATTGCTATGTGATGATAAAAACCATCATCTCTCATAATTATCAAATTCTGCACTAAGAACACAATCCTGCTGTCTTTTGGAATTTTCATTATATGATGCGATATTATTGATTAAGGTCCATGATAACAACCCGGCTCTCACTGCACATCCATTCTCTTTTCTTCCAGGCTCTGAACATAGAGTATACAATGTATTTCTGCATCTGGATCATCTCACTTAGCCTAAAGTCCTCCAGCTTATCTGTGTTATTGGAGAATATTCTTTTATTTCTGGGGTTTCAACCCAGGGTTGCCTTCCCAGTGACAGAGATTCACCATCATTTTCTTTTTTAGTTTTAAGACAGAATTTTACCAAACTACTAAGGCTGGAATTCAAATGTTGGCAAAACTGCCATAGTCACCATCCTTATTTTAAAGTTGAGCAATAAGAGAGGTGTGAAGGCACATTTTTTTGTCATGATAGGGACTCGGTAGGCTGAGGGAGGAGAATCACGATCGTGGAGCCAGCCTCGCATCTTGGTGACACCCTCTACACCTTAAAAGACCTTGTCTCAAAATAATTGTAAAAAACCTGAAAAGGTTATATGTGTATGTTGATACATTTATGTGTAAACATAATGATAAATCTCTCTTTCTCTATTATCTGTAATATACCATAGGTTCTTCTTCCTGAGTTACTCTTTAGAAATTTAGGTTGTGGATAGTATGGCGGTTAACTTGGCAGGGTAGATATTCCTAAAGATGGATTTTATTTCATTCAATTGTTGAAGTGGTTAATGGCAGCTGTCCATTTGAGTGGATTGAGATACCCAGCGAATTGGTGTGGAAGATCTCTGCAGGTGTCTGTGAGTGTGCTTCCAGAAGACTGATTCAGAAAGCATGGGGAATACCTGTAATGAACATATATATTGGTGTTCAATAGGTTTGATTTGAAAAAAAGCAAGAGAAACAGTCACTCACTTATGCTCCAAGCTTCTTGAAGTCCTCTTTGGGGACTTGTACCATTGGCTCTACCTGAGTCTTTTTAAATTTTTTTATTTGTTTTAATTAGTTATTCATGACAGCAGAATGCATTTATATACTTTGATATATCATACATAGATGGGATATAATTTTTTATATTTCTGAGTATACATATTGTAGAATCACATGTGTCATACAGTCACATACATAAATAAAGCAATAATGTCTGTTTCATTCTCTTTCTTATCTCCACATTCCCTGCCTTCCCTTCCTTTTACTTTCCTCTATGTAATGTAAGTTAATGCGATTCTTTTTTTCTTTTGCATTGCAATTTTTAATACACATATATAACACAATTTTTGTATCTTTTTTATGTAACATATGTTGACACTCAATTTAAGTCTTCATACATGTATTTTGGATGTATGACACATTCCACCATTCTTGCTAATCCCCGTTCCCCTCCCTTTTTCTCCCACCCCTCTGCCCTATATAGAATTCATCTGTTCCTCCTATGCTCCCCCTTCTTACTTCATTATGAGTCAGCACGCTTATGTCAAGGAAATATTCGGCATTTGTTGTTTTTTCTTTTTAATTTTAGAGGGGGGGCTTTTGCTAATTTCATTTATCATTATCTTCTCCAACTTCATCCATTTACATGCAAATGCCACGATTTTATTCTTGTATTGCTGAGTAAAATTTCATTGTGTATATATGCCACATTTTTTTTATCTATTCATCCATTGAAGGGCATCTATGTTGGCTACATAGTTTAGCTATTGTGAATTGTGGTGCCATAAACATTGATGTGGCCGTGTCCCTGTAGTATGATGTTTTTAAACCTTTGTGCTTGGACTGAGGAGAGGAATAGGTGGGTCAAATTGAGGTTCCATTCCCATATTTCCAAGGAATCTCCATACTACTTCTTAAATTGGCTGCACCAATTTGCAGTCCCACCAGCAGTGTATGAGTGTACCTTTTCCCCACATCCTCACCAACACTTATTGTTGTTTGTCTTTATAATAGCTGCCATTTTGACGTTAGTGAGATGACATCTTAGAGTAGTTTTGATTTGCATTTCTCTGATTTCTAAAGATGATGAGCATTTTTCATATATTTATTGATTGTATATATTCTTCTGAGAAGTATCTGTTCAGGTCCTTAGCCCACTTGTAGATCAGGTTATTAGTTTCTTCATCTACCAGGATCATTTAAGTCCTCTGTCCTGGACCACAGCTGTTTCATTTCCTTCCTCATATTGTGAAGCTTCCAGCTTCTTGGACTGAGCTGTTACCAGTTTCCCAGTGTTTTCATCCTGCAGGCAAAAATTTGGTGACTATATTACTCCCATGATTATGTGAGTAAATATAATAAGCTCCCTTCTGTATACATATGTACATTTTTTATGTATTCTATTTTCCCAAATGATCCTAAAAATACAGGCATATTCTCAATGTCTGGGTCATATCGCATCTCTAGTTATAAATTTTTGAAAAAACCCTTATAGTTTTTTAAATGTCTATTCAAATTTATATTACTGGCAAGGATTTCCAAGTGTCTCCTTTTCTGCATATACTCTGCACTATGTGCTACCTACCAACATTTTGAGGATTGAGCCCACAAGCATGTGGTTAGATCTCATTGTTATATAGCCTGAAACCATAAAAATTCTAGAAGAAAATGAGACTTTTTTTTTTACTATTGGTGTTGGCAATGGTTTTAGATAGAATATGCAGAGACTGGGCAAGAAAAAACACCTGAGAGTATATAAAGCTAAAAATGCTTCTATACAGAAAGGAATCAATCAATGAAATGTAAAAGTAGACTGGGTTAAAGAAAATCAATTCCAGCCCCATGTCTGAAAAAGCTCAAAATCCAAAATATAAGAAACTTACAAACTCACCAAAATTTAATATAAACCCCTCATAACAATTTAAATATGGTAAAATACTTAGATTCTGCCCTAAAAATTAAACAAGTGTGTAAAGACATATGAAAGTTACTCAAGATCACATATTAGGCTACATAAAATGATAATTTAGCTTTTCTGCTTTATTTGTCTCACAGGATTATGAGTGCACACTCTCCATCCTTCACAGGGCATCTTGAGATCCATTAGCAAAATGCCAGGTTCTCATTTTCCCACATTATGCTTCCTCATTATTCCATCTTAATTGCCAAGAAAATTTCGAGCTGAAAAAAAACAAAATATAGATAAATTGCTAGATAATCAACAACTTTGAAAATTACTTCAGAAATCAATAAATATATTAGAGGACCCAGATGTGAAGAAATATAAAATAGACCTACAAATCAACATTTAACTTTACAACTGCTCAAAAAATACTTGCACTTATGCTGATATGGGAGCACATGCCACTAGTCTTCACTACCTTGAAGCCACAGGAGGAGGAGGATTTAGGCTAAAGAATTTGAGGCCAACCTGGCAAAAACCCAGCTCTAAAAATTTACCCACCAAAAAACCAAACAGTAATCACATTTTTTAAAAAGGAACCTTCACGGGTGATTTCTATGAAACATGTAATAAGGATTAGTAACAATAATTCATGATCACGTCTAAATGTAGAAGAAGAAAATTGACTAATTCTTTCTGTAAGGCTAGAAATATAAGCTAACACAGCATAAGAATGGAAATTGCAGACCATCTTTTTATAGATGTTGTTGCAGATATTCAAAATCCCTAGGAAACTGAGAACAACAAAAAAAGAATGATTGGACTTCATGACCAAGAGGGACATTTTCATATGGGAAGTTACCAAAAATCATTTTGATAGAGCAAAGCTCTGGCAAACCACTTACTAAATTACTGTAAAACCTATGGCCAATTATGACCCAGAGAAAAATTCTTTTTCAATCCACTTAAAGGCAGCTATGAACTGTTTTCATATTTAAAGTTGTGAACTGAAGTGTTTCACAATCTAGTTTCAGAAAAAGAAAAAAAAAAGTTTGCTTTTCTGACTTCTAAATATTGTTTGAGAATAGTAAACGGGATTTTCATCAAAAATCAAATAGCATATGCTGATGATACTATTATTTCTATAACGTTTCTAAGCAATTTCCATGAACTAATGAAACATAAGAATAAGTTCAATAATCTCATAGGTTAAATGGTCAACATTAAATCATTTCAATTATATATAGTAGCAATGAGCAGTATTAAAATGAAAAATATAGGAAAATATTCTAAATGAAAGTATTAACAAAAGAATTGTTCACTGCAAATTAAAAAGTAAAGGTGAAAGTAAAATGCAAAAAAGATCATCGAAACGAAATGGGAAAACTGTTAATATTCAATGATTAAAAGTTTGATTTGGGGTTTTAAGGGTTGGTGGGCTTCCTCCAGACTAGTGCAAGTGGAGAAGAGAAGAAACATCACATAGCAGTGTTATGAATACTATGAAGAGTGCTGTGGGCACTCAAAGAAAGAATTCTCAATTTCCTCCCCCATGCAATAAAAAATAATGAAGTTGAAAGATATGCTAGTTACCAAGTAGATAACATATAAATGTGTTTGTGACATTCAGTATGTGGGCAGCTGCTCAACTTCGATGGTCAGATCCAATAGATAAGGATGACACCCTCTTCACACCAGACAGTGTTTCCTTGAGTAATACTATGAAAGCAAGAGAGAAAGCAAAACTAACAGACACAGGCAACTTTACTGCTAGACTAGAAAAAACCAACCACTGAACCTATGCACTGGGGAGTCCCAAAGAGCTGTTCAGGGTCCTGACTGGGAAGTGCTGAGCAGAGCATCCTCTCCACAGGTTAGAGTCTGAAGTCTTGTTCTAACTTGTATTGAAAGTGAAACCGAATAAATACAAGTTAGAACAAAGAAAACTTCATTCTAACATCGTGAATGACCTACTGATTTCATGAAGAACACTACATGCTCCCAAGAACAGGTCACATCCTGGAAGAGGAAGTGATATCCTTGAGATGACTCAATAAATTGGGGTTCCAATGAATGAGTGACTGAGCCAGATGCATTGAGAAATCAGCATTCTTTAGCTGTTTCATCAAGGATATGCAGACATCATGCAGTCACATGGAAAGGGAAGATCTTTAGTATTTTCCTTAGACCTCTAGTACTGATTCTTTCCTCTAAGCCTTATAAATAGTTAAAACTCTCATATGTAAAATGAAGCCACTTTACTGCATAAAATAATGTGGATATAAACATGAAACCTAAAGATTTACACTTAAAAATTAAAAAAAAATCCTGTGAATATTATTCTCCTAGAACCTATCATTATATTTCAATACTTATTTTCCCAAATACAGTTAAATGCAATGTTTGTGGGTGGTGTTTTTGACCCCCAAAGCTCACGTATAAAGAGAATATTGTGTTTTTACTTTTTGAATAGGACTTGTAGATGAGAGTCTAGAGGTTTATTTCAATCAAAATTGTGTTTCTCTCTCTCTCTGATGTCATGGTCTCTTAGAGCTTTAAGATCTGAAGAGGGACAGGGTTCATTTATAGTATCTTATAATTACTGGGTTGCACAGGGGTCTAGGAGACCATGACACATGCTATCTATTGTATAATCGAATAAGTATAACAAACATTATATTGTAAGTTATTAAGTAGAACAAAAAGGTCTATAAAATCAAAATATATAATGAAATAAAAAATGTGGGGGCATAAATGCTCCTATAGTATGTCTTTCTTCTTTTTACAGTCATCATTTTACATGTTTCTGGTTACACTTTTCTACTGGGTATCCAAAACTAAAGAGGTGCTCCCAAATTGTGATGTTTTTCTACACTAGAGGTGAGTCTAGTCACCTCAGTGATGAACGTCATAAAATTCATGAGGAACTGCATGGTTTCTTCAGTCTAAGAGTCAGGATGGGCCTGTGGACCATGTGGATTCCCCAGGAAACATTAAGACTATTTTACTCTTCAGCAAACCTCATTTTTTGCCTGAATATGGATGTTGGCTCCTAGTCTCTTGGGTCTTTCTTCTCTTCCTGATTGGGAGCTTGTATAATTCTCCAGAGTTGTAGATCTCTTAAGATGTACTGCTACTCGATAAGGTAAAATGTTAAACACATAATTCAAACTAGGGATATCTGGGCATTATTTTAGTATTCCTAGGTCCTTCCTATAACTTTCTTAATTTTTCCAAAATTACAAACAAGAGAGTGTGTAATTTACATAGATAATATTCTCCAAATAATACTTGATTAAACATATGAAATAATTAATGGAGACATTATAGCATTATTTACACAATAGAATGTTTTACTATTGCATCGATCCATTAGCAAAGTAAATAGTGGGAGATGTGTGACCTAATAACATCATTAAATGCATGACAAGGTTTACATTAAGAAATTCACACTTTATTTAGCAACACATTGCATCTGTAATAAAATATAAGTAAAATCGCTCTGTAAAACTTGCATGGTGGACCATGCTTTGACCCTAGGGATGTGAGAAGCTTTGCAAGTTCAAAGTCAGGCTGCATAACTTAGTGAGGACCTATGCAACTTAGCAAACCCTATCTCTAAATAAAAAAGAAAAAAAAATCTGAGGATGTGGTTTTCTTATTAAGTGTCTCTAAGTTTAAGAAAATCTTAAAATTTTAAATTTTAAATTTCATATAAATCTTAAGAGACTTCTGAAATAATCAACTCTGAGTATTATTATTTCTCTAGTTGTGAAAAATATGACTCTTTAGTAATTGTTGATTTATACTATAATTATATCCTTTTAAGGATGCACAATTCTATACTTGTATTTCCTTATTTCTACACTATCAGCTAAAGATGTTAAGAAAATTTTTAGCAAATGTCAAAAGCAATTACCCATTTTCTACATTTAAATGATTTTATTTCATCTAGGTCCCAAATACTTCAAGGGATGGGACATAGATAAGAAACTTACTACAATCTTTATATTTGTCAAGGTGTTTTTGTAAATATTTTGCTATTATCTAAGGTACACACTTTGGACAAATCTACTCCACATTTGCTACAGATATGAGGTTAAAGATTCAAAAATGTCGGAAATTCGAATACAGTCTTGGACACATTCTTTGGGTTTCTATATTCTATAAATCCTCCAGTGTTTTAAAAATGTTTAATCAATGGCCAAAAGCTTTGCAAAAATTTTTTCACATGTCCTCTCACTCGTATGTATTCTGAGGTGCTGAGTAGGGTGTGAACAACTATTGGAGACTCTGACACCTATTTTACACTTGTATAATTTCTGTGCTATCATCTCTCTTGTGTGAAATAGTGTTGAACTGCTGTGAAATAAGGGTTGACTCATCCTCAAAGACACTGATGCAATGTTTTCATTGTAAAGCTTCTCTCCAGTATAAAATCTATAATATTTAGTATGATGTGATCTTCAATATTAAAAGCTTTGCCATTCTTCACATTTATAGGACTTCTCTCTAGTATGGGTTCTCTGGTGTCGAGTAAGTGATGATTGTTAATTAAAATCTTTGCCACATTCTCTACATTTGTAGGGCTTCTCTCCAGTGTGGATTTTCTGGTGCTGAGTGAGTGATGATTTTTGACTGAAACTCTTGCCACACAATTTACATTTGTAGGGCTTCTCTCCAGTATGAATCCTGTTGTGGCGATCAAGATTCAAGTGTATATTAAAACTCTTGCCACACACTTTACATTTGTAGGGCTTCTCTCCAGTGTGGATTTGCTGGTGCTGAGTAAGTAATAATATGTAATTAAAACTCTTGCCACACACTTTACATTTTTAGGGCTTGTCTCCTGTATGAATCCTTTTGTGACAATTAAGGTGTGATGTGCTATTAAAAGCTTTGGCACACTCTTTATATTTATAGGGCTTCTCTCCAGTATGAATCCTTTTGTGGCGATCAAGATTCAAGTGTATATTAAAACTCTTGCCACACACTTTACATTTGTAGGGCTTCTCTCCAGTGTGGATTCGCTGGTGCTGAGTAAGTAATATGTAATTAAAACTCTTGCCACACACTTTACATTTGTAGGGCTTATCTCCTGTATGAATCCTTTTGTGACAATTAAGGTGTGATGTGCTATTAAAAGCTTTGGCACACTCTTTACATTTGTAGGGCTTCTCTCCAGTATGAATCCTGTTGTGGCAATCAAGATTCGAGTTTATATTAAAACTCTTGCCACACACTTTACATTTGTAGGGCTTCTCTCCAATATGAATTCTCTGGTGATTTTTAAGGCTTGGTTTTTTACTAAAAGCTTTGCAAAATTGTTTACATATGTAGGGCATTACTCCAGATTGTGTCCACTGGTGACAAATAAGATTGGAGCTTTTATTCGAAGTTTTGTCATATTCTTTGCATTTACATGGCATATCTCCTGTATGAACACTGTGATGTTGAGTAAAGTTTTTGAGTGCATTGCATTCTTCACATTGGTAGGTCTTCTCTGCAGAATAAATTTTTTGGTGTTGAGTAAAGATGAAAAACTTTTTAAGGCTTTCCCAAACTTTTTATATTTACAGGTCTCTCCTTCAGTCTAAATCCTCTGTTACTTAACAAGTTATAACTTTTCACTAAAAGTTTTTTTTTACATTCTTTAAATTTGTAGAATTTATCACTGTCATAGTATCTGATGTGTTTAAAAAATATATATCAAAGCATTTGCCTGCTCAATATCTTCTATACAACTCGGGCTGTCTTTCTCTATAAATTTTCTTGTATTAAGAAATATCTGTACTGTGGTTAAGAGCGCTTTTACATATGTTACACTTGCAGGTTTTGTCTTGGCTATGAATATTTTAATGAATACTAGTTTTTGATCACTGAAGCAAGACTTTCCTACATGGTCATCTTGGTAAATTTCCTTTAGAAAAGGACTAGGATTTCTCTATATTCATATATTTTATCACCAAAGTAAATATACTGGTCATTACTCAGGGTACAGACATGGCATATTGTGTTACTTATAGCATTATCTATATAGTGCACTTTCCAGAAATCTGTATCAGAATTGTCATTAAGCAATAATGGGGAAGTAGAAACTTTTCTACAATTCTTAATATTGTCCATTTGGGCACAAGAAAAATTAATCTTTTGTTTCAGAAAAATGGACATTTTATAAAGAAACTCCCAAAAAGATTACTTTTAGAAATATCTTTTCTGTGCAAATGTTTGACTGGAATTTTAACTCAGTGCTACTTTTATAATTGGCCAAGTTAAAAACTGATGCATGGGCTAGATTTCAAATTTTCCACATTGCCTTTCAGTTTAAAAATGGCTGTGGATTCATTCTTAAAGACATATAAAACTCCTCAAAATAATTGGAATACATTGAATTTTTTTTCAGAAATAAAATTTTTTTGGTGTCTTTTGACCATAAAATTTTTATCATAAATAGGGACTACTGATTGATTTTTTTCTATTATAATACAATTTTTGAACTTTACTCTCACCTATATTGTTCTATTGTTTTCTTGGTTGTAAATAGTCAAAGTCACACTTTCCATATCTTCCCTCTTTTTTATTTATTCCCTGCTCTGGTAAAATTTTTCAAGGATGATGAGAAGTCATAGTTGTAATAAAGAAAAATAACAAACATGTTTAATTACTGTACTGGGCTGAGTATATTTTGCAGACCTAAGAAATTACAGCAAAAAATAACATCAGCAGGGAAGTGGATTATTAAATCCAGTCTATCATTTCTGTATAAATATATAAATCAAATGAAAATACACACAGAATATTACTTTAAAAATTTTCCTAACCATCTTTGTCTTCACACTATCCAAGATGAGTACATTACTATGGAGAGTAATATAGTAGAGTAAAAATACATTCTGTTACACAAAGATTTTCCTCCTTCCGAATATATTTTCAAAATCTACTAACTTACTTCTGTTTCATTAATAAATAAAAATATGAAACATGTGAATATTTGGGGACTGTTCAAAAAGGGGTTCCTTCTTACCAACAGTAAAAAAAAAATGGCTAAATCAACTGTAATCAAAGTTATGAATTACTCAAAGGGAATAGTCAATTATCATTTAAAAGAAATTTACTGAACTAAACCAACACACACAAAAAAAAGAATAAAAATTAGTGAAGAATTGTTAATAGTAATAAGCAGAAATGTATGTTTAAAGACTTTCTTCAGAAAATATCTGAAACAGTCAGGGGTGGTTGTACATAGCAACATAGGAGGTTGAGCTAGAGCATCCAAATTTGAAGGCCAGACAAAGTAAAAAAATGCAAAGTGCTAAATCGCCCTTAATTTCTCTTTCCAGTATTAATAAACACATCTCAGAAAATAGGAAAAATGAAACATCCAAGAACCTCAGTTTTCTCCAAGTTGTACAGACTCAAAGTAGTTTGTAATCCAAGTTTATAAACTCAGGATATTGAGAGCATCCAAGCGAAAAAGATGGGTCACCTAGAAATGTGTAACTATATAATTGTGAAATCCTTAGTCGAATCTTCACAACATAGGAAGGAATTCATTCTATCTATATTCAAGGGATGAAAGAATAAAATTATCAACCAAGACATTATATTCACAGCTACTACCTTACAGAAGAGAAGAAAAATGAAGTCTTTGACATATAAAAATACACACACTATTAATCAACACTGGATCTGTTCTCCAAAAAGTACTAAAGGTAATCCTTCATATTAAAATGTAAGTGCACAGCATCATAAGTCATATAAAATTTTAAATATTTCTTGGCAAAAACAATTCTATTTTATTGTAATGATGGGTCTCCAAACATGTAATTTTGCAATAGAATTTGAAAGAAAAAGGCATAACAGCAATACTGTTAATAGGCATATATGCCTGTAACAAAAATATAATCTTAAAAGGTCACATAAATATATTCAGTTTTTAATAAATTGAAGTCAAGTTGATATTCATACAAAGTATGAGTAGGAGATTCTTCATTTTTAGAGTTTTTTGTTGGCAACTGAAAGACTACAAAATTCTGATCAAAACAAAACTTGGATATCTGAATTACCTCTAAATATTGCAATTGTAGGTAGTCTACAGGATACTCTAAATCTAAGAACACACACATACTGAAAGCAAAAAAAATATAATAATGACACATACAAAAGTGATTGAACAAACCCTGGGCTGTATAAATTATAGTAAAATAAAACATAGTTTAAGACAGTTATAGAAAATAGAAATAAAATATAGAAAATTAAAAAAAAAACTTTGAAAAGAGGCAAAAGAGAGAAAAGGACCCTTTCCCTAGGTTCTGAATTAAGAGTAAATACATTCACTACATACTTCATACTTCCCAAACACACAAAGAAAACACTGAGAGGGTTGAATGAAAACAAAGAATCACCGTCATATTAAGCGACATAAATCCCCACTTACTGAAAAGGGAAATACAGTGAAGCAAAATGGTAATTGCAAAGCATAAGACTTTGAAAATATTTTGAAACTACTATAGACTCATAGAATCCTTGTTTTTAATCACAAGTGGGATATTATGCTGGTTAGATCAATTTTATATATTAAAACAAAGGTTAATAAATATTTAAGTGATAGTTATTTTGAAACCAACAAGAAATCAATATTTGAAGTCAAAAGTGGTAGGGATTTTCAAAAATCCCTAAATATGTGTCAGTAGATTAAATACTCTTGGAAATGCTGTTGTTCAAAATTAAAAGATTAAATTTAAAGATGTTTATACTACTTAAAGTTAACTAGAGGCTCCATGTAATATTCATCAACCTCCCATTGTTAATTTTTTTTTGCAAAGAAATATATTTTTTAAATTGTATGAATATCCCCCAAAATACAAATAAGATTATTTCCCTGCTAAAAAAATATACTAAATGTTATAGCATTTAATTGTAAATGCAAACATGGAGTCAGGTAGACGGAGTTCTTAGTGAGTGTGGCAATCAGCCATCACATCAATATCAAATTAAAAACATTGGACACCAATTTTGTTACATTATTATTCAACAGAGCCATCATGGGGGACGCAAACCAAATGTCCCTTGAAAAGAACGATGAGCCATATTGGAATATAAAACTACAAAATTTTGAAGTCAAAGAATTTATTCTAATTATATATTTTACAGAATGTATGTACACTAGGTTAACCGAAATGTCACAGAGAGAATACTGCAGAATTCTACAAACATGACATCTCTAAACTAAAAAAGAAGCTTTCTGAATAAAAGAGAATAGTTTTTTTGACGAAGAGACAGAAATGAGCCCTTGCGTCCTAGGCATTTTTTTTTAAGATGTAAACTTTGTAGAGATATATTGCATAACAATTTGAATTACTGTTACTGAACTGTATATTTATAATTTTGGAGATAGAAAGTTTATTTTGTGGTTTGATTACAATGAAAATTAAAAGAAAGAGAATTGCAACATTTCTCAAAGCTACATTTAATATAATGTGGTCTTTATCCTATAAATAAGAACAAGCTCATTTATATACAAATGATGAGCATGCATGTAATCTCAGCTACTTGGAAGTCTGAGGCAATTTAATTGTAAATTCAAGACTTCCTCAATAACTTAGTGAGAACCTCTTTGCAAATATGAGTGAAAAGGAGTTTGGGGTGTAGTTCAGCATGAGAACTACTGATCAATCTCCAATACACTTATACATAGAAAACTTCAATTTCTACATACATGGGCAGAAAGAAAAGCCAATCAAGATAAAATACAAAACTCATGGACAAAAGAGTCTTAATATTTATACAAGCAAAAGCACATATAATATTATTGGCAATACAAACAAGAATCATACATATCTTAGTTTGTGAAGCAATTAACTGATATGGGAAAACCCAGTCTATAACAAAGAACTTACTGTACACAATTATAAAAAATGAAAAAAAATCAAATTGTAAATATCTACAAATGTATTATTTTACAAATCCTCTAACTCAAATAAAACTTACACCATCTCTCTAAACAGCAGTCTTTGTCCAACTTGACATTCATTCCATGGCAGATAATTTCACAGAAAATCCATTACACATATCAGAAAGAACACTGAGAAGGAAATTTTAGTGAAAAAAAATGTACAAATAAGATTAGAGAAACTGACTTATGATTGTAATGTATTACAATGGGTGGACCTAGAGGTGTCCAGAAATGTGAAAAACATTCCTGCAAATAATGGAAGAAGGGCTGGAGTTGTAGAGTAGTGTTAGAGAGCTTCTCTAGAATGTGTGAGGCCCTGGGTTCAATTCTCAGCACCATATATGGATAATTAGGAAATTCATTAACAACTAAAAATATTTTTTTAATTATGGAAAAGCTGTCAGAAAATATTGACACTCACAAGGCAAGGGGAGTGTGTTCTTGTTAATTTGAATGTATGGAGTTATTGCTATAGAAAAAGCAGGATAATACATAATTTTAAAGCACAAAACACAGGACAGGTTTTTCTATGATAACAAGAAAGAATTCAAAGCTTCTCAAAAATATTTTCTGCTGGATAATGTCTCAATGAACCTTTTTGAATTTAGGCTTCCTCCTTTACCTCAACTATGTCCTCTTCTATATCTGGGTGACAGGATTTGACATCACTGAATTCCTCTAAGTCAACCATATGTCAAGTGAAAGATATATATCATGCCACCAAAGGAAAACATTAAGGATGAAAATAAACATCATTAACATTGTCTTGTCAGCACCAAGAACTACTCCATCTTCTTTATTGAAAGTATAAATCTGCAACACATTCTTGTGGAGAAGTTCCCAAATGATATACTTCAAGGGAAGAAAACTAAATAATGATAATTAGGAATTTTGAAGGAAAGTTATGCTCACCCACAAAGACTAGGTTGCTGTAGTTCTCCAACATCACTTCTCTATATAAATTGTTCTGAGCAAGATCCAGGCATTCCCATTCCTCTTCAGAAAAATCAATAGCCACATCCCCTAATGTCAATGGCTCCTGAAATAAAAATTGTTAAATCAAAAGAACATGGACTAAACCATTATTCAGTTTTTAATTTGAATAAAGAATTTGTAGAAATTACTGTCATGTAAAAGAGTGACTTTAATTATGTAATAAGATATTTTCCATTATCTAATACAGAGGAAAATACATAAGTCCAAACACAGTACGTATATTCCACATCAGAGTGAAGTGAAGGATATATACCATAACCCAAGCACTGAATAAAAGCCCAATTCCTAACTTTTCTGCCATCAGTCAATGTGAAATTTGGCGGACATTCCAGATGCAAATCAGACTTGACAAAGATATTCTCATAAAAAGATTGTGCACAAGGGAGACAAAAAGACTGGTAAAAAAGCTTTTGAAAACTGTCTGGTTCCTATTCTCTCTGCTTTCTATACATGAGATAGATAGAGATCCCCAATACAAGTGGTTTCAGGTATCATCTATGACACATTCCCAATGTGTAAAATATTCATAAAATATTAATGTTTGTAGACATGTAAAGTGACACTTCCACCTTGTGAAAAGACAAACTTTAAATATTCAAGTTCTATAAGCAGTTCAATGAGTGAATCAATTTGGTACAATAGAATGAACAATGGGTTACAGAAGACTTCAAGGAGAAGATTAAAAAATTCTTAGAGGTAAACAAGAACATAGACACAACATATAAAAATCTCTTGGACACTATGAAAGCAGTACTAGGAGGAAACTTCACTGCATAGAGTTCATTCATTAAAAAAAGAAAAAAGTCAATAATTCATCTCATACTTCATCTCAAAGCCCTAGAAGAACAAATCAACAGCAAAAGCAGTAGAAGGCAAGAAATAATTGAAATTAGAACTGAAATTGAATTAAAAGAAACAATTAAACCTTGACAAAAAGTTGGTTCTCTGACAGATCCCTAGCTATGCTAATTTAAAAAAGAAGAGAGAAAATTCAAATTACCAGCATACATGATGAAAAAGGCAATATCCTAACAGACAATACAGAAATAGACATGATATTTAGAAATCATCTTGAAAATGTATACTCCAATAAAATAGAAGACATTGAAGGCATCAACAAATTTCTTAAGTCATATGATATGCCCAGATTGAATCAGGAAGACATACACAATTTAAAGAGACCAATATTAAATGATGAAATACAAGATGCCATCAGAAGCTTATCAACCAAGAAAAGCCCAGGCCCAGATGGATACAATGCCGAGTTAAACAAGACCTTGAAAGAAGAAATTAAAAAATATCAATATTCTTCAATTTATTTCAGAAAACACAGAAAAAAAGCAGCACTTTCAAACTCATTCACTGAGGCCAATATCACCCTGATCCTCAAACCATGCGGGGACAAATGAAAGAAAGAAAACTTAAGGCCAATATCTCTAATGAACATAAATGTAAAAATTCTGAATAAAATTCTGCCAAATTAAATACAAACACATATTAAAAAGGTCGTGCACCAAGATCAAGTGGGGTTTGTCCAGGGATATAGGGTTGGTTCAACATATAGAAATCAATAAAGGTAATTCATCACATCAATACACTTAAAAATAAGAATCATATGATCATCTCAAGAGACACAGAAAAACCATTTGACAAAATACAGCACCCTTTCATGTTCAAAAAATTAGAAAAACTTGAGACAACAGGAACATACCTCAACATCATACTGGCTCTCTACATTAAGCCTAAGGCCAACATCATACTAAAGGGAGAAAAACTAAAGTAATTCCCTCTAAAAACTGGAACAAGACAGGGGTGCTCTTCCTCACCATTTCTATTCAACATATTTCTTGAAACACTGGCCAGAGCAATTAGACAGATGAAAGAAATTAAAGGAATAACTACAGGAAAAGAACTTAAATTAGCACTATTTGCTGAAAATATGATTCTATACCTAGAAGACCCCAAAAGCACCACCAGAAAACTTCTAGAACTAAAAATGAATTAAGCAAAGCAGCAGGATATAAAATTAAAACACATTAAAAAAGGCATTTTGTTTATTAGGGACAAAGCCTCAAAAAGGGAATAAGAAAACGTACCTCATTTACAGTAACTTCAAAAAAAGAAAACATAAGATACTTGGGAATCAACTTAATGAAAGAGGTAAAAGATCTACACAAGGAAACCTACAGAACCCTAAAGAAAAAAATCAAAAAGACCTTAAAAGATGGAAAGATCTACCTTACTTTTGCATAGGCAGAATTAATATTATCAAAACGACCATACATAGACTATTTCATCTTTCAACAGGCGAAGACACTTTCTTTTCAGAAGCAAATGGATCCTTCTCTAAAATAGACCATATGTAATGCCAAAAAGGAACTCTAAGCAATACAGAAAAGTAAAAATACTACCCTGCATTCTATCAGATAACAATGGAACAAAATTAGAAATTAATGATAAAAATAGAAGCTACTCCTATACCAGGAGACTAAATAATATGTTAGTGAATGAAAAATGGGTTGCAGAAAACATCAAAGAGGAGATTTAAAAATTTTTAGAGGTGAATGAGGACACAGATAAAATGTATCTAAATCTCTGGGACACTATGAAGGCATTACGAAGAGGAAAGTTTATTGCATGGAGTTCATTCTTTAAAAAAAGAGAAAGTCAAATAAATGACCTAAAATTACATCTCAAAGCCCTAGGAAAAACAATTAATCAACATCAAAAGCAGTAAAGGTCATAAAATAATTAAAATCAGAGCTGAGATCAATGAAGTTGGAACAAAAGAAGCAAATAAAAATTGACAGAGTTACTGGGAATGGAACCACCATTTGACCCAGCTATCCCACTTCCTGGTCTATACCCAAAGGGACTTAAAAACAGCACACTACAGGAACACAGTCACAATGTTTTAGCAGCACAATTAACAAGAGTTAAACTATGGAGCCAACATAGATGTCCTTCAGTGGATGAATGGATAAAGACAACATGACATTTGTACACAATGGAATAATACTCAGCAATACAAGAAAATAAAATCATGGCATTTGCAGGTAAATGGATGGCATTGGAGAAGATAATGCTAAGTGAAGTTAGCCAAACCTGAAAAAAAATGCTGAATATTTTCTCTGATATAAGAGGCTGACTCATAGTGGAGTAGGAAGGGGGAGCGTGGGAGGAATAGATGAATTCTATTTAGGGCAGAGTGGTGGTAGGAATAGGGAGGGGAAAGAAATTAGCAAGGATGGATAATGATGTCTATTATATTCCACCAAATTAAACGTATGAACACACAAATTGATGTCAACCTACATTATATATTGAGATATGAAAAAAGGTGCTGTATGTGTGTAATAAGAATTGTAATATATTCCGCTGCCATATATTTATATATTTTTTTAATTTTCAAAAGAAAAGTTGGCTCTATGAAAAAACAAATACATTTTATAGAACCTTATCCATGCTACTGTAGAGGCAGAGAGAAATACTCCAATTACTAAATCCATGATAAAAAAAAATATCACCATAAACACTAGAGAAATACAGAAGATAATTAGAAATTATTTTGAAAATTTGTACTGCAATAAAACAGAAAATATTGAAGTCATCAACAAATATCTAGAATCACGAGATTTACACAAGCTGAGTAAGTTAAACAGATCATTTTCAAGCAATGAAATTGAAGACACCATCAAAAGCCTACCAACCAAAATAAATAAATAAAGCCCAGGACTCAATGGATACAAGACCTTCAAAGAAGAAGTAACACCAATACTCCTCAAATTATCCCATGAAATATAAAAAGAGGGAGCACTTCCAAACTCACTCTATAAGGCCATTATCTCCTTAATTCTACAATCAGAGAAACACAGAAATGAAAGTGTACTTCAGACCAATACCTCTAAAAAGCAGAAGCAAAAATTCTGAATAAAATTCTGGCAAATCAAATACAAAAACATATCAAAAATGGTTCATCATGATGAAGTGGGATTCATCCCAGGGATACAATGTTGGTTCAATATACAGAAATCAATAAATGTAATTCATCACATCAGTACATTTAAAGAAAAGAACCTTATGATCATCTCAACAAATGCAGAAAAAGCATTTGACAAAATACAGCACCCCTTCATGTTCAAAACACTAGAAAAACTAGGGATAACAAGAACTTCCCTCAATATTTTAAAGGCTATCTATACTACATCTCAGGCCAACATCATTTTAAATGGAGAAAAAGTGAAGGCATTCCCTCTAACATCGGAAACAAGACAGGGATGCCCTCTCTCACCCCTTCTATTCAATATACTTCTTGAAACACTTGCCAGAGCAATTAGATGAAAGAAATTAAAAGAATATGTATAGGAAAAGAAGAACTTAAACTAGCACTATTTGCTGATAATATAATTCTGTACCTAGAAGACTCAAAAAAACTCCATTAGAAAACTTCTAGAACTAGAATTCAGCAAAGTGGCAGGATATAAAATCAACACCCACAAATCAAAGGCATTTCTGTATATCAGTGGCAAATCCTCTGAGAGATAAATGAGAAAAACTCTCCCATTCACAATATCCTTAAAAAATAGAAAGAAACTTGGGAATCAACAAGAGGTGAATTATCTATACAATAAAAACTACGAGACACTAAAGAAAAATCAAAGACCTTAAAAGATGGAAAGATTTAACTTGTTCTTGAATAGGCAGAACTAATATTATCAAAATGGCCCTACTACCAAAAGCACTCTACAGATTTAATGCAATTCTGATCAAAATCTCAATGGCATTCCTCATAGAAATAGAAAAAGGAATCATGAAATTTATCTGGAAAAATAAGAGACCCAGAAGAGCTCAAGCAATCTTTAGCAGGAAAAGGGAGGCAGGTGGCATTGCTATACCAGATCTTAAACTATATTACAGAGCCATAGTTACAAAAACAGCATGGTCCTGGCATCAAAACAGGCTGGTAGACCAATAGTACAGAATAAAAGACACAGAGACCAACCCACAAAACCACAATTATCTTATATTAGACAAAGGTGCTAAAAATATGCACTGGAAAAAAAAGATAGCATCTTCAACAAATGGTGATGGGAAAACTGGAAATCGATAGGCAGCAAAATAAATTTGAATCCCTCTCTCTCACCATGCATAAAAGTTAACTCAAAATGGAACAATGATCTAGGAATTAAACCAGAGACTCTCCAAATAGAAGAAAAAGTAGGCCCTAATCTCCATCATGTGGGATTAGGCTACAACTTCCTTAATAACACTCCTATAGCACAGGAATTAAAACCAAAAATCAACACATGGATGGATTGAAACTAAAGATTTTTATCAAAAAAAAAAGAATAAAATAGAGAGCCTACTTTCTGGGAGCAAATTCTTACCCCTCATAAATCAGATAGAGCACTAATCTCTAGGGTATATAAAGAACTCAAACGTCTTAACACCAAAAAAAAAAAATAATAATAATCCAATCAATATATGGGCAAAGGACCTGAAAAGACACTTCTCAGAAGAGGACATACAATCAATCAACAATTATATGAAAAAATGCTCATCTAATCTTGCAGTCAGAGAAATTCAAATTAAAACCACTCTAAAATACAATCTCACTGCAGTCAGAAGGGCAGCTATTATGAAGACAAAAAAAGAATAAGTGTTGTCGAGGATGTGGGAGAAAGGCACACTCATACACTGCTGGTGGGACTGCAAATTGATGCAGCCAATTTGGAAATAAGTATGGAGATTTCTTGGAAATCTGGTAATGGAACCACCATTTGACCCAACTATTTCTCTTTTTGGACTATACCAAAAAAATTAAAAACAGCACACTATAGGGACACAGCCAGGTCATTGTTTATAGCAGCACAATTCACAACAGCTAAATTGTGGAGTCAACCTAGATGCCCTTAAGTGGATGACTAAATAAAAAAATTGTGGCTTATATACACAATGGAATATTACTAATCATTAAAAAAGAACAAAATTATGGCACTTTCACATAAATGGATGGTGTTGGAGAAGATAATCCTAAGTGAAGTCAGCCAATTTCCACCCCCCCCCCAAAAAAAATGCCAAATTTTTTCTCTGGTATAAGGAAGATGACTCATAGTGGGTTTGGGAGGGGGAGTGTGGGAGGAATAGATGAATTCTAAATAGGACAGAGAGGTGGAAGGGAAAGGGAGGGCACAGGTGATTAGCAAGGATGGTGGAATGTGATGGACATCTTTTTACAAAGTTCATGTATGAAGACTTGAGGTGAGTGTCAACATACCTTATATACAAAGAGAGATAAAAAATTGTGATATATATGTGTATTAAGAGTTGTAATGCAAAAAAGTACATGTATAATGACAGAAATTGATGTGAACATACTTTATATACAGAAATATGAAAAATTGTGCTCTATGTGAAATAAGGATTATAATGCATTCAACTGTTGTCATGCATTTAAAATAATAATAAAAACCAAAAAAAAAACCATCATGATCTAAAAAACATCTAGATAGAAAGAAACAAACAAACTAACTAACTAACTAACTCAGATAGGATGCATTTGGTGCTACATACCTAATATATCCAGTGGTCTGGAGGCTGAGGCAGGGGGATCACAATTGTGAAGCTTACTCTAGCAACTGAGTAAAACCCTGCCTAAATTTAAAAATAAATAGGTAGTAGTAATTTTAAAAAATTAAATATATGAAAAATTTAAAAGGACTGAAGATATTGTTCAGTAATAGGACACCCTGGTTCCAATCCCCAGTTTCACAAAAGGAAAACAAAAGAACGAAAAAAGTCCTTTTAAAAGTTACAGAAAACATATTTTTAAATTTATAAATTGTATATATGAAAACAAAAATTCTATTCCTCAAGTGACTCCATTAAAGAGAACAAGGAGAAGTGACAGATGAAAGAAACAAATTGCCTCACCTTTACCCAACTCTTCTAATAAAGGAGAACAGAGACTACAAGAGAAACACAGGCAAGAGCCGTGAACAGCCCCTTCAAATAGCAGGTATCTAAATGTTCCTTCATCACAAAGCAATCAACGTCTTTAGAAAGGAAGGACTGTACGATAAAGTCACATTGAACACAAATTGAGACAGTGTTGAAGAACATGTGGGGTTATCAGGAAGGTCCACAAAAACAGATGTGGACACTACAGCACCTGTTCATATGGGGACACAGCACACTCCTCCAGAGCCGAGACCCAGGGCCTGGTGACAGAGGATGTCCATTTGGTAATAGATAAATAATAAACTATAAAAAATAACCATTTCTGGCAATCAGCCACATTTTGTTTGCCATATTGCATACAGTTTGACAAATACTATGAAACACCATGTCAGTTTTATATCACTGTCACATAAATGTCACATTTCACATATAAGCATACTTAAATAGTGCATCTGCAGAATTTGAAAAAATAAAAATACAGATAATCACATAAAAGATTGAATTACACACCCTGGGTATAGATGATAGGACTCCTCATTATAAAGAGGACAGCTTCCCTCAGGTTCATCTATGACAACACCCCATCAAAATTTCACCATGATTTCCTTTCCATTGAAGAAGGGACCAAAGAAAACAATTTGAAAATTCTCCTGGAAGGTTGAATTGATATGAAATTAGCCAGGAATTCTGAACTCTAAGAGTAAAAGCTGGAGCTATCATTACCAGGCAATAATGCATGTTATAAAATTATCATTTTGCAGTAATTTGAGGACCAAGAAAATCACAATGCAGAAATTTCATAGATGACTCCATATGTATGTAAATGTCAATTTTATTTTGAAGTGCAATGAAAAGACCTAGCTAAATGCAACCATCTCTAGCAGAGGATTTGATGTGAATGAACAAGACAACCCAACAGGAAGGGAGGTGTGGGAACTGGAGGTGCAGAGCACTGGTAGGGCTTGGGTGTAGGATGTGCGTGGTACTGGATTATACTCCAGCATGCCAAAGAAGCACATATTGAATAGGATTATGCTTCAAAATTATACCAGAATAGGAGGCTCTTGGATTCTCTCCACACATGGATACACCAAATAAACACCTACTTCTGTTTTGAGTCCCTCTTAAATAAAGTTATACATGGATTGAGAGACCTATGCATTGGACCCCTGAGAAAATCTCTAGCATCCAAAGGGCAGGCAAAGTTGGGGGACACATGGGCATTAGTCCTGACTTGAGCAATTTGCCACATAATTGGGAGAGATTACCTCCATCCAGTGTCACCCAGAGTAGAGGAAGACTGATTGAGGTCACAAATGGAGCACATGGGACACTAAATGACTTGTAGCTGAAAACACAATTTGTCTGGTTCTCATAGAAAAACGAACTGGATATACACAAGTATCAGGACGAGAGAAAAGGGGTGGTTTTCTATGGATGTGGGGGGTCATGAGCTTTATCCTTAGGACAAGGGCACAGGGGGAGTGAGATCAAGGGTCCCAGTTTATCCCTAGGAGGGATTTGCCAGCATAATCTGCAAACTGTGGTTGCAAAAAAATGAGATCCTTTCTTGCAAGTACCTAAGGGTAGACAGGACAAATGCAGTGCACCCTGGCAGCCCTGCCTTAACCCCCTACCTCAGTAATAACTCCAGGTCTGACCAGTTCTTTCTAGAAGGAGTATGTCTAAACACTCAGCGTCCCAGCATTTTTTCCCATCTCATGGACTCCATCCTAACCCACCAAGCTTTGGGAACAATGGCATCTGTGCATGTGCAAATCTCCCTGGATCACAAAGGAGGGGCTTCACATTGATGTCTGAGTATTTCCCTGTGAAACAATCCACACCAGGAGTGAAGCAAAAGGGATAAAAACCCTGTTTCTTTCTAGAATAGGCTCACACCACCTTCCTGCAGTGAGCACAGGCAACCTGGGTTCTAACCAATTGCATCATGAATTAAGTCACCAGCCAAGTAATAGAGTTTCTGCAGCCTGATCACAGCTCTGGGAAAGGCTCCTATCAAATAGGCGAAGGAACTAGTCCTGCAAAGATGTGAGTCTGGAGAAAAAGACCCGCTCACATGGGGCTAGAATATCAGTTTAGTGCAGCCATCTTTAAAAATAGCATGGAGTTCTTTAAAAGTTAAAAAGCACTCTGGATGCATTTCCAAAGGAACTTGAACCAGTGTGTTAATAAATGGCTGCATGCCCACTGATGTTCAAGTATCCACAGGAGCCAGGACAAGGGAACATCTGAAGTGGCTTCCGAATAACGAGACTCCTCCCAGCTGCAGGGCCATCACCTACTTCCCTGAGAAACTACTTCCCCTAAATGCACCTACTCATAGGTCAGCAGGTGGCTGATATTTACCAGATGCTCAGGAGACCTCAGATGTGCCAGGTGTGGGATCCTCGTGTCAGGCAGAGACAAAACAGGCCCAGGAAAATATCACAGAGGGCATGAGACCCCTGGGACATGCAGTCCACAGGAGGGGACACTCAGACCAAAGACATTCTGACAATGTGTCTGGCCTGGGAGAGAAAGAGGGAGTACATATGCGCACGTGCACGCGCGCGCGCGCACGCACACACACACACACACACACACACACACATACACACACACACACAAATTTTTACTGGAAATGGGGACAGGGGACTGGAATTTTAAGATTTTATTGATACAGGTGTCCAGCTTTAGTCTGGGAAACGGGGTTCTGGATCTGACATTTTGCTTCCCTTACATTCAGAACTTTCAGGGGGACCCAGGCAGGAGGGCACATACCTGTAATCCCAGCCATTGGGAAGTGTGAGGCACAAGTTCAAAGCCAGACTCAGTCTCTGTCTCAAGATAAATTATAAAAAGTACAAGGGATGTAGCTCAGTGGGAAAGGAGCTCTGCATTCAATCCACTATGACCCCCTGACCCACAAAAAACAAAATCTGGGGGGGAAGAAAAACCAGAGACCCCTGCAGATCCCAGCCCCCTTGGGAAAAAAAAAGGGCACATGGAGTGGTGATTCTCACGGTCAAGACACTCAAATCCACCACAGAAAAAAATTCAGGAAGGAGATTTCAGCTGCCAAATTGTCCAGGAGATACTCATGTGTTCAATAATAAGAATAAAAAGAATCCAACATCTTTAGAAACATGAGAAGTGTAAAATAAAACCCTATCAGAAAGAAAAAGAAACAGTATCAATGAAGATAGGAAACAAAAGAATTCTAATGAACTCAAGGAGTTTAAGTGCTTCTTAACTATTTGTGGAAACTGTTTTGCCATTAAAGACATATGATAGTCTCCCACTGCAGGGACTTACTCAAATCAGTTTATATGCCCAGGATAATACGTTAGTAGTCATGGTACATTCAGCTCAAAAATAGTATAAAATACCATGGGTAAGTTTTACAGGGTGCTATATGCATGTGGTATTATTTGTAACTATGGCACACTAATTAACAATCCAGCATGCTTTACTCAGTCCTAAAATTCATCCACAAAGTTAAATATATGTAAACTTAACCAAGAAACTTTTGAATAATAACAGAAAAAAATATAAGAGAAAAAAATTAATAAAAAGAAGTTATTACCCAACATGTGCATTGGGAAGCTGTACTGTTCCAACTGTCATCAAGGAATCACGACGTCAACAGAGTCCACAAACAAAACCACGTGGTTGTAAGAATCATACATTTAATTGCAAAAGAAAAGTCATTATCAATCAAATCATAACAAGCCCAATCTCAGCAACTTAGATAGACCAGCGGACAGAATAAAAACTAAAACACTACCAGGGAGAGAGCTCAGTAGTAAAGCACCCTTCTGTTAACTACCAAAACACAACAACCACAAAAAAATAAAAAAATAAACTCCACAAAACTAGCTTAGGAATAGGCAAGGTCTCTATTCACTGCAGCTTCCCTCCTGCAAGAAAATGGTGTTTGGAAATTTGATTTTTTGGGGGGAGGGGGGTGCTGGGCATGGAACTCAGGGGCACTCCACCACTGAGCCCCATCCCAGCCCTATTTTGCATTTTATTTCGAGGCAGGGTCTCTCTGAGTCTCTAGGTGCCTCACCTACTTGAGGAGGATGGCCTTCACCTCGAAATCCTCCTGCATGAGCCCCCACCCCCAGCCTCTGGGAATGACAGGTGTGTGCCATTGCCTGGCATGGAGATTGGATTTTTCTAATGGTCCCACCTGTCAATCACCACAGCCTGGGAAGACGCCAGGCTGCCATGCTAACCTGCCAGATAGATAGGACTTGAGCAGGGGCTGAGGCTGCCCCAGGGGATGGGGAGGCTGCCAGGAGTCTCCTGCATTATCACGCTCTCCACCTGGCTGGCCAGGGGGACAGAGGGCCACTGTCCCCAATGGGCTCAGGCCTGTGGTTGCAGAGAGCCCCCGGAGTCAGGATTGGCCAACTAGGGTTCCCTCCACAGCCGGTCCCGCCAGACAGAATCCCTGCCCCGCCTCCCTCCTGAGCCTCCCTGTCCAGACACCAGGTGCCACTGCACACTCACCATCTCCTGGTTCCCAACATCCAAGTCTGCCCTGGGAAGCTTCAGCTTCTGCATGGCAGAGCCACCCGGGATTCTAGGCAGGGAGCAAAGCCTGGAGTCCAACTGCAGAAATCTGAGTGGAACCAGAGACTGCGGAGAAATAAATCCCATTCCGAGCTCGGAGGCCCGCCCCCTGCTGTTAGCTACCCTCAGGATTGGACAGCGCTCAGTACGGGGGCTTCTGATTGGATAGGGAATCACTCAGTCTCTGCTCTCCCCAGTCTGAGCCCAGGGAGCCTTCTTTTTGAGTGACAGGGGTATATCCTCTGCAGGCAAGGAGGAAACAAGAATGGCAGGGTTTGGGTGCAGCTTTTTTCTTTTTTCTTTTCCTTTTGAGGTCTCGGCATTGGGTCAGGGTTAGGGTGACCAGAATTCTAAGTTCCGTTGGGTTTTGGTGTTAAGAAATTGAAGTCATTTCTTGAAAGTTTCACCACCTGGGCCTCCTCCTATAATAAGACCACCCAGAGCGTCTTCGGGTGCTGACTTGTCCTCTGTTCATCTGTGCAAAATTCTCCAAGCAGAACTGGCCTTTCCTCCCTTGGGAACTTCCCAGTGGTGGAGGCTCTTGACTGGGCCTGCCAGGCGCCCTGGAGGAGGCTTCTACCAGGTTGGCAGCCCGAGAGCTGATTTTCCTCCAGCTGAGTTGAATCTGCATCCCCAGCCCACGTTGAGGTTGGAGGCAGAGTAAGGAGATCAGCACAGAAGAGACCTGGAAACCCGGTAAACCCCAGCTGCACCTGGGCTCTCTAGCTCTCTGGACACTGGGGGTTGAATTCAGAGGACTCGAACTCTGAGTCCCTTCCCCAGCTGTAGTTTGAATTTTATTTAGAGACAGGTTCTCACTGAGTTGCTTAGCACTTTGCTTTTCCTGATGCTGGCTTTGAATTCGGCATGCTCCTGCCTCAGCCTCACCAGCCACTGCAATGACAGGTGTGTGCCACTTTTTTTTTCCTTTTTTTTTGAGAGAAATACCTGCAATGGCCACAGGATGACAGTCTTGCACAGATCAAGGCCACCCTGGGTGCTCTCCCTTGTTCTCACCAGTCCCCTGGATCCCAGGTAATGGGATCCTGCCTCCTCCTAAAACCAGAGACACCCTGCCCAGGTGTGCATTCTTAGTATCAGCTGAATACTCTGCACTTGACAAGAAAAAAGAAACAACAAAAAAGACACTACCTGCTTGTGTTGATGCAAACAAAGCTGATGTGTTTCCAAAGAGAGCTCTGGTCTTGTCACCCCAATTCAGGGATGCAAAAAATCACATAATACAGAGAAGACTTCTCGTTAAGAGGGGCGCAAGGGTCTGTCTCTTAACGAAAAACAATTTGCGTTACACTGGGAGTTCAGGAAAGCCAATTCCAGGTTTTCCTAATTTGGTAAATAACTCTATAGACTCAAATACACCCTGCTCCTCTCTGCCTTAGTTAACTGGAGGCCTCGAGGTTACCTGTCCCCTGGGATCCCTGCACCTGCAGATGAAGGGGGGGTCCTTTCTTCTCCATGCAGCACTCTGAACCTCCACCTTCCCACAGGCTCAAACGCCTTTGACAGCATCCAATGGGGGAGCGGTTTAGAAAATTCTGGAATGTACCTAAAGACATTTTCTCATCTGGCTATGATGCTATCAATTTGGTCCCATGGTCCTTTTCAGTACTTTTAAATCTTTTTTTTTATTTTATTGGTTCTTGTTAGTTATACATGACCATAGAGTCCATTATTGTAAACTTATTCAAACATGAAATATACCTTATTCTCCTTAGGACCCCATTCTTGTGTGTTGGCATGAATGGTAGATTCACTTAGGTACTTTCATATATTTAAATGGAAACATTATTGTCACTTTATGCTACTGTCTTTCCTGTTCTTATCTCCCCTTCCTTCCTGTTTCTCCCCTTTTTCTCCTCTACAGAACTTCTCTTCTTGCCCCCGACCTTCCTTGTGATATAGATTTTGTTTTGAGGGATTGCCTAATTTTACTTTAGCTTGATAATCACCAGATCCATTAATTTACTGGCCAATGTTAGGAAGTCATCCTTTTTAAAAGCTGAGTAATATTCCACCATGTATATACAACAATTTCTTTATCTATTCTTCAGTCGATGAGCATTTAGGCTGACTCCATAGCTTAGCTATTGTGAATTGTGCTATCATAAACATTGATGTGGCTGTGTCCTTGTAGTATGCTGATTTTATCCTCTTTATGCTGAAGAGTGGGATAACTGAGTCAGAAGGTGTTTCCAATCCTAGTTTCTTAAGGAATCTCCATCCTGCTTTCCAGAGGGGTTGCACCAACATGCGGTTTCTCCAACAAGGTTTGAGCATTCCCTGCCCCCCACATCCTCACCAATTTATTGTTACTGTATTCTTGATTATTGCGTTTCTGATTGAAGTGAAAGAGAAGCTCAGTGCAGTTGTAATTTGCATTTCCCTAATTGCTAGATATGTTGCGTTTTCAGTATTTATTTTTTAAAATATTTTTTTCTAGTTAGAGTCGGACCCAATACCGTTATTCTATCCATTTATTTTTCTGTGGTGCTGAGGATGGAACCCAAGACCTCAGAAGTGCTAGGCAAGTGCTCTACGGCTGAGCCCCAGCCCCAGTCCCCATCTTCAATATTTTTACTTTTGCTTTTATGTAACAGCAGCCCAGGTATTTGGGGGACCAGTTTTGCTGCATTTGTGAAATGGGAACATTTTTTTTGAAAGAAGACTTAGAAGGTCAAGCCACATGCCCAGGTTTCCAGGGATAAGCAGTACACAGTTGTCTGGCCCATGATGAGAAGATTATGTGGGTGATAAAAAGGAAAGAGCTGAGGATACCTTGGGACCAGAATCTCTCCTTCCCCCATGAGGGATATTATTCTTTCTGTTAGTTTTCTTAAACAAAATGAGAAATTTTCCTTAGCTACCAGTGCCACTAGATAGAGGTCCCTGGATGGAGCTCAGATTTATCTTGAGAGGCAAAGAAAAGTGAATAACCAACCCAGTGGTTCAAAAACAAACAAGCTAGACCTTGGGCTCCTTGAGAACAAAACACTGGGTTTTACCCAGTAATTAAAAATCCAACAGCACCTGACACCCAATTAATGGGGCATGGAGAATTGGATCAGTGGGTGTGGGGGTCTGTGGGTGGCCAGCTGCAGGAGATTGCCTCTGGGGTGCATTCCTTGCATCTGGGAGGTTTTTCAACACCAAAGAGATAAGCAGAGTGGTGAGAAAACTCGCAAAACCCTCTGCAACATTCTAGCCAGGAAAATTCATAAGCACTTTAAAAGCATCTTAATGTTTACCCTCAGTTAAATGTGCCTCAATCACAATGCCACCATTTGAAAATAGCTGTCAACATGAAAAGTTTCTGAAATCTGCTGATTTGTGGACCACATTTGAGGATAACTACAAAAACCATACGAGTCCATGGCTAAATACATAAGTAAAAATAGAAATAGAATAACGAGCATTCTCCTAAGACTTCCTTCCTGGAAACACTGCCCTATTTGCTTTTAATAATTCCTATAGCAACACTTGAGGTCCATAAAGAACTGAGGAACATGTCTGGTTGGGGCAGAAATGCTGGATACCAAGAAGAATCCTCAAAGGAGAAGGTTCGTTAATCACTAGAATGCAGGAATGCCCACAAAAATTTGAAATTAAAAACAAGGGACTGGGGTTGTGGCTAAGTGAGAGAGCACCTGCCTAGCACCTGTGAGGCACTGGGTTTGATCCTCAGCACCACATTAATAAGAAATATAAAAGATAAAGGTATCCTTTCCAACTAAAAACTATTTTTAAAAATAAACGTCAGATTTAAAAATAACAAAAAGCCAGAGAAGATATTAGATAATACATAAAATATAGTCAAAGTAGAGCAAAGTTTATTGGCCCAGAAATCACTAGCAGGAGGGAGGGAGGAAACAGTGAGGCTTCTCTGACATCTCTAGGCCTCACACCCCCTTTGCTCCTCAAGTTTATGGGAGATGCTATGTGTGATTGCAGAGTCCTGCCCATGGACCAATTCCTAATTCTTAACTGGCAGTAGGACAACATCGTATTTGTAGGTTCCTACTCCACATGGTCTTTTCCAGAGACACCAAAGCAAAACCCGTGTGTGTGTGTGTGTGTGTGTGTGTGTGTGTGTGTGTGTGTGAATTTTACTATAATAGAATTTTTATTATGGCAGCTATTATGAAGACAACAACAAGTGTTGGCGAGAATGTGGGAAAAAGGTACACTCATACACTGCTGGTGGGACTTCAAATTGGTGCAGCCAATATGGAAAGCAGTATGGAGATTCCTTGGAAATCTGGGAATGGAACTGCCATTTGACCCAGCTATTCCTCTCCTCCCTCTAAACCCACAGGACTCAAAAACAGCAACCTACCAGGACACAGCCATATCAATGTTTATAGCAGCACAATTCACAAAAGCTAAACTGTGGAGCCAACCTAGATGCCTTTTAGTGGATGCATAGATAAAACAAATATGCATTATATATGCACAATGGAATTTTCTCAGCAACAAAAGAGAATAAAATCATGGCATTTGCAGGTAAATGGATGGTGTTGGAGAAGATGATGCTAAGTTAGCCAATCCCCCAAAGAACAAATGCCAAATGTTTTTTCTGATAAAAGGAGGCTGACTATATTTGGGTAGGGAGGGGGAGCATGGGAGGAATAGATGAATTCTAGATAGAGCAGAGGACTGGAAGGCAGAGGGAGGGGGCAGAGGATTAGCAAGAATAGTGGAATGTGTTAGACATCATTATCCAAAGTAGATGTATGAAGACACAAATTGGTGTCAACATACTTTCTATACAAACAGAGGTATGAAAAAGTGTTCTCTATATGTGTACTAAGAATTGTAATGCATTCTGCTGTCATTTAGTTTTTTTAAAAAATCAAAAGAAAAAACTTATTATGAAAAGTTTAATATGATATTCTAAACATATAAATGCAACTCTTAAGTCACCTTGGTCTGCACTGACCAGTTCTGATTGGAAGTTTCCTGGGACTAGTAGGAAAATAGGGGCACATCATACTATCAGAGAGTGTCCAATTGAGAGTGTCCCTCTTTCCCTTCCCTATGTTTTTAATAAACTAATACTTGATAGAGTGAGGGACGTGTCTGAAATAGTAGTTAGCAGATGTATACAAGTGACAGGAACAGGAAATTGACATGCCAAAGACCCAGGGCAACTCTAGGTCGCTTTGGCCCACACTGGTCTGGAACAGTTTTTACATATTTGATGGTTAGGAGCAATCTTATCCCCTTGAGTTCTGGAATCCGGTCTGTAAAATGCCCCAAAACATGTCTCCTCAAGGGTAACTTGGGTTCTCAATGGCAGAGAAGGAATCACTGCTCACAGAAATCACAGGTTGTTGGATGAAAAATGGAATATGGCACAATGACTTGGCCCAGGCAGGGCTCTAGGTAAATTACTTTTCTAAAAGAAAAGTGGGGGTCTGCACAGTGGGCCAAGTTCATAGAATGATTCCCTGGCAGGCATGATTCCATCAATCACCTCTGCATGCTACCCATCCATTATATTTTCACCAGCACTGAAAATAGATAGACAGACAGACAGACAGACTGAAGAAGGCAGGGATGAGCTGCACCTTTGAGAACCAATTATATATCACCCCATAGAGTTCCCTGATAATTTTGCATTTTAAAAATACAATCACTGGCTTATAAAATTTAGTATCCACTGGAAGGCCAGGTGTTAGATATTCATTGAAAATGGAAAAGAGTAGAGACCAATAATGTGTGACCATAAACTCGAGAAAACCTAATTCATGGGCCATAAATCATTGTTCAAAACCAGTGAACACTTTTACCAGTTTTCTAAAACAAACACAAAAACATAAACAAAATATCCCACTGTGCATTCTGCTCAGAAACGAAAATGAAATCTTCTAAAATGGAGGAGGAGTTTGAAGGTCAAGACTTCCTGAGCTTCTAAATTTATTTTTCCCCATTTTTTTATTTTATTAACAGTGACACCATTTATCTCCATTCATTTCCCCAAGCATTTAGTGTTTCCCCGTCAAAACATCTGCCCACTACCTCTGTGTCCCTAGAGTCCTGCCTGTCCTCTTTCACACCCCACTACTCATGGCTCCACCTGTCACCCCCTGCTTTCCCAGGCACCATCTCTGACCTTCTACTTGCCACATATATTTGTCCAGACACAGTTTCTTCCTTCTCTTTGGATTCCTAACATTCTGCCAATGTCTCTCTCCTTGAATCACATGATAATACACCCGAGTCCAGGTTCCTGAACTGAGATTCATCTCCTTTCCCTTCAGTTTTTTTTCATTAAACATTCTAGAGATGATACTTTTTCCACTTGTCCCATTCTTGTCACTCACCAGTTTTCTCTAAAATGTCATTCAGGGAAATCAGGACTAAGCAATCCAGTGAGACCCTGTCTATAAATAAAGTATATATTAAAAAAATAAGGGGCTGGGGATGTGGCTCAGTGGTTAACCAGCCCTGGGTTCAATCCCTGGTGCCAAACATAAGTAAATAATTAATGAGAAGAATTGACCACTAAAGTTCCTTCTAAGAAGCTTTCAAACACTGTCAAGTATTTGGTAGAGGTTGGGAAATATTAGCCCAGGATCATGAGAAATATGTGCTTCTGCATGCATTACATGGTATAAAGAATGAGGCTTAAATTCTCCCATGGATGATGACTATAGCATTTATAGTCAGATAAAATCAGGTTCAATTCTTGGAGATAAGCATGCATTAGTCTGCCTTGGTTACATACAAGCCACTGTTTAGAGAAGTTTTTGTTGTACTGGCAAGACATCTGCACAGTCTGTCTATTTAGGAACGGTGCCAAATTCTATTGCAGAATGATTTGGACAGTAAGGTATTGGCAGACGTTCTGTGGCAATGACTGGCTTGTTAGAGAAAGTTCCATTTTAATAACTGTTTGGAAATATTGCTTAAGAGTCTCAGGGTTCAGTATGATTGGCTCATCTAGACCACCCATATGCTGTCTTTTCTTCAAAAGATACCCCTAGATAGCCAACATGTTTATCATGGGAATAATATATACATAGTTATCCAATGTAACCAGAATAATTTAATCCAGTCACAGTAATGGGTGTAATCTGAGTATCTGTAAAACCACACATTACATGAGTATCATTGGTAAATACTGGGATGAATTCTCTGGTCCACACCACTGGGTGTACCAAAGGTGGGTCTGGAAACAATTTCCAATTAGTTTCTCCCGGGACCCCATTTACTGAACAGCTCAACAGAGCTAACATGGCCACAAACATTGTGGCTGCAGAGTTACTTCCTCCTTGTGTCGAACTATCTGTTCAGGCTGTAGCTTTAGATTCTACAGTTGCCTCCATGATGGTAGTTTCAACATTCGGTCTCTCAGGGCCTTCTTCATCCTCTTCCTTCTTTGTAGCTTTCACTTCCTTCTTGGGGTCAGGACTGACATCTCTAGATCAATCTTCAGTCATCTGAACCTAGGTTCAAGGTTCTTCATGTCTAATAGCATGCACGTTCAGGTACCCCAATAGGATGAGAGGCACTTTCTGGGAAAACACAAGCATGACTTCTACCCCACTTGTCACTGAATCTGATCCTTTCTGTTGCTATGTTTGTAAATCTTTCCACCAAACGTGGCCCAAGGAACCTGTTGCCGTGGAAGATATGTCTTTCTGCTGCAGTGTGACTTTCAGAGTGAAAATTTGAAAAAAATTAAAACAAAGCATGATTAAGTTTATTTTGTGGGGCCTTATCCCTCCTCTTTTTTGTAACTGTAGCTGAATACATAAATGAGCTCATTCTACAATGGCTGGATCCTGAGGCTTCTACAGAATAACTGATTTATGATCAATACAAAATTGATGGCAAAACTGCTGAAAAGAAAAATTATTATAAGCTGGAGCATTATAAATTTCAATCTGTAAAGTACATCCTAATGCTGCAAACATATCTAGACAGTGAGCATTAACATGCTGAGCATTTTCTTTTACACAGGCAATGGCAAAAATAAATCTAGAGTAAGTATCAACAATAACATGAACTTAACACTGTTAAGATTTACATCCATTTGCCATAACTGATTTGGTTATAAACCATGGGATTAACCCCAGTTGGTAAAGATATGTATGTATAAAACATTGTGAGATTTGATGAACAATTTGAAATTTTTTCCCAGGGATATTAAATATTTATGTAAAGTAGTAGCATTCTGATGATGTAAAGAATGTGAGGTTTGTGCAAAATAATATAAAGATATTTATTCACAACAGCAACAAGCTTATCAATCTTATCATTACCTAAAGCTAAAGGACCTAGAAGATTAGAATGTGCCCATCTATGGCTGATGAAACTTGGATGGTGACACATTTGAATTGTCTTTTGTAAGGTCTGAAACAAATAACTCTTGCAAGAGTGTGTTCCCAGTAGTTGATGTTTCAATATTTTTTTGTAACATAAACTGCATGTAAACTATCTGAATAAATAATTTTTGGTTCATTTAAAAATGAATTAAAGCACAAATGAGAGCTTGAAGTTCTGCTCATTGTGCAGAAATATAAGATATCTGTATTATCTCACTATGAGCATGGCTATAGAAACCTGGTTTTCCTGAACTTGATCCTTCAGTAAATACTGTTAGTGCTCCAACTATTGGTTAAGCACATACAATTTTGGGAAAAATAAATGTAGTCACAAGAGCAAACTGAATAATTTTACATGTTTGTAATGGCTTTCCATTTTACCAGAGAAATTTCCAAAAGCTATCTTCCATGTATTATAAGATTGCCAAAGCCAATCATGTTCTAGAGTAGAAAAAGGGGCTACAATAATATTAGGCTATGACCCAACTATCTGCAAAACTCATGTTGTTCCTTTAGTAACTAACTGAGCAATAAAGCCGTGGAATGGAGTTGATGATTTTGAGGAGAATCAGGTAGGCAAGGCCACTCAATAATTCCCAATTATCACCACATTGCTCCTGTAGGGGTATGAACAGTGGAAAATGTTAATCAGTATACAGGCTCTTGTGGATTAATTCTTGTTAGCTGTGCAGTAATCATGGCAGATTCAAGCTTTGTTATGGCAATTCTTTCTTCTGCCAATAGTTGATGAGAAGGTAGAGAAGGATCTCTCTTACAATCTGAAACAAAGGACACAAATCTGCAGTGGCTAGTTTTAAATTTGGTCACAGCCAATGAATATCACCTGGTAACTATTAGAGGTCATGTGCCTTGGGAAATCTAATGTGCTTAGGGAAGCTGCCATAGTTCCCAAGGTGAAACCTAAATCTCCATGGCTCTATACCAAGAGAAGACCCAAAGAAATTCACAGGTAGCTCCTTGCAAGTTACTGAAAACCTATCAAAAACAAAACATAAAAATGGATGGGGATAAGTCTCAGTGATAAAGTGCTCCTGGTAAAACACCCAGGTCAAGAAAAAACAAGCAAACAAATAAAAACAAAAAAGAAAACAGCTGGAGGACTATGCACATGTCAGGCAAAATCAGCTGTGACAGAATTTGTTAGAGGCAAGAACATTATATATACTTGTAATTACATATATTAAATTATATATTAAATATATATGCATATTTAAGCTAAAAACTAAAATATATAATACATATCAATAAACTGAAAAATTTCACAAACTAAGTTATGATATATACATGTCAAAAAACAGTGTTCCAAAATATGTGAACTAAAAACAATCAGGATTAAAGGAAGAGAAATTTATACAAAAAGGGGTGAATAATTTGTGATATCCCATTTTCAAGAAAGAATGAAATGACTAGCAAAAGTCCATGTAAAACAAAGCGACTTTAACAAGAATATAACTCCACTAGGTCTAGAGGACTATAAAGAATATTCTACCCCAAAAGGTAGAATACACATTTTACTCGAGTATATAGGAAAGATTATGCAGGACTTGCCATTTTAAAGCCATAAGAATGTCAATAAATTTAAAAGCACTGGAATCAGGACAAGTATCTTTTGTAACTACTATGAAATTAAGTTAAAAAACCAGAAAATTTAAAAAAAAATTTCTATCTAGACAGTGTACTCTTTAGGAAGAAAAACATAGAAAATAGTTTAGGTGGATAAAAATGAAAGCAAACATGTCTAAACTTAAGAGGTGTAGGTAAAGTAGCCCTCAGGAGAAAATTTATAACTAAAAAAGCCTACATTATAATGGAAAAACTGCCCAAAGTTTTAAATTTATACAGTAACTAGACTAAGAAAAGCAAGCTGTAATAAAATTGCGCAAAGAATAAATTTTAACAAAAAATAGAGCAAGAATAAAAGAAATAGACAAAAGAAAAATTAATAAAACATCTTGATTGTTCAAAAGATTTATAAAATTGATTGTTCAATTAACCAAGAAGAGAGAGAGAGAGAGAGAGAGAGAGAGAGAGAGAGAGAGAGAGAGAGAGAGAGAGAGAGAGAGAGAGAGAGAGAGAGAGAGAGAGAGAGAGAGAGAGAGAACTCAAGTTAATAAATATCAAAAATAAAAGTGAGACCATCAAAACAGACTCCACAAAAAATTTAGAAAATTTTAAGGGCATAGTATAAACAACTGAATGCGAACAAATTCCTATAAAACTTCCAAAACTGACTTAGACATATAAAATCTAAAAAGAATTAATAAGTTATTGAATCAGTAAAAAAGAACAATAAAAACATCCATATCTGAGCTGAACATGGTTGGCGCATGCCTGTATCCCAGTGACTTGGGAGGCTGAGGCAGGAGGATCATGAGTTCAAAGCCACCCTCAGCAAAAGCAAGGCACTGAGCAACTCAGTGAGACACTTTCTCTAAATAAAATACAAAATATGGCTGTGGATGTGGCTCAGAAGTCAAGGGTCTCTGAGTTCAATCCCTGGTACCCCAAAACAATAACAACAACAATCCATGTTAGAAATGTGAAGTGAAAATATCAAACTATATCTAAATCTAAAAACAAATAGATGGTTTTATGTGAATTAAATTCTAAGGTCTCTACAAAAGAACTATTTAAATAAAAAAACGCAGCATTTGTTCAGGATATAGCACTGATATATCAGTACTATTTTTGTAGCTGAACAGTAAATATTTAAAGAAAAATTATTTAAAAATTCCATTTATGGTAGAATCAAAAATTAAATACATAGCAAAAAATTTACAAACAAATATGTCTTGAAAGCAGAAAATGTTTAAAATAATAATACAGGTTTTTGTCAAGAAAAATATAAAGAACAAAATTGGAAAACTCACACATTCCAATTTTAAAACTCAGTATAAAGTTTTAGTACTGAAAGAACCTGGATCCCTATTCTTAACCATGATAAAAGTTAATTCAAAAGGGGTAAAAGACCTGACTGAGAAACTACAAAATAAACAAGGGAAATGTTTTCGACAAAATTTCAAAATCACACACAAAAAAGATAAAAAATGGCATTAAACTAAAAACCTGATGTACAGCAAAGAAAAACAAAGTGGAATCCCTATAAAATGGAAGAAAATCTGTGCCCAGTATTCATTTGATATATGCTTCATATTTAGAATATGTAAAAAAAATCATAACACCAAACAATCAAAAATGAAGTAAGGCCATTCAAGTGGGCAAACAAGGTAGACAGTTTCAAAAGAAAAAAACAAAAAGTTCCAGTAAACGTATAGACAAACGTTCCAAATAATTAGCCTTCAGGAAAATGTAAATTAAAAACACAATAAGGAAGGCTGGGGAAATAGCTCAGTTGGTAGAGTACTTGCCTTGCATGCACAAGGCCCTGGGTTCAGTCCCCAGCACCAGAATAAAAAAAAAATACATGAGGTATCATCACACCCCTTTCAAAATGAATAACTTAGAAAAGTGATAACCACCGATATGGATGTGCAGAAAAATCAACACTCCTGCATGGGTGTGTGCAAGTAAATTGGGTATCTGATATGAAAAACTGTGCATATTACTCAAAAAACTAACAATAGCTGGGATCATGTCACATGACGAATCCCATATATTTAAGAAGCTTAAGGAGGAGGATTACAAGTTGAGGCCAGCTTGTGCAAGTTAAGGTTAAACAATGCAGAACCCTGTCTCCCATACGAAAGAAATATGCTGGGGGACCAGGAATGGTGACAAATACCTGTAAAGTAGGCAACTTGGGAGACCACAGGAGGATCCTGAATTTGCTACATGGATAGGAAACTTAATGTAATGCTCTCTCAAAATAATAGTAATAATAATAAAAATAATAATAATAATAATAATAATAATAATAATAATAAAGAATAAGGCACTGTGATGTAGTTTAATGGTCAAATGTTTGCCAAGAACATGAAGGCTTTGTTTATGTCTTCTGTATCTTAACTAAATAATACTAAAATAGAATTACCTTGTGATTCAGGTATCCCACTTGGAAGTATGTAATGAAAAACAATGAAACAATCATCTGATACCTGGATGCCCATGTATATTGAGGCACACCTCAATTTAAAAGATATGGAATCACCTAGGAATTCTAGGATAGAGGGATAATGAAAATATGGCATATATGTATGCATACATCCATAAAAAACAAATCCCGCTACCTGCAACCAATTGAGTGAAATTGGAGGGTAGCATGGTAAAATGAAATAAAACCAGACACAGAACTACAAACACTGCATGCTGTCCCTCATGTGGGGGAAGCTAAACCTGATTTTTAAAGGTTAAAGAGTGGAGGTGGGAAAAAAGAATAGGATTTCATCAGTGGATGAGGCATATGTGTTAAAATACAATGCAGAGTTTTTTTTATTATGTACATCTTCATCAAAGCAATTTTTATTTAGTACATCTTCATCAAAGAAATTTTTAAAATGGCACTGTAATCAGTATTGAGTCACACTTACAAAATGATTAAATGGAACAATATTGCCAGGTGTGGTTGTGGATGCCTACAGTACCAGCAACTCAAGTGACTGAGACAGAATAGACACTTTGAGGTCATCCTTGGGAACATAGCAAGATCTTCTCTCAAAACGATAATAATAATAATGAACTGAAATAAATCTCAGTGGTAGAGTGTTCCTAGATTGAAATCTATTACTGCAAAAAGAAATAAATAAATGGGAATGGAATTTAGAAATAGATCCTTATATTTATGGTCAAATATTTTTCAAAGAAAATACCAAGATGTTACAGGAAAAATATTTTCAAATCATCTGGAACAACTATCCATAGTACACTTGAAACACAATCTCAAACACTATCTCACACTCTACACAATCAATTTTAAATGGAAGTAAGGTTTAAATATGCGAATTGGAACTACAAGATTCTTAGCAGAAAACATGTAAATCTCTTGACCCTGCATTGGAGAATAGATTCATAGAAAATACAATTTTTATTTGTTTCTTTTTGGTACCAGGGATTGAACCCAGGGGAGCTTAATCACTGAGCAACATTCCCAGCCCTTTTAAAAATTTTATTTAGAGACCAATTACTAAGGCTGGCTTTGAACATGTGATCCTACTCTCTCAGCCTCCCAAACTGCTAGGATTATAGGTATGTGCCAAAAGATACTTCTAATAATGCCATATATTTGGAAAATATCTACAGGATTTTAGTTATGAGGTTTATGATGTAACATAATAAATTTTTTGAAGGGTAAAGAAAAATATATTCACAATTTAGTCACTATTTTTTTAAGCTATACACTTCATCTAGGCCTCTGTGTATGCTACTTGAAATTTCATTGTCCCCAATGGGAACTTCTATCTTAAAAACTCCAACCACGTTTACCTTGTGTAAACTAACCTGAAATCCATTTTTCTTAATCTATAGATTTAAATAAAATTGAAATTTCTCAAGAGTATAAACTATTCCTCTGAAGCCAAATGATCCATAGCATTGTATGGGATCATATTAGCTGAAGGCCTTCAATCAAATAATAATAACTAATTACTGTCTGGCTCCAAACTAACATCTGTATACTTGTGGCTTCTTCATGTAGTCATGAATATATTGTTGAGTCACAAAAAAAGAGAAATGTTATAATTTTGTTGGCATATTTTTTAACAAATTATAAATCATCATGAAAATGGTTCTCATTTTCACTGAACTCACAGAAGTGTCAACGAAGTCAAGATTAACCCTATTACATTCAGAAATGTCTTTGTTCATTTAATAATTATTTGTTGGTACTGAAAATTGAACTCAGGGGTGTTTACCCCTGACCTATATCTCCAGTGCCTTTGTTCATTTTTAAATTGTATTTTTTTATTAGTGAATTTCAACTACACATAACATTACAATGTATTTTGACATAAAATTATACCACTTTTATACAGGGATTTTTCTAACTGAATGGCGTGATTTAAATAAATACAAATATTAAATAGGCATCACCACATCCAAAGTAATGAAAATGTCCTCAACTGTTCTTTATGAGTTTTATGCTTCTAGATATTACACAAAGGCCTTTGATCCTTTTTTAAATTTTTATTTTTGTATATGATGTGAAGTACGTATCCAAATATATATATATTTTTCTTTCGGATATCTATACATCCTAGGGCCATTTTTCCTTTTGCTTTTCCTCTTGAAATATATAAGCAACAAGTGTGTGTGTGTGTGTGTGTGTGTGTGTGTGTGTGTGTGTGTGTGTGTTTGTGTGTATTTTACATCTGAACACCAGTTACAAATTGCTACCCACCCAGGTCAGGCAAATTCCTGCCCATGCATCTACAAATTGTTGCCCCCATCCTGAACAGTCAGCTGAACTTAAGGTCACTCATGTGAATTTCCAGGGATACCAAATAAAACACAGACACACTTTACCTTTACACAAACTCAAGATGGCTTCTGTGCTCTCAGCCTCAGGCTCCCCTAAAGGGGGAGCAAGAGAAAGCCAGGAGAGGCTGGTAAGAGCGAGTGATCACATTCAGAAGGGAGCTTTTATTGGGGGGACTCTTGTTCTTAGAAAGTTCTATTCAAAAAAGGGCAGAAGAGGCAGAGTTAGAAGGGACAGGTGAGTGTAACTCAACCCTCATGGGTAACACCTACAACTGAAGACCAGCCTTTCTATCTGAGCTTGGACAATGCCCAAGTCACCACAAATGTACCAGAGCCTCTTGCTTTAGGACTAGAAGGCATGGGTCATTCAGAGTGTCTTCCCACATATCTGTCCTTCTTTCTTTGGAAAAGCAGATGATAGGACATAATTTTGAGTCTCTGAATTCTGTTCTGTGGGCACAACATTCGACAATTACAACACAAGAGAGAATAAGTAGCAATGAGAACAACACAAGGATATAACATGCAGAGTGTTTAAGAATGTTTCCAGGGTTAAAGCCGTTTAATTCTTTAAGTATTTTATCAGCTAAAAAAGTAGGATCCAAAAAATCAATCTTACACTCTGTATACCTTGAATCTGATGATGCAGATCCAAAAGATCTAAGCTGTTATCATTGTTTTCCCAATATCAAACAAATGGTTTTGAACCTTCTCCCAATACCACTAAGAAGCATTGTGTTTGGCAGAAGTAACACACACATACATATAGCTAGTTTGATATTTAAGTCTTACCTTGAATTTCAAGTGGAAAGATCATTACCTATATTCATGAGAGCAGCCTATAAGGCATTTAGCTTGGCCTCAATCCCTTCATCAACATTTATTTGATTGTGAAGAGCCTTGGAAGTATTCTGAGTCAAATTATTAAGAAAAATTGCATATTGAATATTTGAGATATGGCCACCAAAGCTGAGACCATGGAAGCAACAAAAGAAACCAAGGCAACAACTCTCACTATTATGAGCCCAAGAGCACATTTAGGTCTCACTATCTGGGCGTGTATTTGTTGTAAAACTTGAAAACCAGCATCAGCCTACCATGGCTCTGAAGAATTTCCTGGTAATAAGACAAAAGAGGGAAAATGGAGCATTCTCGTTTTTTTTCTCTATTATTTCTGGTGATATAATTAGTTAAATTACATTTACTACATGTTACAAGATATCTATAATCTTCCCTTTTAATTTTATCTTTCCTGTAATTAAAACATTAGGAGATTGAACACAGGCCCATAAGCCATAGCAAAAACCTTCCTATTACAGCTTTGCCTACAAAGTCTGGTATAGGTTTGCCAGTAAAATGTAAGAATTCTGAGGTAGAAATTAAGCGCCAAATATCTTTCTGAATTCCACCTTCACTGAAGGTAAGGGTGCTACTCACAAATCCTCCAGGATTCATGGCATTACCCTTGCATAACTGCCTTTAGTCAATTTTAGCAGACCAGTCCAAAATATACCACCATTTCTACAACCTTATGATGTACTGGAAAAGTATTTATACAATCCATCCACTTAGGAAAGTTGCCTATATCTATTGCAGAAGTGTTAGGAGAACGAGATATTCATGGATGTTCTACTGAGATGACTGGTTATGAGAAAGACCAATTTGAATAACTGATCTGATCTAAGGCTTTTAGTCTCCAGAAACAGTATGATTAGTTGGTCCCCCAGCTGCTGTCTTTTCCTAAAATGAGACTTTTGGAGAGCCAGCATATTTTTCGTGGGACCAACACAAGGGTAGTTGGGCACTATAGCCAGAATAATTAAATTCAATTACATGGTTTGGAGAAATAGGGGTGTCTGTAAATCTTGCCATCATGAATGAGTCATTAGTAAACACTGGGATGTATTCTCCAGTCCACACTACTGGGTGTACTAGAGGTGGATCTGGAAAATATGTCCAGTAAGTGTCTCCCTGATTCCCCTTTACCTGACAGCTCAATAGAGCTATTACTAGCTATTAGCGAGCATCATAGTTGGAGATTTAACTTTTTTTGCTGTCTAATAATTTGTTTGCCTGCAGTGTCAAATTCTTCAGTTCCTTCCATGAGGGTGGCTTCACCATTGGGTCTTTCTGGGCCATCTTTCTTTCTCTATACCTTTGAGAGTTCCTCTTGTTGGAGGGAGTTAGGTCTAGCATGTTTCAGTCACTCTTCAGTCTTTTGAATCTTGGTTCTAGGTCCTTTATGCCTGATGGTGCATTCAGGAACCCAAATAGGATGAAGAGTACCTTCTGGGAAAATACAAGCATGACCTCTGCCCCACATGATATTTGGATCTGGTCTTCTCCATTGGCCAGTCTGCAAGTCCTTCCATCAAACTCGGCTTAAAGGGCCTGTTGCTGTGGAAGACATGTCACTCGGCTGCGGTGTGTCCTTCTGAGTCACAACGTAAAAAATTTTTAAAAAACAGAGCATGATTGAGGTTATTTTGGAGAGTCCTAGTCCTATCTCCACTTTTAGCTTTTGTAATTGTAGCTTAATAGATAAATGATCTCATTCTACAAGAGATTGACCTTTCTCATTTGTAAGTTTTGATGACTGATTATATGTCCTCTAATCATATGACCTAGATATTAAAAAGGAGATGTCTTTAACACATTTGGAGGTGCAATGAACAAACCCATTGCTGTGAGTGACATCACTTATTGAGCAAAAAGTTTTAAAAGTACATCTGGATTATCATGAGCTAAAAGTATTTCTTTTATAAAATGAATAATATATGCACAGGCGTGATAGCCTGTGTCACAACATTTTGCTATAGGGTAGGACTGTTACACATTCCCTGAGGCAATACTTTCCAGCAATACCTTTTAACTTGTTCTTTAAAATTAATTTCTGGGACACTGAAGGCAATTTCTTTACAGTCATCTGGGTGCAAAGTTATAGAGAAGAAAGAATCTTTCGGATCTATTATTATCAAATAATAATCTAGAAGAATAGCTGTAGGAGAAGGAAGCCCAGATTGTAATGCTCCCATGGGCTCTATAACACAATTAATATATCTTAGATCTTGTAATAATCTCCAGTTACCAGACTTTTTCCTAATTACAAAGATGTGGGTGTTCCAAGAGCTTAGTGTAGGGGCTCTAAATTACCTTCTTGAAGTAGTTCCTCAACTAGTATGTGGGCTATTTTAACTTTTCCTCTGTAAGGGGCCACTTATAAACCCAGATTGGCTCTTCTGTGAGCCAATTAATTTTTTTTTTATGGCCAGGGCCTCTTCTAAAAATTTGGGCTGGATGCATTCGTTAATCTCTTTTGGAGTGATTGGGTTACAGGTAAGTATTTTTCCTGTAAATCTCCCTCAATTTCCCTAGGAGTAAACCCTTGATTAAGTCCTTTGAATGACATGATACTCTCTTGTAGAAAGCTGGATGACATGTTCTAATTGCACAGCAATTTTAGACTATCTCAAAAATTTGAATCAATCAATCACTCCTGGCAGTACCAGAATTCTGTTATTTACATTGTTTCATCCCAAAATTAGGCCTATGGTAGGGGGTAATGGCCCACGAGTCATCACTAATGTAGTGACTTTTCAGAGCCTCCTGCTTCAAAACTAGAAAGCATGGTCATTCAGTGTGGCTCCCCACAACACATCTTATTGTTAGGCTGAAAATTTTAAAATGCAGGAGCTCCCCCAGTGACTCCCAAATTATAATGTAAACTTTCCGTAGAAAAAAAAATAAAATGACTCCTCAGAATTAAGTGATCATTTCTTGTGTGAAATGATATGGAATGTATATAAGAGGAAAGGTACAGGCACGACCCCTAGAAGAAAAGAGAATGACCATGATACGTCCATATCTGAAACCAAAACTCAAAGATCACAGAAACATCATTACCATTACCTTGGTTTTCTTATCTCTAAAATTGATCATTAGATTGTAACTTTTACATATTCCAGTCAACTTAAATCAGCATGTATAGAAATTTTTTTTGAGCTAAAGCACTAAGACATGAAAAAATATAGGGTAATCATGTGCTTTAACTTTTGAACAGGTTTGTACGTAGTTAACAGCTTATCTGAATAAGAATTTTGTTTTTCTCATTGTGAGGACATTTGCTTCTCTCCCTGTAAGATGAAAAAAGAGACAGATTTGGTTTATAGTATCTTGTAAACAGTCTATTATAGAGAAGTTTGGGAAGTCTATGCTATATACTGTCTACCCTGCCATTTCAAATGTATAGTTACCATTATATATTATAAAGTACAATAAAAGAGGTAGGAAAATACAAAGATATTTAATTAAGTAAATTGTGAGGTGCCCAGCTAGCTCAGTTAGTACAGCATGAGACTCTTATTAAATTGTGTGGGAGATTTAAGTGCTCCATGGGTATGTCTCTTTTATATCCATATTTTTGTACCCATTTCTGGTTATATTTCCATGCTTGGGCTTCAAGAATAAATAGGAAGTCAATATTGAGGTAAAATATTTTTCTACATTTTTTGAAGTCAGTCAAGTATCCTCAGGGGTTACTTTTAGGGATTGCCTGACTTTATCAGAATGTTTCTGTGCATGAAGCATCAAGAGCCAGGTAAGATTAACATGTAACCACATTTCTCTTGAAAATATTGGGAGTATTTCTCTCTAATGACCCTCCTTTTCCCCGAATATGCGCCAGCTGCTCTATGCCTTTGAGGTCTTTCTAATTACCCTGTTTGGAAGGTTGTGTGACTCTCCAGAATTTCATGATAAAAAGTTAAATAATTGTTACTAAAGATACATAAATCTGGGGCTTACTTTCATATCACCATACCTTATCTACACCTGTCTTTATTTCTCTAATGATTACAAGGAAAAAAGTGAACAAAGATATGACTCATAGAAGTAATATCTCTAAGTAAATTGAATAATTAATAATTAATAGAGATTTTATGCCACTATTTACCCAATAGTGTGCTTTTAATACCTGTTACTAAGAACATTTAATAAAGTAGAATAGTTTGATATCTGGAACATGGTGATTCAATACAGAACCGTGTTAGCACATTAACACTTTTATTTCCTAAAAAAAAAGCATATATAATGTGAAGACTGTATTTCAAAGTCCATAGCATAGTCTCAACAACAACAATAACAATAACAATAGATTAAAATTTCTGGGGCTGGGGCTGTAGCTCAGCAGTAGAGCACTCAGAGCCAGCCTCAGTGAAAGATTTACTAGGCAGCTCAATGAGGTCCTGTTTCTACATAAAATAGGGCTAGGAATGTGGCTCAGTTGGTGAGTGACCCTGAGTTAAATCTTCATCATCCCCCCCCCAAAAAAATATCTGCGTCATTCTTTCATGGAGGTTCTAAAATGTAGAATTAGTATAGAGTAAGTGTTATGGGCCAAGCTCTGGAGTGCATGTGCATGCATTTCAATCCAGGCTTTTATATATATTATAGATTTGATGTTGATCTACTCATGGAATATTTCCGACACAAAGCATGTATGTACTTTAATTAAAGTGTCTGAAATAGTAGAAATATATTTTACATAATCAGCAGCCACATATTAAAAAATAACAGTCATCAGAAAATTATGTATGTGAAGCTAGATCATTTAATGTCTCTTTAGAATATGTAGATCTACAAGGCGAGATAGTAAAAGAAACAATAAAAATGAAACATTCATGAATTTGGGATTCCATTTAAAAATCCGAGGTGAATGTTGGTCCAGAATCTGACTTCCATAACAAGATTCCAATAGCATAAGAATTAAAAATCAAGAATCGATAAATGGGATAGATTCAACCTAGAAAGCTACTTCTCAGCAAAAGAAACAATAATATAAAGAGAGAACCTACAGATTTGTATAAAGTCTTTACCACACATACCTCAGATCAAGCACTAATCTCTAGGGTATACAAAGAATTAAAAACTTAACAAAAAAACCCAATTAACAAATGGGATGAGTAACTGAACAGACATTTCACAGAAGAAATATAATCCATTACAAAATACATGTCAAAAAACGTTCAACAAATCTAGCAATTAGGAAGACTTAAATCAAAATTACTTTAATTTTTATCTCACTTCAGTCAGAATGGCAATGATTAATAATACAGGCAGCAATAAATGTTGATGAGAATGTGGGGAAAATGAACATTCACATATTGCTCATGAGACTGACTGCAAATTTGTGCAACCACCATGGAAAGCAGTTTGTAGACTCCTTGAAAAACCAGAAGGGAACCACAATTTGATCCAGCTATCCCTCTCCTCGGACTATATCCAAAAGAATTAAAAACAACATATTACAGGGACACAACCACACCAATGTTTACAGCACGACAATTCACAACAGCTAAACGATAAAACCAACCTAGGTGTCTTTCAACAGATGAATGAATAAATAAAACGTGATTAAATATACCCCCCACCAATGAAATATTACTTAACTTTAAAGATTAATGAAACTATGGCATTTGGTGGTAAATGGATGGAATTGGAGAATATCATGCTAAGTGAAATAAGCCAACACACACACACACACACACTCACACACAAACACAGAAACACAAAGGCCAAATGTTCTCTCTGATAAGTGGATGCTAATTCACAATGAGGGGTGGGGAAGAATAGTTACTTTAGATTAACTCGAGAGGAGTACAGAGAGGGAAGGGGATATGTAGATAGGAATGATAGAAGAGTGAAACAGACATTTCATATAATATATAATATATATGGATGCTAAACCTCTCAACAAGGGAGGGGGAGAGAATAGAAATTCAGTGGATTAGACAAAGCTGGAATGCAGGGAAGAAAAGGGATATAGGAATAAAAATGACAGTAGAATGAATCAGACACAACATTTCAGTGTTCATATATAAATACAACACAAGTGAAGGTTCACACGATGTACACCTCAAGAATGGAATGCTAACTAAAATGAGTTTTACTCCATGTATAATATGTCAAAATTTGCTCTACTGTCATATACGTAAAAAAGTAAGAAATTTTAAAAATAATAAGGGAAATTTTGTATAAAGAGAAGGTCTCTGAGTGAAAAACTCTTCAATAAACGCTAATGTCATCAAGGTTAAATAAAATTATAAAAGACTACATTGAGCCCATACAAAATAATAAACAATGACAAATAGAGTTGCCCAAGTCAGTGTGCAACTATCAATTATCACAAAATTTTGATTTACAACTCTTTTCTATTTGTTTTACAAGGCAGCACAAGAGAAGTACTTACAAGTTGAGTAGAGAGGAAACATTACATATCAGAGCTATGAATACTATTAATAGTGCTGTGTGCACTCAAAGAAAGCATTTTCAATTTCGTTCCCCATGCAATAAAAAATCATGCAATTGAAAGATACACTAGTTACTGATTAGATAACATATACATGTGTTTTTGACATTAAGCATGTGGGCAGCTGCTCAACTTGGCAGGTCAGGTCAAATAGATAAGGAAGACACTCTTTTCACACAAGGTAGCGTTTCTTTGAGTAATACTATGAAAGCAAGAGAGAAAGCAAAGTAACAGATATAGGCCACTGTATTGCCGGACTAGGAAAACCCAAACACTGAACCTATGTACTAGAGAGTCCCAGTTTTCAGGGTCCTGACTGGGAAATCTTGGGCAAAGCATCCTCTCTACAAGTGATAATCTGAAGTCTTGTTCTAACTTTTATTAAAAGTGAGGCCGAATAAATACAAGTTAGAACAAAGAAAACTTCATTCTAACATCTTGGATGACCTAGTGATCCCATGAAGAACACTACATCCTCCCAAGAACAGGTCAGATCCTAGAGGAGGGAGTGATAGCCTTGAGAATACTCAATAAATTGGGGTTTCAATGAGGGAGTGACCAAGCCAGATGCATTGAGAAATTGGAATTCTTTAGGTGTTTCATCAAGGATATGCAGATATCATGCAGTCACATCAAAAGGGAAGATATTTAGGATTTTCCTTAGACCTCTAGTACTGATTCTTTCCTCTGGGACTTATAAATAGTTAAAACTCTCTTATGTAAAATGAAGCAAGTTTTCTGCATAAAATAATGTGGAGATAAACATGAAACCTAGAGATTTACCCTTGGGAATAAAAAACACTATAAATATTATTCTCCTAGAACTTATCATTATATTTCAACATTTATTTTCCCAAGTAAAGTTAAATGCAATGTTTGTGGGTAGTGTTTTGTTGACCCCAAAAGCTCACATATAAAGAGAATATTGTGTTTATACTTTTTTGAAGAGGACTTGTAGATCAGAGTCTAGAGGTTTGTTTCAATCAAAATTGTGTTTCTCTCTCTGTGATGTCATGGGCTCTTAGAGCTTTAAGATCTGAAGAGGGACAGCGATAGTTGATAGTATCTTATAATTACTGGATGCAGATAGACACATGCTATCAAAAGTATAATCAATAAGTATAACAAACATTGTATTGTAAGTTATTAACTAGAACAAAAAAGGTCTACAAAGTCACAATATATAATGGAATAAAAAAACTGGGGGCATAAATGCTCCTATAGTATGTCTTTTTCTTTTTACAGTCATCATTTCACATGTTTCTGGTTACACTTTTTTACTGGGTATCCAAGACTAAAGTAAAGAGGTGGTCCCAAATTTGGATGTTTTTCCTACACTTAAGGTGAGTCTAGTCTTCTCAGTGATGAAAGTCATGGAATTCATGAGGAACTGCATGATTTCTTCAGTCCAAGAGTCTGTATAGGCCTGTGGATAATGAGGATTCACCAGGAAACATTGTGACTAATTCCCCCTTCAGCAACCCTCCTCTTTTACCTGAATATGCACGTTGGCACCTAGTCTCTTGGGTCTTTGTAATCTCCCTGATTGGGAACTTGTATAACTCTTCCAAGTTGTAGATCTTTTAGGGAGTACTGCAACACTATAAGGTGAAATTTTAAATTCATAATTCAAACTAGGGATATCTGGGCATTATTTTAGTATTCCTGGGTCCTTCCTATAACTTAATTTTTCCATAATTACAAACAAAAGAGTATATAATTTACATATATAATATTCTCCAAATAAAACTTAATTAAACATATGAAATAATTAACACACATGATGTCGCATTATTTACCCAATAGAATGTTTTACTATTGTATCAATCCATTAGCAATGTGAATAGTGAGAGATGTGTGACCTAATAACATAATTAAATGTATTAAGGTCTGTAAACAAGTCAAAATAACACCTGGTATTTTGCCAGGGGAATGTTAGAGTTCGTAAAAAAGTCTGGATGGTGCCTGGCAAAATGCCAGAGGGAGTGGTTTGAGAAGTATCAAAAGCGAGCCATTGAGTGTGGAGATTCCTTATTGGTTGACTGATGTATCTAGTTTATGCTAATTAAGATAAGCTGTGCAAAATGTATAAATACCTCTGCTGCCCTACAATAAATGACTCCCACTCCTGATGTATCAAAGTACAGAAGTTATTCGTCACTCTCCGGTTATTTTGCTGCAGCCGGGCTGTGGCAGAAATGCATGACAAAGTTAACATTAAATTCACAATTTATTTAGAAACAAATTTCATAAGTAATGAAATATAAGTAAAAATGCTCTGTAAAATGGGCATGGTGGTCCATGCCTTTGACCCTACGGACGAGAGAAGCTTTGCAAGGTAAAAGCCAGGCTTCATAACTTAGTGAGGCCCTATACAATTTAGCATACCCTATCTCTAAATAAAAATTAAAAAAGAATTCTGGGGATACAGTTTACTGATTCAATTCCCTTAGATATGTAAAAGAATAATAACTAAAAATTTAAAATTTCATATAAATCTTAAGAGACTTTTGTAATAATCAACTATGAGAATTATATTGTCTCCAGTTTTGAAAAATGAGAATATTTAGCAATTGTTCATTTATAGTAAAATTATATCCTTTTAGGGATGCACTATTATATATTTGTATATCCTTATTTCTACATTATCAGATGAAGTTGTTACAAAAATTTTCAGCAAATGTGAAAAGAAATTATCCATTTTCTACATCCAAATTATTTTTTCCCTCCTAGGTCCCAAATGCTTCAAGGGATGAGCTATAGTTAAAAAAAAAAGACTACAATTTTTATATTTTTCAAGGTGATTTTTTTATTGTAAATACTTTGCTGTTATCCAAGGTACATACTTTGGACAAATGCTGCTCCACCCTTGGTACAGGTATGAGGTAAGTAATTAAAAAGTGTCTGAAATTTGAATACAGTCTTGGACACATTCTTCGGCTTTCTATATGCTATGAATCCTCCAGTGTTTCAAAATGTTTGATTAATGGCCAAAACTTTGCAAAAATTTTTCTACATGTCCTCTCATTCATATGAATTCTGAGGTGCTGAGCAGGGTGTGAAGAACTGTTGGAGACTCTGACATCTATTTACCAGTTGTATAATTTCTGTGCTATCATATCTCTGATGTGAAATAGTGTTGAACTACTGTGAAATAAGGGTTGATTCATCCTTAAAGACACTGATGCAATGTTTTCACTTGTAAACCTTCTCTCTAGTATAAAATCTGTACTGTTTAATAAGATGTGATCTTCAATTTTAAAAGGTTTGCCATTCTTTTCATTTATAGGACTTCTCTCTAGTACGGGTTCTCTGGTGTTGAGTAAGTGATGATTTTGTATTAAAAGCTTTGCCACAATATTTACATCTGTAGGGCTTCTCTCCAGAATGAATTGTTTTGTGACAATTAAGCTGTAAGATTCTATTAAAAGCTTTGTCACAATCTATACATTTGTAGGGCTTCTCTCCAGTGTGGATTCGCTGGTGCTCAGTAAGTGATGATTTTTTACTAAAACTCTTGCCACACACTTTACATTTGTAGGGCTTCTCTCCAGTATGAATCCTGTTGTGGTGATCAAAATGCCAGTTTCTATTAAAACTTTTGCCACACACTTTACATTTGTAGGGCTTCTCTCCAGTATGAATCCTGTTGTGACGATCAAGATTTGAGTTTGTATTAAAACTCTTGCCACACACTTTACATTTGTAGGGCTTCTCTTCAGTATGAATCCTGTTGTGGCGATTAAGCTGTGTGTTTGTAGTAAAACTTTTCCCACACACTTTATTTTTGTAGGGCTTCTCTCCAGTATGAATCCTGTTGTGGCGCTTAAGATTTGAGTTTTTATTAAAACTATTGCCACACACTTTACATTTGAAAAGCTTTTCTCCAGTATGAAGCCTGTTGTGGCAATAAAGATTTGAGTTTCTATTAAAACTTTTGCCACACACTTTACATTTGTAGGGCTTCTCTTCAGTATGAATCTTGTTGTGGCGTTCAAGATATGAGTTTCTATTAAAAATTTTGCCACACACTTTACATTTGTAGGGCTTCTCTCCAATACGAATTCTCTGGTGATTTTTAAGGCTTGGTTTTTGACTAAAAGCTTTGCAAAATTATTTACATATGTGGGGCACCTCTCCAGGGTGTGTCCACTGGTGACAAATAAGATTGGAGCTTTTATTAGAAGTTTTGTCACACTCTTTGCATTTGCATGGCATATCTCCTGTATGAACACTGTGATGTTAAGTAAAGTCCTTCAATGTCTTGCATTCTTCACATTGGTAGGTCTTGTCTGCAGAATAATTTTTTTTTTGTGTTGAGTAAGTGTTGAAAACATTTTTAAGGCTTTGCCACAACTTTTACATTTACAGGTCTTGTCTTAAGTATAAATACTCTGATGTTTCACAAGTTGTAACCTTTCACTAAAAGTTTTTCTGCATTCTTTAAGTTTGTAGGATTTATCACTGTCATAGTATCTACTGTATTTTAAAGATGTTGAGCAAGCTGATGGTTTGATATATTCTTTAAACTTATAGGGCTCTTTCTCTATAAATTCTCTTGTATTTAGCAAGCTCTGCACTGTGATTAAAACCCTTTCAAATACCTCACACTTGCAAGTTTTGCCTTGACTGTGAATATTTGGATGAGTAATAGTTTTTAAGCACTGAAGCAAGACTTTTCCATATTTTTCATTTTGCTAATTTCCTTTAGAAAAAAACTAGGAGTTTCTCTATATTCATAATTTTTATCACCAATATAAATATACTGGTAATTACTCAGGGTAGAGACATGGCTAATGGTGTTACTTATAGCATTATGTATATAGTGCACTTTCCATAAATCTTTATCAGAATTGTCATTGAGCAATACTGGGGAAGAAAAAAACTTTCTACACTTCTTAATATCGTCTATTTGGGCACAAAAAGAAGCTACTGTTTTTTTGCAGAAAATGGACATTTTGTAAAGAAACTCTCCTAAGTATCACTTTTAGAAATATCTTCTCTGTGCAAATGTTTGACTGGAAGTTTAACTCAGTGCTACATTTATACTTGGCCAAGTTAAAAACTGATGCATAGACCAGATTGTCCACATTTCCTTTCACTTCAAAAATGGCTGTGGATATATTTTCAAAGACATATACAGCTCCTCAAAAGTAAGTTGAATAAAATGATTATTTTACAGATATTAATTTTTCCTACAGTCTTTTGACCATAAAATTTTTATCATAAATAGGGACTACAAATTTTTTTGACCACTGTAATACATTTTTTGAACCTTACTCTCACCTATATTTTCCCATAGTTTTCTTAATTGTAAAAAATCCGGGTCACACTTTCCATATCTTCCCTCTTTTGCTCTCATTCCCTTCTCTGGTAAAATTTCTCGAGGATGATGAGAATTTATGGCTGAAATAAAAATAACAATCATGTTTACTTACTGTACTAGGCTGAATATATTTTGCAAACATGGGAAATTACAGCAATAAAGCAATATAAGCAGGGGAGTAGATTATTAAATCTAAGCCCATTGTTACTGCAGAAATATATAAATCAAATAAAACTGTATACAGAATATTAGTTCGAGAAATTTCCAAATCATCTTAGTGTTCACAGTATCCAAGATGAGTACATTTTTATGGAGAGTAATATAGTACAGGAAAATACATTGTGATACACAAAGCCTTTCCTCTTTCACAATATATTTTTAAAATCTACCAACTTTCTTCCTTTTTCATTAAAAAAGAAATGTGAAACATGTGAATATTTGGGGACTTTTAAAAAAGGGATTCCTGGTTACCAACAGAAAAAAAAAACATGGCTAAATCTACTATAAGAAAAGTAAGTTATGAATTACTCAAAGGGAATAGTAAATTATCATTTAAAAGAAGTTTACTGAACTTAACCCACACACACAAAATAAAACAAAATGTAGTCAAGAATTGTTAATAGTAATAAGCAGAAAATGTGTGTTTAAAGACTTTCTTTAGAAAATGTCTGAAAGAGTCAGGGGTGGTTGTACATAGCAATATAGGAGGTTGAACCAGAAGGATCAAATTTTCAAGGCCAGACAAAATAAAAAAAAATGCAAACTAGTAGTTCTCTTTCCAGTACTAATAAATGCATCTCAGAAAATAAGAAAAATAAAACATCCAAGTAGCCCAATTATCTCCAAGTTTTATAGACTCAAAGCAGGTTTTAATTCAAGTTTTAAAACTTACAGAGAATATTCAGAGCATCCAAATAAAAAGATGGGTCACCTAGAAATGTGTAACTATATAATTGTGAAATTCTTAGTTGAAACTTCACAACACAGAAAGGGACTTGGGACTATTTTCTGGGATGAAAGAATAAAAGTATCAACCAAGACATTATATTCACAGCTACTATTTTTCAAAAGAAAATGAAAATTAAGACTTTAAAGATAAAATGCACACACTATTCATCAACACTAGATCTGTTCTCCCAAAAGTACTAAAGGAAATTCTTCATACTAAAATGTAAGTGTGAAAATCAACACAAGTCATACAAAATTTTAAACGTTTCTTGGCACAAACAATTCTATTTTGTTGTAATTATGGGTCCCAAACATGTAATTTTCAATATAATTTGAAAGACAGAAGCATAAAATCAAAACTATCAGTAGGTATATATACCTATAATGATAATATAATTATGAAAGGACACATAAATATGATTCAATTTTTTAATAAAGTGAAGTCAAGTTGATACTCATACAATGTATGAGTAGGAGATTCTTCATTGTTAGATATTTTTTTGTTGGCAAATGCAACATTACAAATGTCTGATCAAAACAAACCTTGACTATATGAATTAACTCTAAATATTCCAACTATAGGTGGTCCACAAGATACTCTAAATCTAAGGACACACACATACTGAAAGCAAAGCGATAAAAAAGTGACACATATAAAAGTGACTGAATGTGACCGGAGGAGGAAGCCGCCTGGTGCCAAGCCAGACCAGAGGAGGAAGCCCGGCCCCACCCTGTGTGCTAGTCTGGAGGAAGCCCATCAACCCTTAAAACCCATCAAAGGGGGTGAGACTACCAGCATGGTTCTGCAGCTGATCCAGGTACCGGGTTTCCAACTCCCCCACCCTTAGCTGCGATAACTCAAAATATTTCCCACAAGCTTTTAGGGGTTATAGCTATTAACACAAAAGAACAACTGTACAGGCACCTGGTTTCTACCTCAGAGACTAGAATAGGGAAGATACAGGTGGAAGGTCATTTCCTTTCACACTGGCTATACCCATCATCCTGAATACAGAGGCTCAAGCTAAGAATAGACCATGCCACCTACTGGAAGCAAGGAAAACAGTGTTCTGAGAGACTTTTATTTTCCTATTTCTTTCTCTCTTTTCTTCTCTCTCTTCCACAACTTCAACATATGTAAAACCAAGAACTGTGCATGAACAACTGAGTTACTAAAGTAATATTAGAGGAATTGCATATACCCCACCTTCCCCCATTTTTTTTCTTTATTTCTATCTTACTTTCCTTTTTTTTCTTATTTTTCTTTTTTTCCTTGTTATTTTTTTTTCATTCATATTCTCTCTATCCCACTTTCAATCTCCTAAATTTGCTATCTATACATAGGTTAACTATCTAAATACAGATAGGAGGTTGAGTCTATACATTCTTCCATAAATTACCAGTCTGTTAGTAAGAGTTCTCCAAAGGTGCTAAGTTAGTTTAACCTCATACCCTTACTCCTTTCCCTCTAAGTATAACATCCTTCATCTGAAATTAAGTTTTCTATATGCCACCATATATGGTACGCCTTTTATGAAATTAATGAATATATTCTTAAGTAATCATTAAAACCAATACCTATAGACTTAGAATCTAACTACAATTGTATTAATAATAAAAACTTGTGCTTAGATAATGTATTGTTGATATTGGGAACTGTTAACATTGTCTTTCTCTGCAAAAGAGGGATTTTGGAGCTATACAAGAACAATACAAATATATAAGAGGAAAACATTAACACAACAGTTTCACAAAGCCAGAAAGAATCATGAGCAGTATGAAAAGACAAGGAAAGAAAGGACCACAAACAATACAGGTCAATTCAACATTAGACGAGGTAATATCTGCAGCTGATGGAATGTCAGACAAAGAGTTCAGGATATACATGCTTCAGCTGATCTGGACTCTCAAGGAAGACATTATACAGCACATTCAGACAATGAAGGATCACTTTGACAATGAATTACATAAACAAATCCAAGAAGCAAAAGATCAACTCTATAGGGAGATAGAGGATATAAAAAAAAAAAAAAAAAAAAAAACCAGAAATCCTGGAAATGCAGGAAAAAATAAACCAAATTAAAAACTCAAATGAGAGTAATACCAGCATAGTAGAACACTTAGAAGATAGAACTTCAGACAACAAAGACAAAGTTTTTCAACTTGAAAAGAACATAGAAAGCTCAGGAAGAATGTTAAGAAATCATGAGAAGAACATCCAAGAATTATGGGATAACATCAAGAAACCAAACGTAAGAGTTATTGGGATACAAGAGGGTATAGAAGTCCAAACCAAGGGAATGAGCAATCTATTTAATGAAATAATACTAGAAAACTTCCCAGACTTAAAGAATGAAAAAGAAATCCAAATACTAGAAGCCTATAGAACACCGAATGTACAAAATCATAAGAGATCCACACCAAAACACATAAAAATGAAGATGCCCAACATACAGAATAAAGAGAGAATCTTAAAAGCCACAAGAGAGAGGAAGCAGATTACATTTAGGGGTAAACCAATCAGGGTCACTGCTGATCTTTCAACAGTTGAAACTAGAAAATCCTGGAACAACATATTTCAAACACTGAAAAAAAAAAGGGTTCCTACCAAGAATCATGTATCCAGCGAAATTAAGCTCCAGGATTGAAGATGAAATAAAAATCTTTCACGATAAACAAAAGTTAAAAGAATTTGCAGCTAGAAAACCAGCTCTGCAAAACATCCTTGGCAAAACATTACAGGAAGAGGAAATGAAAAATAACAATGAAAACCAACAGCAGGAGGTAGTATAGTAAAGGAAAAACTAATCATGGAGGAAAAACAAATCAAGTTAAGTAACATACATAATCATATAGGGCTGGAAATACAAACCATATTTCAATAGTAACCCTAAATGTTAATGGCTTAAATGCATCAATCAAAAGACATAGGCTAGTAGAGTGGATGTAAAAAAAAATCCAACAATATGCTGCCTACAGGAGACTCATCTGATAGGAAAAGACATACACAGACTGAAGGTGAAAGGTTGGGAAAAATCATATCACTCATACGGACCCAGGAAGCAAGCAGGGGTGTCCATACTTGTATCAAATAAAATAGACTTCAAGCCAAAGTTAATCAAAAAGGATAAACAAGGACAGTACATACTGCTCAAGGGAACAATACACCAACAAGACTTGATGATCATTAATATATATGCCCCAAACAATGGTGCAACTATGTTCATCAAACAAACTCTTCTCAAGTTCAAGAGTCAAATAGACCACAACACAATAATCATAAGAGATTTTAACACACCTCTCTCACCACTAGACATATCTTCCAAACAAAATTTGAATAAATAAACCATAGAGCTCAATAATACAATTAATAATTTAGACTTAATTGATATATAGAATATACCACCCAACATCAAGTGGATACTTTTTCTTCTCAGCAGCACATGGATCCTTCTCAAAAATAGACCATATATTATGTCACAGGGCAAATCTTAGGAATTACAAAGGAGTAGAGATACTACCATGCATTTTATCTGATCATAATGAAATGAAATTGGAAATCAACAATAAAATAAGAAAGGAAAAATTCTACATCACATGGAGATTAAACAATATGCTACTGAATGAACAAAGGGTTACAGAAGACATCAAAGAGGAAATTTAAAAATTCTTAGAGGTAAATGAAAACTCAGACACAACATATTGAAATCTCTGGGACACTATGAAAGCAGTACTAAGAGGAAAATTCATTTCATGGAGTTCATTCTTTAAAAGAAGAAAAAGCCAACAAATAAATGACCTCACACTACACCTCGGAGCCTTAGAAAAAGAAGAACAAATCAGCAGCAAATACAGTAGAAGGCAAGAAATAATTATAATTAGAGCTGTAATCAATGAAATCGAAACAAAAGAATCAATCAAAAAATTGACAAAACTAAAAGTTGGTTCTTTGAAAAAATATATAAAATTGATAGACCATTAGCCATGCTAACAAAGAGAAGAAGAGAGAAAACCTAAATTACTAGCTTATGGTATGAAAAAGGCAACATCACAACAGGCAATTCAGAAATACAGAAGATAATTAGGAATTATTTTGAAACATTAAACTCTAATAAAATAGAAGATAGTGAAGGAATCAATAAATTCCTTAAGAAATATGAACTACCCAGATTGAGTCAGGATGATATAAACAACAAAAACAGACCAATATCAAATAAGAAAATAGAAGAAGCCATCACAAGATTACCAACCAAGAAAAGCCCAGGAATGGATGGATATACAGCAGAGATTTACATGAACTTTAAAGAAGAACTAATACCAATACTCTACAATCTATTTCAGGAGACAGAAAAAGAGAGAGAACTTCCAAATTCATTCTATGAGGCCAATATCACCAATTCCAAAACCAGATAAAGACACCTCAAAGAAAAAAAAAACTACAGACCAATATCCTTAATGAATTTAGATGCAAAAATCCTCAATAAAATTCTGGAAAATCAGATACAAAAACATATCAAAAAGATCATGCACCATGATCAAGTAGAATTTATCCCTGGGATGCAAGGCTGGTTCTATATACGGAAATCAATAAACGTTATTCACCACATCAATAGGCTTAAAGATAAGAACCATATGATCATCTCAACAGATGCAGAAAAAGCCTTTGACAAAGTACAGCATCCCTTTATGTTCAAAACACTAGAAAAACTAGGGATAACAGGAACTTACCTCAACATTGTAAAAGCTATATATGCTAAGCCTCAGGCTGGCATCATTCTAAATGGAGAAAAACTGAAGGCATTCCCTCTAAAATCTGGAAAAAGACAGGGATGCCCTCTCTCTCCAATTCTATTCAATATAGTTCTCGAAATACTGGCCAGAGCAATTAGACAGACAAAAGAAATTAAAGGCATTAAGATAGGAAAAGAAGAACTTAAATTATCACTATTTGTGGATGATATGATCTTATACCTACAGACACAAAAGGGTCTACAAAGAAACTATTAGAGCTAATAAATGAATTCAGGAAATTAGCAGGATATAAAATCAACACACATAAATCAAAGGCATTCCTGTATATCAGCAACAAATCTTCTGAACTGGAAATGAGAAAAACCACTCCATTCACAATATTCCCCCCAAAAATAAAATACTTGGGAAACAACCTAACAAAAGAGGTGAAATATTTATACAATGAAAACTACAGAACCTTAAAGAGAGAAATAGAAGAAGATCTTAGAAGATGGAGAAATATACCCTGTTCATGGATAGGCAGAACTAACATCATCAAAATGGTGATATTACCAAAAGTTCTCTATAGGTTCAATGCAGTGCCAATCCAAATCCCAATGGCATTTCTTGTAGAAATAGATAAAGCAATCATGAAATTCATATGGGAAAATAAAAGACCCAGAATAGCAAAATGAATTTATGCAGGAAGTATGAATCAGGAGGTATAGTAATACCAGATTTCAAGCTGTACTACAGAGTAATAGTAACAAAAACAGCATGGTACTGGTACCAAAACAGGTGGGTGGACCAATGGTACAGAATAGAGGACACAGAAACAAATCCACAAAATTACAACTATCTTATATTAGATAAAAGAGCTAAAAGCATGCAATAGAGGAAGGATAGCATCTTCAACAAATGGTGCTGGGAAAACTGGAAATCCATATGCAACAAACTTAAACTGAATCCTTTTCTCTCACCATGCACAAAAGTTAACTCCAAATGGAAAAAGGAGCTTGCTATCAAATCAGAGACTCTGTGTCTGATAGGAGCCAACTTTTTATTCTATCTATATATTGTGGGGCTTGGCTCCAAATTCCTTAATAGGAAATCCATAGCACAAGAGTTAAAAACGAGAATCAACAAATGGGATTTACTCAAATTAAAAAGCTTTTTCTCAGCAAGAGAAACAACAAAAGCGGTAAATAGGGAGCCTATATCTTGGGATCAATTTTTTACTCCTCACACTTCAGATAGAGCCCTAATATCTAGAGTATACAAAGAACTCAAAAAATTAAGCAATAAGAAAACAAATAACCCAATCAACAAATGGGCCAAGGACCTAAACAGACACTTCTCAGAGGAGGACATACAATCAATCAACAAGTACATGAAAAAATGCTCACCATCTCTAGCAGTCAGAGAAATGCAAATCAAAACCACCCTAAGATATCATCTCACTCCAGTAAGATTGGCAGCCATTATGAAGACAAACGACAAGTGCTGGCAATAATGTGGGGAAAAGGGTACAACTGTACATTGCTGGTGGGACTGCAAATTGATGTGGCCAATTTGGAAAGCAGTATGGAGATTTCTCGGAAATCTGGGAATTGAGACACCATTTGATCCAGCTATTGCTCTTCTCGGACTATTCCCTGAAGAACTTAAAAGAGCGTACTATAGGAATACTGCTACATCTATGTTCATAGCAGCACAATTCCCAGTAGCTAGACTGTAGAACCAACTTAGATGCTTTTCAATAGATGAATGGATTTAAATAATGTAGCATTTTTACACAATGGAGTACTACTCAGCACTATAAAATGACAAAAACATGGAATTTGCAGGAAAATGGATGGCATTAGAGCAAATTATGCTAAGTGAAGCTAGCCAATCCCTAAAAAACAAATGCCAAATGTATTCTTTGATATAAGGAGAGCAACTAAAAACAGAGCAGGGAGGAAGAGCATGAGAAAAAGATTAACATTAAACAGAGATAAGAGGTGGGAGGGAAATGGAGAGAGAAGAAAAATTGCATGGAAATGGAAGGAAACCCTCATTGTTATACAAAATTACATATAAAAAGATGTGTGGTGAAAGAGAAAAAATCAAGGGAGAGAAATGAATTACAGTAGATGGGGTAGAGAGAGAAGATGGGAGGAGAGGGGAGGGGGAATAGTAGAGGATAGAAAAAAATAGCAGAATACAACAGTCACTAGTATGGCAATATGTAAAAACGTGGATGTGTAACCAATGTGATTCTGCAATCTGTATATGGGGTAAAAATGGGAGTTCATAACCCACTTGAATCAAATGCATGAAATATTATATTTCAAGAGGTATGTAATGTTGTGAACAACCAATAAAAAAAGTGACTGAACAAAACCTGGGCTGTCTAAATTATAGTATACCAAACATAGTTTAAGACAGTTAATGGACATAAAAGACGTTTTAAATTAAAAAAAAAAAAACTTTAAAAAGAGGCAAAATAGAGAAAAAGAACCTTTCCCTAAGTTCTGAATTAAGAGTAAATACATTTGCAATGTACATCCTACTTTCCAAACACACAAAGAAAACATTTAGAAAGTTGAATGAAAACAAAGAATCACTGTCATACTAGGAGACATCAATCCCGATTTACTGAAAAGGGAAATACAATGAAGCAAAATGGTAATTGCAAAGCATAAGATTTTGAAATTATTTTTAAACCATTGTAGACATATAGAATCTCTGTTCTTAATCGCAAGTGGGATATTATATTGGATAGACCAATTTTATGTATTAAACAAAGGTTAATAATTATTTAAGTGATAGTTATTTTGTAACCAACATGGAATAAAAATTTGAAGTCAAAAGTGATAGGGATGTTCAAAGAGTGCTCAAACATTGAACACTCTTGAGCATGCTGTTGTTCAAGAATTGAGAGATAGAATTAAAAGAAAAAGTTGTTTATGTTACTTAAATTTAACTATAGGCTCCAGGTAATAATCATCAAACTTTCGTTGCTAAATTTTTTTTGAGAGAAATCCATCCTTTAAATTGTATGAATATCCCACAAACTAGAAATTACATTACAATATTTCCCTGCTAAAAAATATACTATAAGTTACAGCATTCAATTGTAAATGCAGACATGGAATTAGGTAGATGGATTTCTGAGTGAGTGTGGTAATAAGCCCTAATATCAATAGCAAATTAAAAACATTTCACACAGTGTTCTAACTTGTTATTCAACAGAGCCATCATGGGGGATGCAAATCAAATATCCCTTGAAAACAATAGATGAGCCAATTTGGAATATAGAAACTATAGAACTTTGAAGTCAAGTAATTTATTCAAATTATGTATTTGACAAAATATATATACACTAGGTTAAGTAAAATATGTAACAAAATGAATATTGCAGAATTCTAGAACGTGACATCTCTAAACTAAAAAAACAGCTTTCTGAACAAAAGAGAATAGTTTTTTGATGGGGAGAAAGAAATGAACCTTTGCTTCCTAGGCATTGTTTTCCTTTGTTTTTTTTTTTTTTTTTGAGATGTAAACTTTTTAGAGATATATTGCAAAACAATTTAAATCAATGTTACTGAATATTTAAGATTTTGGAGACAGTAAGTTTTATTTTGTTGTTTTGATTACAATGAAAATTAAAAGATGAAGAAATTTGCAACATTTCTTAAACTACATTTAAAATAATGTGGTCATAATCCTATAAATAAGAACAGACTTATCAATATACAAATGATGGGCATGCATGAAATCTCAGCTACTAGGAAGTCTGAGGCAGGAGAATTGCAATTTCAAAACATCCTCAATAACTTAATGAGAATCTCACTCCAACTATGAGAGAAAAGGATCTAGGGTTGTAGTTCAGCATTAGAGTATCTCAGCCATCAATCCCCATTAAATTTACATATAGGAAGTTTCAATTTCTACATACATAGGCAGAATGAAAAGTCAATCAAGATAAAATACAAAAGTCATAGACAAAAGAGGCTTACTATTTATACAATCAAAAGCACATATAACATTATTGGCAATATAAACAAAAGTCATGCATATCTAAATTTGTGAAGCAATTAACTGATATGAGGAAACCCAGTCTATAGCATGGAACCTACTATATACAATGAAAAAATAAAAAAATTAACCAACCAAATTGTAAATATCCACAGATTTATTATTTTACACATCCTTTTATTCAACTACAACTTACACCATCTCTCAAAAGAGCAGTCTTTGTCCATCTTGACATTCATTCCATGGCAGAAAATTTTACAGAAAATTCATTACACATATTCAAAAAGAACATTGATAAGGAAATTTTAGTGAAAAAAATGTACAAATAAGATTACAAAAACTGACTTATGATAGTAATGTATTACAATGTGTGGACCTAGAAGTCTCAAGAAATGTGCAAAAATTTCTTGTAAATAATGGAAGAGGGGCTGGAGTTAAGGACTAGTGGTAGAGAGCTTGCCTAGTATATATGAGGCCCTGGGTTCGATACTCAGCACCACGTATAAATAAATAGGAATTCATTAAGAATTAAAAAATATATTTTTAAAAATTAAGAAAGAGCCATCAGATAATATTGACACTCACAAGGCAAAGGGAGTGTTTTCTTGTTAATTTGAATGTACAGAGACATTACTGGAGGAAAAGCAGGAGACTAGATACTTGTAAAGCACAAAACACAGGACAGGTTTTTTTATGATAATAAGAGAAAAAAATCAAAGCTTCTCAAAAGTCTTTTCTGATGGATAACGTCTCAATCAACATTTTTGAATTTAGGCTTCCTCCTCTACCACAACTATGTCCTCTGCTATATGTGGGCCACAGTATTTGACATGACTGCATTTCTCTAAGTCAACCATATGTCAAGTGAATGATATATATCATGCCAACAAAGGAAAACATTAAGCATGAAAAAAAAAACATCATTAACATGTTTTTGTCAGCACCAAGAACTACCACATCTTTTTTATTGAAAGAATAAATCTGAAACTCATTCTTATGATGAAGTTCCCAAAAGATATACTTCAAGGGAAGAAAACTAAATAATGATAGGAATTTTGAAGAAAAGTTATGCTCACTCACAAATAGCAGGTTGCTGTAGGTCTTCAACATCACTTCTCTATATAAATTCTGCTGAGCAGGATCCAGGCATTCCCATTCCTCCTTAGAAAAATCAATGGCCACATCCCCGAATGTCAATGGCTCCTGAAATTAAAAAAAAAATGTTAGAGTAATAGAACATGGACCAAACCTTTATTCAGTTTTTAATTTGAATTAAGAGTTAGTAGAACTGACTGTCATGTAGGAGAGTTTCTTTAATTATGTAATAAGATACTTTCCATTATCTAATTTAGAGGAAAATAGATATGTCTAAGAACAGCATATACATTCCATATCAGAGTGAAGTGAATGATATATACCATAATACAAGCACTGAATAAAAGCCCAACTCGTAACTTCTCTGCCATAAGGGAATGTGAAATTTGGCGGATATTCCAGATGCAAATCAGACTTGTCAAAGATATTCTCATAAGGTGATTGTGCCCAAGGGAGACAAAAAGAGTGGTTAAAAGCTTTTGAAAACAATCTGGTAGTTATTCTTTCTGCTTTGCATCCATGAGATAGATTTAGTTCCCCAATACACTTAGTTTCAAGTATCATCCATAACACATTCCCAATGTGTAAAATATTCATAAAATATTAATGTTTGGAGACATGTAAAGTGACACATCCAAATAGTGAAAAGAAAAACTTGAAATATTTTAAGTTCTAGAAGCAGTTCAAAGAGTAATAAATTTGGTAAAATAGAATGAACAATGGGTTACAGAAGACTTCATGGAGGGGATTAAAAATTCTTAGAGATAAACAACAACATAGAAACAACATATCAAAATTTCTTGGACACTATGAAAGCAGTACTAAGAGAAAAGTTCATTGCATGGAGTTAATTTCTTAAAAGAAGATAAAGTCAATAATTGATCTCATACTTCATCTCAAAGCCCTAGAAGAAAAAATCAACAGCAAAAGCAGTAGAATTCAAGAAATAATTAAAACTAGAAGTGAATTAGAATAAAAAAAAACCAAAATTTGATAAAAGTTGGTTCTCTGAAAGAAAAAAAAACTGACAGACCCTTAGCTAAGCTAATGAAGAGAAGGAGAGAGAAAACTCAAATTATCAGCATAGGTGATGAAAAAGGCAATATCACAATAAACACTACAGAAATACAGAGGATAATTAGAAATCATCTTGAAAACGTATACTCCAATAAAATAGAAGACACTGAAGGCATCAACAAATTTCTTAAGTCCTGATTTGCCCAGATTGAATCAGGAAGACATACACAATTTAAACAGACCAATATTAAGTGATGAAATAAAAGATGCCATTAGAAGCTCACCAACCAAGAAAAGCCCAGGACCACATGGATACACAGCCAAGTTCTAAAGACCTTTAAAGAACAACTACAAAAATACCAATACTCTTCAATTTATTTCAGGAAATAGAGAAAGCAGCAGCACTCCCAATCTCCTTCTATGAGGCCAATATCACCCTGATCCCCAAACCAAATAAGGACAAATCAAAGAAAAAAAAAACTTCAGGACAATATCTCTAATGAACATAGATGCAAAAATTCTGAATAAAATTCTGGCAAATTGAATACAAAAACATTAAAAAGGTCATGCACCAAGATCAAGTGGGGTTTTTCCTAAGGACACAGGGTTGGTTCAACATATGGAAATCAATAAATGTAATTCTTTACATCAATAGACTTTAAAATAAGAATAATACGATCATCTCAATAGATGCAGAAAAAACATTTGACAACATACAGCACCCTTTCATGTTCAAAACATTAGAAACCTAGAGATAACAGGAACATACCTCAACATCATACTGGCTCTCTACATTAAGGCTAAAGGCAACATCATTCTAAAGGTAGAAAAACTAAAGGCATTCCCTCTAAAAACTGGAACAAGACAGGGATGCTCTCTCTCACCATTTCTATTCAACATATTTCTTGAAATACTGGCCAGAGAAATTAGACAGATGAAAGAAATTAAAGGAATAACTACAGGAATAAAACTTAAATTAGCACTATTTGTGGACAATACGATTCTATACCTACAAGACCCCAAAAGCACCACCAGAAACTTGTAGAACTAAAAATGAATTCAGCAAAGCAGCAGGATATAAAATTAGCACACATTAAAAAAGGCATTTCTGTATATCAGTGACAAAGGCTCAAGAAGGAAATAAGAAAACCTACCCCATTTACAGTAACTTCAAAAAAAGAAAACATAAGATACTTGGGAAACAACTTAAAAAAGAGGTGAAAGATCCATACAATGAAACCTACCGAGCCCTAAAGAAAGAAATCAAAGAAGACCTTAGAAGATGAAAAGATCTACCTTACTCTTGTATAGGCAGAATTAATATTATCAAAACGACCATACAACCGAAATCACTATACTTATTTAATGCAATTGTGATCAAAATCCCAATAACATTTCTCATAGAAATAGAAAAAGCAATCATGAAATTCATCTGGAAAAATAAGAATTCCAGAATAACTAAAGCAATTATAAGCAGGAAGAGCAAAGCAGGTGGTATTACTATACCAGATCTTAAACTATACTGCAGAGCAATAGTAACAAAAACAGCATGGTATTGGCACTGAAACAGGCCAGTAGACCAATGGTACAGAATAGAGGACACATAGACTAACCCACAAAATTACAATTATCTTACATTAGACAATGGTTCCAAGAACATGCATTGGAGAAAAAATAACCTCTTCAACAAACGGTGCTGTGAAAACTGGAAATCCATTTTCAAAAAAAATGAAATTAAAACCCTGTCTCTCACCATGCAGAAAACTCAACTCAAAGTGGATCAAGGACCTAGGATTTAAACCAGAGACTCTGCATCTAATAGAAGATTAAGTAGGCCATAATCTTCATCACATTGGGCTAGGCTGCCACAACTTCCTTAACAAGATGCCTATATCACAAGAATTGAAACCAAGAATCAACAAATGAGATGTATTCAAACTAAAAAGTTTCTTCTCAGAAAAAAATCTGAGGTGAATAGAGAGCCTACATCCTGGGAGTAGATTTTTACCCCTCATACATCACATAGTGAACTAATATCTACTATATAAAGAACTCAAAATGCTAAGCACCAAAAAACACAATAACCCTATCAACAAATTGGCCAAGGACCTGAACAGACACTTCTCAAAAAAGGATGTAGAATCGGTCAACAATTATTTTAAAAAATGTTCATCATCTCTTGCAATTAGAGAAATGCACATCAAAAGCACTCTAAGATATCATCTCACTCCTCACTCTAGTCAGAATGGCAGCTATCATAAAGAGAAACAACAAGTGTTTGTAAGGATGTGGGGGAAAAGACACACTCATTCACTGCTGGTGGGAGTGCAAATTGGTGCAAACAACATGGAAAACTGTAAAGAGATTCCTTCAAAATCTGGGAATTAGAAAAACATTTGACCCAGCTATTTCTCTTTTCAGACTATTCTCAAAGGACTTGAAAACAACATACTACAGGGTGACAGCCATGTCAATGTTTATAGCAGCACAATGCAGAATAGCAAAATGTGGAGCCAACACAGATGCCCCTCAGTGGATGAAAGCATGAAAATATGGGGCATATATACACAATGCAATTTTACTTAACAATAATAAAATCATGGCAATTGCAGGTAAATGGGTGGTATTGGAGAAGTGAAGTAAGGCAAACCCAAAAATTAAATGTTGAATGGTTTCTCTGATATAAGGAGGCTGACTATAGTGGGGTAGGGAGGGGGAGCATGGGAGGAATAGATGAGTTCTACATAGGGCAGAAAGGGTTGGAGGGGAGGGGAAGAGGCAGGGCATTAGCAGTGATTATGAAATGTGATGACACCATTATCCAAAGTACATGTATGAAGACACAAATTGGTGCCAACATACCTTATATACAACCAGAGATATAAAAAATTGTGATATATATATGTGTATTAAGTGTTGTATTGCAAAAAGAAATGAGTACATATATAATGGCATAAATTAGCATGAATATACTTTCTATACAAAGATACGAAAAATTGTGCTCCATGTGTGTAATAAGAATTGTAATGCATTCCACTGTTGTTATGTATTTAAAAAAATAAATAAATTTTTAAAAAAGGAAGGTATTGAAACCCATTGGGGACACTATAAGCCTACATTGCTATATATCTTAAAAACACAGAGTTGGAAGGGAAGATGCATGAACAACATGAGAAACCAAGAAAGAATGTGGCCCAAACAAAGATGCTACATTATCAGAATCCATGGTCAGAAAAGCAGGATAAATGGGAGAAGGTACATAATTTTCTGTGAATTAAAAGATGATATGAGAGCAAATACAGGCAGCAAAGGATCATTTTGATAAAGAGCTACATAAGCAAATACAGAAAGCAAAATATTCCTTCAATAGGATTTTTTTTATTTTTTGAAAAAAAAAGAGAGATCCTTCAAATAAAGGAAACAGTAAACCAAATTAAGAACTCAATAGGAAGCATCTCCAACAGAATAGATCACTTGGAAGACAGAACCTCTGACATTGAAGACAAAATATATAATCTTGAAAAAATAAAGTTAACCCCAGTGAAGATGGTAAGAATCCATGAGCAGAAGACCAAATTTAACAACTATTGGGATAGATGAAGGAATAGAGGTCTAAACTACAGAAATGAACAATCTATTAAATGAAATAATACCAGAAAAATTTTCAAATATGTAGAGTGAATTGGGAAATCAAATACAAGGATCGTATAGGACACCGGAACAAGAACACTACAGGTCTACAACAACGCACCTCATAATGAAAACATCAAGCATACAGGAGGAACAGAGGATTTCAAAAGCCACAATAGAAAGGAATCAAATTACATATGGGGAAAACCAATCACCATCTCCTATTTCTGACTTCTAAACTGAGACTCTGAAATCTACAAGATCCTGCAACAATATAAACCACGCTCTGAAAGAAATGCATGCCAACCAAGAATTATACCGAGCAAAATTAAATTTTGATTAGCAATTAGATTTCAACTCAGATGTTATTTTATGAAAAAATAAAAACCTTTTATCATACACAAATTTAAAAGAATTTACAACCAGAAACCTGCACTACAGAACATCCTTGGCAAAATATTCCATGAGGAGAAAATGAACAACAATAAAAATCAAAAAAAGGTAGTATCACTCTAAAGGAAAAACCTATCAAAAAGAACCTGACTTAATTAAATACCAAAAATAAACAAAAATAACTGGGAATACAAATCTTGTCTCAATAATAATCCTGAAAGTTTAGTTCCAACTCAGCAATCAAAAGACAGGCAGATGGGATTTATAAAAGACCAAAAATATGCTTCCTCCAAGAGACTCATATCATAAGAAAAGACACCCACATACTGAAGGTGACAGGTTGGAAAAAAATATGTCACTCAGGCTGGGGCTAGGGATCAGTGGTAGAGCACTGGCCTAGCTCATGTGAGACCCTGTATTCTATCCTCAGCACCACATAAAACTAAATAATAAAGGTATTGTGTTCATATACAAAAAATAAATATTAAAACACATACCACTAACATGAAATGTGGAAGCAAGCAGGGGTTTCCATTCTTATATCAAATAATGTGGACTTCAAGTGAAAGATAATCAAAAGGGGTAAAAAAGGACACTAAATACTGCTTAAAGGAACTATACACCAACAAGAAAGAACAATTATAAATATACACACCCCCAAAACATTGGAGCATTTATGTTCAAACAGACTCTTCTCAAGTTTAAGGGCCAAGTAGACCACAAGACAATAATTCTGGGTTACATTAAGACACCTTTTTTACCATTGGATTGATCTTCAAAACAATATCCAGACAGAAACTATAGAACTCAATAATACAATCAATAAATTAGATTTAACTGACATACATAGAATATTTCATCCTTAAACAGGGGAAGACACTTTCTTTTCAGCAGCAAATGAATCATTCTCTAAAATAGACCATATGCCACGGCAAAAAGAAACTCTAAGCAATACAGAAAAGTAAAGACACTACCCTGCATTCTATCAGATCATAATGGAAGGAAATTAGAAATCTATGATAAAAATAGAAGCTACTTCTATACCAGGAGACTAAATAATATGTTAGTAAATGAAAAACGGGTTGCAGAAAATAACAAAGAGGAGATTTAAAAATTCTTAAAGGTGAATGAGGACACAGATACAACATATCAAAATCTCTGGGACACTATGAAGGCATTACTAAGAGGAAAGTTTATTGCATGGAGTTCATTCCTTAAAAAAAAGAAAGTCAAATAAATGACCTAAAATTACATCTGAAAGCCCTAGGAAAAACAATTAACACTAAAAGCAGTAAAGGACAGAAAATGATTAAAATCAGAGTTGAGATCAATGAAGTTGGAACAAAAGAAGCAAATAAAAATTGACATAGTGACTGGGAATGGAACCACCATTTGACCCAGCTATCCCACTCCCTGGTCTATACCCCAAAGGACTTAAAAACAGAACACTACAGGGACAAAGTCACAATTTTTTTAGCAGCACAATTTACAAGAGTTAAACTATGGAGACAACATAGATGTCCTTCGGTGGATTAATGGATAAAGAAAACGTGGCATTTGTACACAATGGAATATTACTCAGCAATAAAAGAAAATAAAATCATGGCATTTGCAGGTAAATGGATGGCATTGGAGAAGATAATGCTAAGTGAAGTTAGCCAAACCTGAAATAAAAATGCTGAATGTTTTCTCTGATATAAGGAGGCTGACTCATAGTGGGGTAGGAAGGGGGAGCATGGGAGGAAAAGATTAATTCTATTTAGGGCAGAGTGGTGGAAGGAATAGGGAGGGGAAAGGGATTAGCAAAGACGGATAATGATGTCTATTATATTCCACCAAATTACACGTATGAACGCACAAATTGATGTCAACCTACTTTACATGCTGAAATATAAAAATTTGTGCTCTATATGTGTAATAAGAAATGTAATATATTCCACTGCCATATATTTTTAATTTTTTAAAATTTTCAAAATGAAAAGTTGGCTCTTTGAAAAACAAATACATTTGATAAAACCTTATCCATGCTACTTTAGAGAAAGAGAGAAATACTCCAGTTACTAAAATACATGATGAAAAAGGAAATATCACCATGAACACTAGAGAAATACAGAAGATAATTAGAAATTATTTTGAAAATTTCTCTTGCAATAAATCAGAAAATATTGAAGTCATAAACAAATGTCTAGAATCATGTGACTTACACAAACTGAGTAAGTTAAACAGATCATTTTCAAGCAATGAAATAGAAGACACCATCAAAAGCCTACCAACAAAAATATATAAATAAATAAATCCCAGGACTCAATGGATACAAGATTTTAAAGAAGAACTAACACTAATACTCCTCAAATTATTCAATGAAATATAAGAAGAGAGAGTACTTCCAAACTCACTCTATAAGGCCAATATCTCCTTGATTCTAAAATCAGACAAACACAGAAAAGAAAGTTTACTTCAGACCAATACCTCTAAAAAGCAGAAGCAAAAATTTTCAATAAAATTAAGGCAAATCAAATACCAAAACCTATCAAAAAGATGGTTCATCATGATCAAATGGGATTCATCCCAGGGATGCAAGATTGGTTCAACATACAAAAATCAATAAATGTAATTCATCACATCAGTAGATTTAAAGATAAGAACCTTATGATCATCTCAACAAATGCAGAAAAAGCATTTGACAAAATACAGCACCCCTTCATGTTCAAAACACTACAAAAACTAGGGATAACAAGAACTTCCCTCAATATTTTAAAGGCTATCTATGCTAAGTCTCAGGCCAACATCATTCTAAATGGAGAAAAACTGAAGGCATTCCCTCTAACATCAGAAACAAGACAGGGATGCCCTCTCTCACCCCTTCTATTCAATATAGTTCTTGAAACATTGGCCAGAGCAATTAGACAGATGAAAGAAATTAAAAGAATATGAATAGGAAAAGAAGAACTTAAACTAGCACTATTTGCTGATAATATGATTCTGTACCTAGAATACCCAAAAAACTCCACTAGAAAACATCTAGAACTAGAATTCAGCAAAGTAGCAGGATATAAAATCAACACCCACAAATCAAAGGCATTTCTATTTATCAGTGACAAATCCTCTAAGAGAGAAATGAGAAAAACTACTCCATTCACAATATTCTTCAAAAACAAAAAGAAACTTGGGAATCAACAAAAGGTGAAGGATCTATACAATGAAAACTACAAGACACTAAAGAGAAATCAAAGACTTAGAAAATAGAAAGATTTAACTTGATCATGAATAGGCAGAAATAAAATTATCAAAATGGCCCTACTACTAAAAGCACTCTACAGATTTAATGCAATTCTGATCAAAATTTAAAAGGACTTAGGATAATGTTCAGTAATAGGACACCCTGCTTCCAATCCCCAGTTTCACAAAAGGAAAAAAAGAATAAAAAAAGTCCTTTTCAAATTTACATAAAACATATTTTTAAATTTATAAATTGTATATATGAAAACAAAAATTCTATTCCTCAAATTACTCCATTAAAGAGAACAAGGAGAAGTGACAGATGAAAGAAACAAATTGCCCCACCTTTAACCAAACTCTCCTAAGAAAAGAGAACAGAGACTACAAAAGAAAAGCAGGAAAGAGCCGTGAACAGCCCCTTCAAAAAAAAAGTATCTAAATGTCTCTTCATCACAAAGCAATTAACGTCTTTAGAAAGGAGACACTGTACAATAAAGTCACATTGAACACAAATTGAGACAGAGTTGAAGAACATGTGGTGTTATCATGAAGGTCTACAAAAACAGATGTGGACCCTACAGCACCTGTTCATATGGGGACACAGCACACTCCTCCAGAGCCGAGACCCGTGGTCTGGTGAAAGAGGATGTCTATTTGGGAATAAATATAAACTATGGAAAATAACCATTTCTGGCAATCAGCCACATTTTGTTTGCCATATTGCATACAGTTTGACAAATACTATGAAACACCATGTCAGTTTTACATAGCTGTCACATCAATGTCACATTTCACATATAAGCATACTGAAATAGTACATCTGAAGAATTTGAAAAAATACAAATACAGATAAGCACATAAAAGATTGAATTACACATCCTGGGTATAGATGATAGGACTCCTCATTATAAAGAGGACAGCTTCCCTCAGGTTCATCTATGGCAATACTCAATAAAAATTACATTGTGATTTTCTTTTCAATGAAGAAGGGACCAAAGAAAACAGTTTGAAAATTCTCCTGGAAGGTTGAATTGATATGAAATTAGCCAGGTAATCTGAACTCTAAGAGTAAAATCAGGCGCTATCATTACCAGGCACTTATGCATATTATAAAATTATCATATTGCAGTAATTTGAGGACCAAAAAAATCACAATGCAGAAATTTCATAGATGACTCCATATATATGTAAATGTCAATATTATTATGAAGTGGAATGAAAAGGCCTAGCTAATTGCAACGATCTGCAGTGGAAGATTTGATGTGAATGAACAAGACAACCCATGTGAAGGGAGGTGTGGGAACTGGATGAGCAGAGCACTGGTAGGACTTGGGTGCAGGACATGCATGGTACTGGATTATACTCCAGCACCCTGAAGAAGCACATATTGAGTAGAATTATGTTTCAAAATTATACCAGAATAGGAGGCTCCTGGATTATCTTCACACATGGATACACCAAATAAACACCTACTTCTGTTTTGAGTCCCTATAAATACAATTATACATGGGTTGAGAAACCTATGCATTGGACCACTGAGAAAATATCTATCATCTGAAGGGCAGCAAAGTTGGGGGACACTTGGGCATTAGTCCTGCCTTGAGCGATGTGCTACATAATTTGGACACAATACCCCAATCCAGTGTCACCCAGAGTAGATGAAAATTTATTGGGGTCACAAATGGAACACATTGGACACTAAATGACTTGTCACTAAAAACATAATTTGTCTGGTACTCATAGAAGAATGAACTAGATATACACAAGTATCAGGAGTGGAAAAGGGGTGCTTTTCTATGGCTGTGGAAGGTCATGAGCTTTATCCATGGGACCAGTGCAGAAGGGGAGTGAGATCAAGGGTCCCAGTTTATCCCTAGAAGGGATTTGCCCGCATGATCTGCAAACTGTGGTTGCTAACAGCTGAGCTCCTCTCTAGCCAGTCCCTAAGGGTAGGCAGGAGAAACGCAGTCCACCAAGCAGCCTTGCCTGAGCCCTCTCCCCCCTACCTCAGTAATAACTCCAGTCCTGACCAGTTCTTTTTGGAAAGAGTATGTCCAGGCACTCAGATCCCAACATTTTTTTTCCACTACAGGGACTCCATCCTAACCCACCAAGCTTTGGGAGCAATGGCAACTGTGCATGTGCAAATCTCACTGTATATTAAAAAAAAGTGGCTTCACATTGATGTGTAAGCACTTCCAGGGACTACTATCACCCCCCCCTAACCCCAGAGTGATGGAAAAGGATGAAAACCACAGCTCCCTGTTTCTTTATAGAACAGGCTCACACCACCTTCTTGCAGTGAGCACAGGCAGCCTAGGTTCTAACCAATTGCATCAGAAATTCAGTCACCAGCCAACTAGTAGAGTTTCTGCAGCCTTAGCACAGCTGTGGAAAAGGCTTCTATCAAACAGGTGAAGGAACTAGTCCTCCAATGACATAGATATGGAGCAAGAGACATGCTGATGACATGGGGCTAGAATATAAGCTGAGTGCAGACAATTTTTAAAAATATCATGGAGTTCTTTAAAGGCTAACAGAGTAACAACCACTCTGAACGCATTTCCAAAGGAACTTGAACCAGTGTGTTAATAAATGGCTGCATGCCAATCGCTGTTCCAGCATCCACAGGAGACAGGAGGGGGGAACATCTGAAGTGTCTTCTGGATAAGAGGACTTCTCCCAGTCACAGGGACATCACCTACTCCCCTGAGAAAATACTTTCCCTAAATGCACCTGCTCATAGGTCAACAGGTGGCTGATATTTACCATATGCTCAGGAGACCTCAGATGTTCCACGTGTGGGATCTCTGTGTCAGGCAGAGACTAAACAGAACCAGGAAAATCTCAGAGAGGGCTTGAGACCCCTAGGACATGCAGTCCACAGTGGGGACACTCAGCCCAAAGACATTCTGACAAGGTGTCTGGCCTGGGAGAGTCCAGCATACTTTACTCTTAATGGAAGATCCAGTCCTATAATTCACTACAAAGTTAAATATATGTAAAGTTAACCAAGAAAGCTTTGAATTATAGGAGCAAAAAATTATAAGAGAAAAAACAAGGATTTATTACCTAACATGTGCATTGTGAAGCTGTACTATTACAATTGTCATCAAGGAATCATGATGTCAACAAAGTCTACACAGGAACCCAGGAGGATGTAAAAATCATACACTTAATTTCAATTCAAAAGTCATTTTCAATCAAACCCTAACCAGGTCAATCTCAGCAACTTAGCTAGACCCTCGGTCAGAATAAAAACTAAAAACTACAAGGCTCATAGCTGAGTGGTAAAGCACCCTTCTGTTAACTACCAAAACAAACAAAAAACAAATAAAGTCCACAGTAATAAGCAAGGTCCCTGTAAACCTCAGCTTCCCTCCTGCAGGAAAACCATGTTTGGAGGTTTGATTATTCTTATTAATTAATTAATCAATTAATTAATTTATTGGTATTTAACGCAGAGGCGCTCTACTACTTAGCTCCATTCCCAGCCCTATTTGGCATTTTATTTTGACGCAGGGTCTCCCTGAGTCTATAAGTGCCTCGCAAACTTGCCCAGGCTGGCCTTGACCTCGCAATCCTTCCGCATCAGGCCCCCGCCCCAGCCACTGGGATGACAGGTGTGCGCCATCGCCCGACTTGGAGATTGGATTTCTAGTGGTCCCACCTGTCAATCACCAAAGCCCGGAAGAAGCTCGGTCGCTGCGCTCACCTGCCAGACAGGACTCAGGGGCTGAGGCTGTCCCAGGGGATGGGGAGGCTACCAGGGGTCTCCGCCACTGTCACGCTCCCGACCTGGCTGGCCAGGGGGACTGAGGGGCGCTCTCCCCGAGGGGCTAAGGCCTGTGGTCGCAGAGAGTGCCAGTAGATGGGGTTGGGGTCGGCCAGCTCCGGTTCCCCCCACACCCAATCCCGCCAGATGGCCTCCCTGCCCGGCCTTCCTCTCAAGCCTCCTTGTCCAGGCACTAGGTGTCACTACACACTCACCATTCCCTGGTGCCCATTAGCCAAGCCTGCCCTGGAGAGCTTCGGCCCCTGCATGGCAAGGCCACCCGGGATCCTGGGCATGGAGCGAAGCCTGGAGTCCAACTGCAGAAATTTTGAAACCGCGAATGCAGGAGAAATAAATCCCATCCTGAGCGCAGAAGCCCGCGCCCTGCTCGCTGCCTGCACTCATGATTGGATAACGCTCAACACAGGGGCTTCTGATTGGACAGGGCATCAGTCAGTCTCTGCTCTGCCCAGCCTGAGCCCTGGGAGCCTTCTTTTTGAGTGACAGGGGGGTGATATCTGCTCCAGGCAAGGAGGAAACCAGAATGGCAGGGTTGTTTTTTGTTTTTTGTTTTTTGTTTTGTTTTGTTTTGTTTTGTTTTCTTTTTGAGGTCTTGGCATTGGGTCAGGGTTAGGAAGACCAGAATTCTAAGTTCTGTTGGGTTTTAATGTTAGGAAATTGAAGTCAATTTTTGAAAGTTTCATCACCTGGGCCTCCTCCTACAATAAGACCTCCCAGAGCGTCTTCAGGATGCTGACTTGTCCTCTGTTTATCGATGCATAATTCTCCAAGCAGAACTGGCCTTTTGCCCCTTGGGAACTGCTGGCAGAGGCTCCCAGGGGGCCTGGCAGGCGCCTTGGAGGAGACTCCCACCAGGTTGGCAGCATGAGAGCTGATTTATCTCCAGCTGAGTTGAATCTGTATCTTGAGTCCACATTGAGCTGGAGGCAGAATAAGAAGATCAGCACAGAAGAGATCCAGGAGAGCACAGACCTTGGTAAACCCCAGCAGCAGTGGGCTCTCTCACTCTCTGGCCATGGAGGTTGAATTCAGAACTCGACCTCTGAGCCCCTTCCTCAGCCCTATTTTAAATTTTATTTAGAGACAGCTTCTCACTGAGTTGCTTAGCACCTTGTTTTTGCTGAGGCTGGCTTTGAATTAGCCATCCTCCTGCCTCAGCCTCCCCAGTTGCTGGAATGACAAACATGTGCCACTTTTTTTCTTTCTTTCTTTCTTCTTGAGAAAAATAACTGCAGTGGCCACAGGATAACAGCCTTGCACAGATCAAGGCCACCTGGGGTACTCTTCCTGGTTCTTCCCAGTCCCCTGGATCGCAGGCAATGGGATCCTGCCTCCTCCAAAAACCAAAGACACCCTGCCCAGGTGTGCATCCTTAGTATCAGCTGAATACTCTGAACTTGGCAAGAAAAAAGAAAAAGAAAAATGACAGACCCTACCTGCTTGTCTTGATGCAAACAAATCCAATGAGTTTCCAAAGAGATCTCTGGTCTTGTCCCCCCAATTCAGCGGTGCAAAAAGTCACATAATACAGAGAATACTTCTCCTTAAGCGGGCATCAAGGGTCTCTCTCTTTAAGTAAAAACAATTTGGGTTTGATTGGGAGTCAAGGAAAGCCAATTCCAGGTTTTCCTAATTTGGTAAATAACTCCATTAACTCAATGTACCCTGCTCCTCTCTACCTTAATTTACCATGGAGGCCTTCAGGTTACTTGCCCCCTGGGACCCCTGCTCTTGCAGATGAATGTTTGTGGGAGGTCCTTACTTCTCCATGCAGCACCCTGAACCTCCACCTTCTCTTCAGGTTTTAACACCTTTGGTATCATCCAATGGGGGAGCGGTTTAGAAAATTCTGTAATGTCCCTAAAGCCATTTCTTCATCCGGCTATGATGCTATCAATTTGGTCCCATGGTCCTTTTCAGTATTTTTTAATTTTTTTTTTCTGTTTTATTGGTTCTTTTTAGATATACAAGACCATAGAATCCATTTTGATAAAATTATCCAAACATAAATTATACCTTATTTACATTAGGACCCCATGCATTTGGGTGGGCATCATGGGTGGATTCACTTAGGTGTTTTCATATATTTAAATAGAAACATTATGGTCAATTCATGCTACTGTCTTTCCTGTTCTTATCCCCCCTCCCGTCCTGTTATTCCCCTTTGTCTAACCCCCACCTTCCTTGTGATGCAGATAACAAATATCAGGGAAAACATGTGACCTGTGGTTTGGGGAAATTGCCTTATTTTACTTTAGCATGATAATCTCCAGATCCATCTAGACATTTACTGGCCAATATCATAAAGTTATCCTTTTTTAAAGCTGAGTAATATTTCACAGTGTATACATACCACAATTTCTTTATCTATTCATTTGTTGATGGGGATTTAGGCTGGCTCCATAGCTTAGCTATTGTGAGTTGTGGTATCATAAACATTGAAGTGGTTGTACCCCTGTAGTATACTTGTTTTATCCTCTGGATTTATGCTGAGGAGTGGTATAACTGAGTCAGAGGGTGGTTCCAGTCCTAGATTCTTGAAGAATCTCCATTCTGCTTTCCAGAGGGGTTGCACTAATGTGCAGTTTCTCCAACAAGGTGTGAGCATTCCCTGTCCCTCACATCCTCACTAATTTATTGTTAGAGTATTATTGATCATTGCTATTGTGACTGGAGTGAAAGAGAATCTCAGTGTAGTTTTAATTTGTATTTTCCTAGTTGCTAGATACATTGCCTTTCCAGTATTCATTTTTAATTTTTTTTCTATTGGAGTCAGACACAATACCATTATTCTATCCATTTATTTTTCTGTGGTGCTGAGTATGGAACCCAGTGCCAGCAAGTACTAAGCAAGCTCTCTACATCTGAGGCCCATCCTCTGCCCTCATTTTCAGTGTTTTTTACTTTTGCTTGTCAGTAACAGCAGCCCAGTTATTTGGGGACCATTATTGCTGCATTTGTGAAATGGGAACATTTCTCTTGAAGGAAGACTGAGGAGGTCAAGCCACATGCCCAGGATTCCAGGGATGAGCAGTATACAGTTGTTTTGCCCAATATTAGAAAAGAATTATGTGGCTAAGAAGAGGAAAAGAGCCAGGGAATCCTTGGGAACAGAACCACTCTTTCCCCCATGAGGGACATGATTAATTTTTATTGCTGTTAGTTTTCTTAACCAAAATGAGAAATTTTTCTAAGCTACCAGTGCCACTAATTATAGGTCCCTGGATGAAGCTCAGATTTCTCTTGAGAGACAAGGAAAAGTGAATAACCAACCCAGTGGTTCTAATAACCAATAAGCTAGACCTTGGGCTCCTTAGGGGCAAAACACTGGGTTTTACCCAATAATTAACAATCCACCAGCACCTGACACCCAATTAATGAGGGATGGAAAACTCGTTCAGTTGGTGTGGGGGTCTGTGGGTGGCCTGCTGCAGGAGTTTACCTCTGGGTGCATTTCTTGCATCTCAGAGTTTTTTCAACCCCAATGAGATAAACAAAGTGGCGAGAAAACTGGCAAAACCCTCTGAAATATTCTAACCAGGAAAATTCATAAGCACTTTAAAAGCATCTTAATGTTTACCCTCGGTCAAATGTGGCTCAATAAGAATGAAACCATTTGAAAAGAGTTGTTAACATTAAAATTTTCTGAAATCTGCTGGTTTGTGGACCACACTTGTGTATCAGTGCAAAAACCATATGAGTCCATGGCTAAATACATACGTAAAAATAGAAATCTAAAAGTAAGCGTTCTCTTCAGACTTCTGTCCTGAAAACACTGCCCTATGTACTTTGATAACTAAATGATCATTTTATCATTCCTCTAGCAACATTTGAAGTCCATAAAGAACTGTGGAACATGTGTGGTTGGGACAGAAATGTTGGGATACCAAGAAGAAAGTTACTCTGAACCTCAAAGGAGAAGGTTCATAAATCACCAGAATGCAGGAATGCCCACAAAATATTTGAAATTAAAAACAAGGAACTGAAGTTTTTCTCAGTGACAGAGCACCTGCCTAGCACCTGTGAGGCACTGGGTTAAATTTTCAGCACCACATTAAATAGAAGTATATAAAATAAAGGTATACTGTCCAACTAAAAACTATTTTTAAAAATAAAGATCAGATTTTTTTAAAAAAGAGCAACTCCCTTCAATGCAGCATTTCGTCTAGACCAGCTTCCTGGACCCCCAGATACTAGCGTGATATGAGCCAGCTTAGAAAAATGGGTGAGAAAATACAGAAATCTGATGTGGCCCCATCTCTAGTCCAGCCAGCCTTAAATGTCCCTCTCCAAATAGCTGCATTTGCTGTCTCTCCTTTTAGAGATTTCTCACATTTTTTCCTTTCTTTCTTCTTGTGGTGCTGGGGATTGAACCTTGGACCTTCTACATGCAGGGCAAGCATGCTACTGGCCTCACTGAATTCCTGGCTCCTCATGTTCTTTCCTGAATGTGAATCTATTTTCTAAATAGGTCTGTCCCTGCGCCTGACAAATGAAGTTCTTTTCTGCCATGAACACCAAGAAACCTACTTTTTCTGAGCTGATGTCCTTCTCTCTCCCTGGAATCCCTTTTTATCACATAACCTCTCACAGCCAGAGTCAGACTTGAGCTTTGGAATTGTGTGAGATTTTTATTGTTTGGGGTCTGATATCACATACATCACTGGAGGGAGGTAACCAGCAGCTATGCATTTTTTTAATAAGCAAAGGAAAAGGTTTGGTAGCACATGTCTGAAAGCCAGGCATTTTGGTGGCTGCTTCAGGAGGATCTCAAGTCTGGGGCCACAGTTCGTCTGTTAGCAAGACCCTGCCTCAAAATAAAGTATTCACAGTTCTGATATTGGGGGAGTCTTTATGAAAAATGAAGGGTCAGAATTCCTGTTTCAACTGTCTCCCCTTAGGATGCTGTGTGTAGGTCTGTGACTGTTACCTTCCAACAGGACATAGAGGGGTTGCTGGTGTCCACCTGTATTAATAAATAGATCAAATGAAGTGAAAAAATAAGTAAAGCAATAAAATATCTGACACTGTAGCTGGTTGTGATCCCAGGGATATGGAGGTTATGATGTGTTTCTTGGCTCTTATGTTCTTCCAAGACAGGATTTTAGATAATTCGTAAAATGTAATCAAAGTAGAGCAAAGCTTATTGGCCCAGAAAACACTCTCTCAAGAAGGGGGCAGAAAAAAAGTGAGGCTTTTCTGACATCTCTAGACCTCGCACCCACTTTGCTTCTCAAATTTATGGGAGATGCTGTGGGTGATTCCAGAATTGTGCCCATGGACCAATTCCTACTCTTAAATAGAAGTAGGATGACATCGGATTTGTAGGTTCCTACTCCACATGGTCTTGTCCAGAGACATCAAAGCAAAACCTGTGTGTGTGTGTGTGTGTGTGTGTGTGTATGTGTGTGTGTGTGTGCTTGTGAATTTTAGTATAATAAACTTGTATTATGGCAGCTATTATGAAAACAGACAACAACAAGTGTTGGCAAGGATGGGGGGAAATGGCACACTCATACACTGCTGGTGGGACTGCAAATTGGTGCAGTCAATATGGAAAGCAGTATGAAGATTCCTTGGAAATCTGAAAATGGAACCACAATTTTACCCAGATATCCTGTGCAGCCAACCTAGAGGCCCTTCAGTGGAAGAATAGATAAAAAAAAATATGCATTATATATAGACAATGGAATTTTATTCAGCAATAAAAGAATAAAATCATCTGTGTGGGGGGGATTATGGAATTGTTCTCTTGGTTTCTGACTTTTAGGGAATGGATTTTTTTCTGAGATTCTCACCAGTATCTTTGCCATTGTTAAAGGGGTATTGCAACTTACTTCTGTTTTTTGCTGTCTGACTTTTGTTGTTTTCCAAAATAAGGTATGAGGTAGAAGTGTATTTTAAGTGGGTATTTTTAATGTAGGAGTTCACTAATTACTATTATAAGCAACAGATGAGATCAGAACACTAACAAAATTTAATATCATCAGTTATTTATGGGCATAAGAAAATAAGTAGCAAAAATAAAATTAAGACAGTTCTAATGACCATAATATCAACAGCAAAATACTTGGAAATTTTTCAAGAAATGTAAACACTTGAACTTTTAACATGGCTTGTTTTTAGAAAAATATAACATTATCCTTAAGCCACCTTCTTTTTGTTGGTGACCGTAACTCAGAGAAAAAAGATAGAAATTAAAAACTTTCCTCTGTGATCCTGAGGAGAGGACTTAGGTATGGTCTACCAGTGAGAACTATCTTCATCACATTTTTATTTTTCTTTGAGAGATGGTCTTGCCACGTTAGTGAGGCTAGCCTCAAAGTTGTGACTCTCAAGGCTCGGCTTCAGGGCACTGGGGTTACATGCATGTGCCATCATAACCCTGGCAGGAATTAATCTTTTTTGTTGTCTTAATTGTAGTGGACAGAGTACCTTTATTTTATATATTTATTTTTAGGTGGTGCTAAAGATTGAACCCAGTGCCTCACATGTGCTAGGCAGGTGCTCTAACCCTGAGCCCCAGACCCAGGGATTAAATTCTTGCTTTCATATTACAGGTTGGCTCAGGATAATATCTAGGTTGGCAAACATGTATAATGTTCCCATTTTGTAAGTAGAATGTAGAGGCCACAATGAGAGAATATGTCTATCTTTATCCTTGGAAGTAGAACATCAAATGTCGATTTACCTGCAACTTAGTATTTGAGAATTGCCCAGATATTAAAAAATATAAGCAAAAGACACATGAGTTCAAGGCTCTGAGGAAGGGGGACTAGGTATTTCAAATTGTGAGGCATCAGACTGAGAAAAACAATGTTAAGCTATCTAGATATGGAAAATAGGATCCCTTGCATTTAACTGTAGTATCACAGAAGATATGTAAGAAAATAAATCATTTCCTTGGTACATTTTAAAAAGATGATCATGGGTAGGACTTGGTCAGAAGTCATCAATATCACACCCCACACGCACACCCACACACATTACTTCCCTTTTACCTCTTCCCCACTTTAGTAGTCAAGTCAACATCTACTCCTCAAGGTGCGTCCTTGCATGAAGAGAAAGGACTGAGCCACAGTACCTTTGGGGATCACAATTGGCAGATCTTTGCCTAGCTTATGATAGAAACTAGCAAAGGAATGGCAGAGTTCAGGAACATCTCTTTCTCTTTTCTCTTACAAACAAATAACTAGAAATTTCAATTATAAATTGATGGATTAAGTGAACTTGGGAGTATTGGGCCAAATATTTGGAACACTGAAAATATAAATGTTCAGCAGTCTAATGTCTTATTTTTTATCTTTGTTTGTGTTTTTAATGCTGTGGATTGAGCCCAGGGGCACTCAACCTCTCAGCAACATTCCTGATCATTTTTTGTAATTTAGTTCGAGACAGGGTTTCACTGAATTGCTTAGTCCTTTCCTAAGATGCTGAGGCTGGCTTTGTATCAGCCTCCAGAGACACTGGGATTACAGTCATGCACCACTACACTTTACTAATGTATTATTTCATTATTTGCACAAGAGCAGTTTTTCATGTAAAATAACCTACTGAATGCTCTCAAAATATTGCACTTTGTGAAAAATTCAAAGAGATAGCTTATTAACTTTATATTAACAAACTTAAAGAATATGATTTTTCTTGTGCCTTGGCTTTTTTTAATTTATAAAATCATGTTATGACATAGTTTTCTTTTTTCTTTATTCTTTTTTTTAGGGGGGGGTATACTAGAGATAGGTCCCAGTATCACTCAACGACAAAGCCACTTCCCCAGTTATGTTTATTTTATTTTTTTTAGAAACAGGGTCTCACTGAGTTGTATATGTCCCTATATATTTGATGAGGCTGTCTTTGAACTCGTTAATTTCCTGCCTCAGCCTCACAAGCCATTGGGATTGATGTCATGTGCCCCCGCTCCCAGTTTCTTCCTTCTGTTGTAGTTGTTGCTTTTTTTTTTACATAAATTCAAGTTGAATAACAGTATGCTTAACAATACAGATATAGAGAAAATCCAGTGATGTAGGTAAGCAATTGAACATATCCACCAGAAAGTATATTATATATTCACCATGGTGTATTACTCAGCCCTCAATACAAACTCCTCTAATGGTCAGCAAAATAGATGAAATTGGATGATGTCATGCTAAGTGAAGAAATACACAATACTGTCACATCTCATGTTAACTAATATAATATCATATGCAAGTATAATAGTAATTAGTATGGCTGAAGAGTGTGTGGGGGCATCAAGGGCAGAAGATGGTGTTTGGATATTATGAATACATGTATGTGCATATATATAAACATCACACTGAATTTTATAAGTATGTGCGATTGCTATGTGATGATAAAACCCATCATCTCTCATAATTATCAAATTCTGAACTAAGAACAGAATTTTGCTGTCATTTTGAATTTCCAGTATATGATGCAATATTATTGATGATGCTCCCTGATAACCACAAGGCTCTCCATATACATCCACTCTATTTTCTTCCAGGCTCTGAACATAGAGTATACAATGTATTTCTGCATCTGGATCACCTCACTTAGCCTAAAGTCCTCTAGCTTGTCTGTGTTATTGGAGAATATTCTTTTGTTTCTGCGGTTTTGCCCTAAGCTGCCTTACCAGTGACAGAGATCCACCATCATTTATTTTTCAGTTTTAAGAAAGAATGTGACTAAACTACTAAGGCTGGCCTCCAAATTTTGGCAACACTGCCATATACATCATCCTTATTTTAAAGTTGAGCAATAAGTGAGGTATGGAGACACATTTCTTTTGTCATGCTAGGGACTCGATAGGCTGAGGGAGGAGAATCACTATCTTGGAGCCAGCTTCACATCTTGGTTACACCCTCTGCACCTTAAAAGACCTTGTCTCAAAATAATTGTAAAAAAACTGAAAAAGTTATATATGTATGTTGATACATTTGTGTGTAAACACAATAATGAATCTCTCTTTATCTATTATCTGTAATATACCATAGGTTCTTCTTCCTGAGTTACTCTTTGGAAATTTAGGTTGTGGATAGTATGTTGGTTAATTTGGGAGGGTAGATATTCCTAAAGATGGATTTTATTTTCTTCAATTGTTGAAGTGGTTAATGTCAGCTGTCCATTTGAGTGGATTGAGATACCCAGAGAATTGGTGTGGAAGATCTCTGCAGGTGTCTGTGAGTGTGCTTCCAGAAGGCTGAGTCAGAAAGCATGGGGAATAGCTGTAGTGAACATATATATTGGTGTTCAATAGGTTTGATTTGGAAAAAAGCAAGAGAAGCAGTCACTCGCTTTTTCTCCAAGCTTCTTGAAGTCCCCTTTGGGGACTTGCACCATTGGCTCTACCTGAGTCTTTTTAATTTTTTTATTTGTTTTAGTTAGTTATTCATGACAGTAGAATGCATTTATGTACTTTGATATATCATACATAGATGGGATATAATTTCTCATTTTTCTGAGTATACATATTGTAGAATCACATGGGTCATACAGTCACATACATACATAAAGTAATAATGTCTGTTTCATTCTTTTTTATTCCCATATCTCCTGCCTTCCCTTGTTTCACTTTTCTCTACCTAATGTAAGTTAATGCTGTTCTTTTTTTCTTTTGCATTACAACTCTTAATATATATACCACAATTTTTGTATCTTTTTCAATGTAATGTATGTTGACACCAATTCAAGTCTTCATACATATATTTTGGATGTATGAAACATTCTACCATCCTTTCTAATCCCTGTCCCCTCCCTTTTCTTCCCAACCCTCTAGAATTCATCTATTACTCCTATGCTACTCCTGCACACTCCACTATAAGTCACCCCCTTATGTCAGGGAAATATTTGGCATTTGTTTTTTGTTTTTAGAGGGGTATTATTGGCTAACTCTATTTACCATTATCTTCTCCAACTCCATTCATTTACATGCAAATGCCATAATTTTATTCTTTAATTTCGAGTAAAATTCCATTGTGTGTATATGGCACATTTTTTTATCTATTCATTCACTGAAGGGAATCTATGATGGCTCCATAGTTTAGCTATTGTTAGTTGTGGTGCCATAAACATTGATGGGGATCTGTCCCTGTAGTATGATGTTTTTAAACCTTTATGCTTAGACTGAGGAGAGGAATAGGTGGGTCAAATGGAGATTTCATTCCCATATTTCCAGGAAATCTCCATACTACTTTCCAAATTGGCTGCACCAATCTGCAGTCTCACCAGCAGTGTATGAGTGTACCTTTTCCCCACATCCTCACCAACACTTATTGTTGTTTGTCTTCATAATAGCTGTCATTCTGACTGGAGTGAGATGATATCTTAGATTAGTATTGATTTTAATTTCTCTGATTCCTAGAGATGATGAGCATATTTTCATATATTTATTGATTGTATATCCTGTCCTGAGAAGTATCTGTTCAGGTCCTTAGCCCACTTGTTTATCATATGATTTGTTTTTCTATCTATCAGGATCATATAAGTCTTCTATCCTGGACCACAGCTGTTTCATTTGCTTGCTCATATTGTGAAGCTTCCAGCTTCTTGTACTGAGCTGTTACCAGTTTCCCAGTGTCGACATCCTGTAGGCAAACCTTTGGTGACTATTACTCTCATGATTATGTGAGCAAATATAGTAAGCTCTCTTCTGTATACAGATGTACATTTTTTATGTATTCTATTTTTCTGAAGAATCCTAAAAATACAGGCATATTCTCAATGTCTGGGTTCTATTTTTTTGAAAAAGCCCCTTATAGATTTTTTAAAGTCTATTCAAATTTATATTCCTGGCAAGGATGTCCAAGTGTTTTCTTTTCTGCATATCCTCTGCAGTATGTGTTACCTACCAACATTTTGAGGATTGAGCCCACAAGCATGTGGTTATATCTCATTGTGATATAAACTGAAATCATAAAAATTCCAAAAGAAAATGAGAATTTTTTTTTGCCATTGGTGTTGGCAATGGTTTTAGATAGAATATGCTGAGAGTGTATAAGGAAAAAGAGCTGAGAGTATATAAAGCTAAAAAATGATTCTATACAGCAAAGGAATCAATCAATGAAATGTAAAAGTAGACTGGATTAAAGAAAACCATTTTTAGCTCCATGTCTGATATAAGCTCAACATCCAAAATATAAGAAACTTACACAACTCACCAAAATTTAATATAAATCTCTCATAACCTAATTTAAATATGGTAAAATACTTAGGTTCTGCCCTAAAAATTAAACAAGTGTGTAAAGACATATGTAAGTTACTCAAGATCACTATTAGGCTACATAAAATGATAATTTAGCTTTTCTGCTTTATGTGTCTCACAGGATTATGGGTGCACTTTCGTCATCCTTCACAGGGCATCTTGAGATCAATTAGCAAAATGCTAGGTTCTCATTTTCCCACATTATGCTTCCTCATTATTCCATCTTAATTGCCAACATAATATCAAGTCTGGAAAACATCAAAATATAGATAAATTGCTAAATAATCATCAACTTTGAAAATTACTTCAGAAATCAATAGAATACATTAGTAGACCCAGATGTGAAGAAATATAAAATAGACCTACAAATCAACATTTAACTTTACAGCTGCTCATGAAAATACATTCAGTTAAGCTGAAATGGAAGCACATGCCACTAGTCTTGACTACCTTGAGGCCACAGCAAGAAGGATTTAAGCTAAGAAATTTGAGGCAACCTGGCAAAAACCCAACTCTAAAAATTGACCCACCAAAAAACCAAATAGTAATCACATTTTTAAAAAGGTGCCTTCACAGGTGATTTCTATGAAACATGTAATAAGGAATCAGTAACAATAATTCATGATCACATCTAAATGCAGAAGAAAATTGACTAATTCTTTCTGTAAGGCCAGAAATACCAGATAACACAGCTTAAGAATGGAAATAGCAGACCATCTTATTATAGATGTTGGCCCAGATATTCAAAACCCTTAGCAAAGTGAAAACAACAACAAAAAGAATGATTGAACTTCATGACCCAGAAGGACATTGTCATATGGGAAGTTTCCAAAACTCATTTTGATAGAGCAAAGCTTTTGGCAAATCACTTACAAAATTATGGTAAAACCTATGGCCAATTACGACCAGAGGAAAATTCTTTTTCAATCCACTTAAGGGCAGCTATGAACAGTTTTCATATTTAGTGATGTGAACTGAAGTGTTTCACAATTTAGTTTTAGAGAAAGAAAAAATGTATGCTTTTCTGACTTCTAAATATTGATTAAGAATATTAAATGGGATTTTCATAAAAAATCAAACAGCATATGCAGATGATACTATTATTTCTATAACGTTTCTAAGCAATTTCCATGAACTAATGAAACATAAGAATTTGTTAAATAATGTCATGGGTTAAATGGTCAACATTAAATCATTTACATTATATACAGTAGCATTGAGCAGTATTAAAATCGAGTCACAATCCATTCACAAATATAGGAAAAATAATCTAAATGAAAGTATTAACAAAAGAACTGTTCACTAAAAAGTAAAAAGTAAACGTGAGTTTTAGTGCCTCTTAAATATTTGTGGAAACTTTTTTGCTATTAAAGATACATGATGAACCCCCACCACAGGTACTTGCTGAAATCAGTTCATATGACCAGGATAATACATTAATAGTCATGGTACATTGAGCTTAAAAATAGTATAAAATACCATGGGTAAGTTTTACACGGGTGCCATATGCATGTGGTATTATGTGTAACTATGATGCACTAATAAACAATCCAGCATGCTTTACTCTTAATGGAAGCATCCAATCTTAAAATTCATCCACAAAGTTAAATATATATAAACGTAACCAAGAAACTTTTGAATTATAAGAACAACTACTAAAAAAGAAGTTATAACCCAACATGTGCATTGGGAAGCTGTACTGTTAAAATTATCATCGAGGAATCACGGTGTCAACAGAGTCTACCCACGAACCCACATGGATGTAAAAGTCATATACTTTATTGCAACGGAAAAGTCATTATCAATCAAACCCTAACAAGGCCAATCTCAGCAACTTAGCTAGACCCACGGTCAGAATAAAAACTAAATCTACCAGGGAGAGAGCTGAGTGGTAAAGCACCCTTCTGTTAATGACTGAAAATAAAAAAAAAATAAAAAATAAATAAACTCCACAAAAGTATCTCAAGAATAAGCGAGATCCCTGTTCACCACAACACCCCTCCTGCAAGAAAATGGTATTTGGAGATTTGATTTTTTTTTTTTTTTTTTGTACCTGGCATTGAACTCAGGGGCACTCGACCACTGAGTCCATCTCTAGCCTTATTTTGTATTTTATTTAGAAGCAGGGTCTTGCTGAGTTTCTAAGTGCTTCGCCAACTTGTTGAGGCTAGCTTTGAACTCGCAATCCTCCTGCATAAGCCCCAGGTCCCAGTGGCTGGGATGACAGGTGTGCAGGATCGCCATGCTTGGAGATTGGAGTCTTCCAGTGGTACCACCTGTCAATCACCAAATCCTGGGGAAACAGCAGGCTGCTTCGCTCACCTGCCAGATAGGACTTGAGCAGGGGCTCAGGCTGCCCCAGGGGATGAGGACATTGCGGGGGTCTTTGCCACTGTCACGCTCCCCAACCGGCTGGCCAGGGAGACTGAGTGGCACTGTCTCCAAGGGACTCAGGCCTGCGGATGCAGAGAGCGCCCAGAGTCTGGCCGGCCAGCTCTGGTGGTTCCCGCCACAGCCAGTCCCGCCAGATGGCCTCCCCTCCCTCCTGAGCCTTCCTGTCCAGGCACCAGGTGCCACAACACACTCACCATTTCCTGGTGCCCAGCAGCCAAGCCTGCCCTGGAGAGCTTCAGCCCCTGCATGGCAGGGCCATCCGAGATCCCGGGCACAGAGCAAACCCTGGAGTCCAACAGGGATTTCTGAAACCAAGGATCTCAGAGAATTAAATCCCATCCCCAGCGGGGAGGCCCGCCCCCTGATCGCTGGCTGCTCACAGGATTGTACAGCGCACAGCACAGGGACTTCTGATTGGATAGGGCGTCAGTCAGTCTCTGCTCTCCCAGTCTGAGCCCAGGGAGCCTTCTTTTTGAGTGAGCAGGGGGGGAGGTGATATCTGCTCCAGGCAAGAAGTAAACAAGAATGGCAGGGTTTGGGTGCAGCTTTTTTCTTTTCTCTTTTCCTTTTGAGGTCTGGGCATTGTGTTAGCATCAGGGTGACCAGAATTATAAGTCCTGTTGGGTTTTGGTGTTAGGAAATTGAAGTCATTTCTTGAAAGTTTCATCACCTGGACCTCCTCCTACAATAAGACCACCCAAAGTGTCTTCGGGGTGCTGACTTGTCCTCTGTTTATCTGTGCAAAATTCTCCAAGAAGAACTGGCCTTTTACTCTGTGGAAACTTCCCAGTGCATCACAGCCAGTGCTGATGGAGGCTCACATGGGCCTGGCAGGTGCCCTGGAGGAGGCTCCCACCTGGTTGGCAGCATGAAAGCTGATATTCCTCCAGCTGAGTTTAATCTGCATCTCGAGCCAATGTTGAGGCTGCAGACAGAATAAGGAGATCAACACAGAGGAGACCCTGAGAGCGCAGACCTGGTAAACCCCAGCTGCACCTGGGCTCCCTAGCTCTCTGGCGCACTTGAGGCTGAATTCAGAGATCTCCAACTCTGAGCCCCATCTCCAGCCCTAGTTTGAATTTCATTTAGAGACAGGGTCTCACTGAGTTGCTTAGCACCTTCCTTTAGCTGAGGCTGCCTTTGAATTTGCCATCCTCCTGCCTCAGCCACCCCAGCAACTGAAATGAGAGGCGTGTGCCACTTTTTTTTTCTTTTTGAGAGAAATACCTGCAGTGACCACATGATAACAGCCTTGGACAGATCAAGGCCACCCTGGGTACTCTCCCAGATTCCTGCCAGTTCCCTGGATCCCAGGTAATGGGATCCTGCCTCCTCCAAAAACCAGAGACCTCTTGCCCAGGTGTGCATCCTTAGTATCAGCTGAATACTCTGCACTTTTCAGGAAAAAAAAAGAAAGAAAAAAGACAGACCCTACCTGCTTGTCTTGATGCAAACAAAGTCAATGTGTTTCCAAAGAGAGCTCTAGGCTTCTCCCCCCAATTCAGTGGTGCAAAAATTCACATAATAAAGAGAAGACTTCTCATTAAGAGAGGCTCAAGGGTCTGTCTCTTTAAGGAAAAACAATTTGCGTTTGATTGGGAGTCCAGGAAAGCCAATTCCAGGTTTTCCTAATTTCGTAAATAACTCTATAGACTCGATTGCACTCTGTTTCTCTCTGCCTTAGTTAATGGTGGAGGCCTCGAGATCACCTGCCCCCTGGGACCCATGCATCTGCAGATGAATGCGGGGGTAGTTGGGGTCTTTTCTTCTCCATGCAGCACCTTGAACCTCCACCTTTCCACAGGCTCCAACACCTTTAGCAGCATCCAATGGGGGAGCGGTTTAGAAAATTCTGGAATGTACCTAAACACATTTCCTTATCAGGCTAAGATGCTATCAATTTTGTCACATGGTCCTTTTCAGTACTTTTTTTCTGTTTTATTTGTTCTTCTTACTTATACATGACCATAGAGTCCATTTGGAAAAAATTATTCAAACATAAAATATACCTTATTCTCCATAGGACCCCATTCATGTGTATTGGCATAATGGGCTGCAGGAAGAATAAGGCTGAGGCAGGAGGATGGCAAATTAAAAGTCAGCCTCAGCTAAAGGAAGGTTCTAAGCAACTCAGTGAGACCCTGTCTGTAAATGAAATTCAATCTAGGGTTGGGGATGGGGCTCAGAGTTGGAGATCTCTGAATTCAGCCTCAAGTGCACCAGAGAGCTAGGGAGACCAGGTGCAGCTGGGGTTTACCACTTAGGTATTTTATATATTTAAATAGGAACATTATCTTTGGTTCATGCTACTGTCTTTCCTGTTCTTATCCCTCCTTCCTTTCTGTTGTTCCCCTTTGTCTAATTTACTGAACTTCTATTTGTGCCCACCCCACTTCCTTGTGATGTAGAAAACACATGTCAGGGAAAATATGCTACTTTTGGTTTTGGGGGATTGCCTTATTTTACTTTACCATGATAATCTCCAGATCCATTCATTTACTGGCCAGTGTTATGAAGTCATCCGTTTTTAAAGCTGAGTAATATTCCACCATGTATACATACCACAATTTCTTTATCTATTCAGCTGTTGATGGGCATTTAGCCTGTATCTGTAGCTTAGGTATTGTGAGTTGTGCTATCACGAACATTTATGTGGCTGTGTCCATGTAGTATGCTGATTTTAAATCCTCTGGGTATATTCTGAGGAGTTGAATAACTGGGTCAAATGGTGGTTTCAGTCCTAGTTTCTTGAGAAATCTCCATCCTGCTTTCCAGAGGGGTTTCACCAATGTGCAGTGCCTCCAACAGGGTGTGAGAATTTCCTGTCCCCCACATTCTCACCAATTTATTGTTACTGTATTCTTGATAATTGCCATTCTGACTGGAGTGAAAAAGAAGCTCAGTGCAGTTTTAATATGCATTTTAATAATTGCTAGATTTATTGCCTTTTCAGTATTTATTTTTTAAAATATTTTTTCTAGTTGGAGTTGGACCGAATACCTTTATTCTATCCATTTATAATTATGTGGTGCTGAGGATGGAACCCAGGGCCTCACACGTGCAAGGTGAGTGCTCTACGATTGAGCCCCAAACCTAGTCCCCATCTTCAGTATTTTTTTCTTTTGCTTCTCAGTAACAGCAATCCAGGTATTCGGGAAACCAGTTTTTCTGCATTTGTGAAATGGGAACATTTCTTTTGAAGGAAGACTTAGAAGGTCAAAGCACATGCCAAGGATTCCAGGGATGAGCAGTACACAGTTGTCTGGCCCATGATGAGAAGATTATGTGGGTGAAAAGAAGAAAAGAGCCAGGGACACCTTGGGGCCAGAACCCCTCCATCCCCCATGAGAGAAATTATTCTTAATGTTAGTTTTCTTAAAAAATGAGAAATTTTCCTAAGCTACCAGTGCCATTAGATATAGGTCCCTGGATGGAGCTCAGATTTGTCTTGAGAGACAAGGAAAAGTAAAAACCAAACCAATGGTTTTTGTCTTGTTGTGACAAAAAGACAAAACCAACAAGCTAGACCTTGGGCTTCTTGGGGATAAAACACAGGGTTTAACCCAATAATTTACAATCCAACAGAACCTGACACCCAATTAAAGAGGGATGGAGATTTGGATGGGTGAGTGTGGGGGTCTGTGGGTGGCCAGCTGCAGGAGATTGCCTCTGAGGAGCATTCCTTGCATTTGAGAGATTTTTCAACACCAATGAGATAAACAATAAAGCAAGAAAACTGGCAAAACCCTCTGCAATATTCTAGCCAAAAAAAAATCACAAGCAGTTTAAAAGCATCTAAATGTTTACACTCGGTCAAATGTGCCTCAATCAGAATGCAAGTATTTGAAAATAGCTGTCAACATGAAAAGTTTCTGAAATCTGCTGGTTTCTGGACCACATTTATGGATGACTGCAAAAACCATATGACTCCATGGCTAAATACATAAGTAAAAATAGAAATCTAATAATGATCATTCTCTTAAGACTTCCATCCTGAAAACACTGCCCTATTTGCTTTGATAACTAAATGATCATTTAATTATTCCTCTGGCAACACTTTAGGTCCATAAAGAACTGTGGAACATGTCTGGTTGGGGCAGAAATGTTTGGATAACAAGAAGAAAGTGTAACTGAACCTCAGAGGAGAAGGTTAATAAATCACCTGATTGCAGGAATGCCCACAAATCTTGAAATTAAAAACAAGGGACTGAGGTTGTGGCTCAGTGACAGAGCACCTGCCTAGCACCTGTGAGGCACTGGGTTCTATCCACAGCACCACATTGCAAAGAAATATATAAAATAAAGGTATCCTAACAAACTAAAATCTATTTTTAAAAATAAGGATCAGATTTAAAATAAAAAAAGCAACTCCCTGCAATGCATCATTTCTCCTAGACTAGCTTCCTGGATCCTCCAATACTAGCATGATATAAGCAAGCTTAGAAAAACAGGTGAGAAATTACAGAACTCTGCTCTGGCCCCATCTCTAGTACAAGCCCACTTTAATGTCCCTCTCCAAATAGCAACACCTCAGACCATGTATTTCCTCTCCCTTTAGAGATATCTCACATTTTTTTCTCTTTCTTTTTGTGGTGCTGGGTATTGAACCTATGAACATGTGCATGCAAGGCAAGCACACTACCGACCTCACTGAATCCCCGGGCCCTCACGTTCTTTCCTGAATGTGCATCTGTTTTCTAAATAGATCTGTTGATGCGCCTGACAATGATGAAGATCTTTTCTGCCTTGAAAACCAAGAAACCTACTTTTCCTTAGCTGATGTCCCTCTCTCTCCTTGAAATCCCTTCCCATTACTCAACCTCACACATTCAGAGTCAGACTTAATTGTGTGGGTTTTTTATTGTTTGGGGTGTGATATCACATATTTCACTGGAGGGAGGTAACCAGAAGCTATGCATTATTTTAAGAAGGAAAGGACAAAGTTTGGTATCACATGTCATTAAGGCCAGGGATTTGGAAGGCTGCTTCAGGAGGACCTCTAGTCTGAGGCCACAGTTTGCCTCATAGCAAGACCCTGTCTCAGAATAAAATATTCACAGTTCTGACACTTGGTGAGTTTTCCTGAACAATGAAGGGTCAGGGTTTCTGTTTCAACAGTCTCCCCTTAGGATGCTGTGAGTAGGTATGTGACTGTTACCTTCCAACAGGACCTACAGCAGTGACTGGTTCCCCCCTGTATTAATAAATAGATCAAATGAAATGAGTAAATAAGTAAAAGCAATAAAAGATCTGACATTCTTGCTGGTTGTGATCCCAGGGATTATGGAGGTTAGGTTGTGTTTCTTGGCTCTTGTGTTCTTGCAAAAGAGGATTTTTAGATAATACATAAAATGTAATCAAAGTAGAGCAAAGTTTATTGGCCCAGAAATTACTATCAAGAAAGTGGGAGGAAAACAGTGGGGCTTCTCTGACATCTCTAGGACTCACGCCCCTTTGATTCTCAAGTTTATGGGAGATTCTGTGAGTGATACCAGAGGCCTGCCCATGGACCAATTTCTAGTTTTTAACTAGAAGTGGGATGACATCACATTTGTAGGTTCCTACTCCACATGGTCTTGTCTAGAGTCATCAAAGCAAAACCTGAGTGTGTGTGTGTGTCTGTGTGTGTGTGTGTGGGTGGGTGTGGGTGTGTGTGAATTTTACTATAATAAAACTTTATTATGGCAGCTACTATGAAGACAAAAAACAATAAGTGTTGGCGAGGATGTGAGAAAAAAGAACATTCATACACCGCTGGTGGGACTGAAAATTTCTGCAGCCAATATGGAAAGCAGTTTGGAGATTCCTTGGAAATCAGGGAATGGAACTACCATTTGACCAAGCTATCCGTCTCTTCGGTCTAAACCCAAAGGATATAAAAAACAGCAGACTACAGGGACACAGCCACATCAATGTTTATAGCAGCACAATTCACTATAGCTAAACTGTGGAGCCAACCTACATGGCCTTGAGTGAATGCAAAGATGAAAAAATATGCATTACATATACATAATGGAATTTTAATCAGCAACAAAAGAGAATAAAATCATGGCATTTGCAGGTGAATGGATGGCGTTGGAGAAGATAATGCTAATGGAGGTTAGCCAATCCCCCCAAAATAAATGATGAATGTTTTCTCTGATATAAGGGGTGTGACTCATAGTGGGGTAGGCAGGGGGAACATAGGAGGATTAGATGAATTTTACATAGGGAAAAGGGGTGGGCCGGAAAGGAAGGAGGCAGGAGATTAGTAAGGATGGTGGAATGTGATGAACATAATCTTCCAAAATACATGTATATTTATTTGTATTAATTGGGTGTCAGTATATGTTATATACAGAGATATGAAAAATTGTGCTTTATATGTGTAATAAGAATTGCAATGCATTCTGCTGTCATTTAGTTTTAAAAAAACCTTTTAGTGAAAAGTTTAACATGATATTTTAAATATATAAATGCAACTCTTAATTCACTTTGGTCTGCACTGGTGGGTTCTAATTGAAACTTTTCTGGGACCAGTAGGAAATAGGGGCACGACATACTATCAGAGAGGACACTCCCTCTTGAGAGTGTCCCTCTTTATGTCTTTAAATAAACTAATACCTGATAGAAATAGTAGTTAGCAGATGCACACTAGTGACAGGAACAGGAAGCTCACATGCCAAAGATCCAGGACAACTGTGGGTCGGTTTGGCCCATGCTGGTGTGGAATGGTTCTTACATATTTGATGGTTAGGTGAAATCATCCTATCTCCTTGAATTTTTGAATCCAGTCTGTGAAAGTGTCCCAGAACTTGTCCCATCCAGGTTAATTTGTGTTTTCCCTGGCAGAGAAGACCCATATTGTTCAAAGAAATCACAGGTTGTTGGCTGAGAGATGGAATATAGCCCATTTTTTTGGCCCAGGCAGGGCTCTAGGTAAATTACTTTTCTAAGAAAACACATGTGGAGGTCTCTGCACAGTGGGCCAGGTTCATAGAATGACTCCCTGACCTGCATAATCTCATCAATCATGTCTGCATGCTACCTATTACTATCAATATATAGCTGAGTGATAGATCCACCACGAGTACTGAAAACAAATATATATAGATAGATAGATAGATAGATAGATAGATAGATAGATAGATAGATAGATAGATAGATAGATAGACAGACAAACAAACATATCAAGGCAGGGATGAGCTGCATCTTTAAGAACCAATTATGCATTACCCCATAGAGTTCCCTAATAATTTAAAAAAAAACAGTCACTGGCTTATAAAATTTAGTATCCACTGGTAGGCCAGGGGTTAGATATAAATTAAAAATGAAAAAAAGTAGAGACCAATACTGTGTGACCAGAAACTTGAGAAAACCTTATTCAAGGGCCATAAATCATCTTTCAAAACCAGTGAACACTTTTACCAGTTTTCTAAAACAAACACAAAAACAAAAATCATCCCCTGTGCATTCTGCTCAGAAAGAGAAATACAATCTTCTGGAATGGAGAAGGAGTTTGAAGGTCAAGACTTTCTTAACTTCTAAATCTATTCTGGCCCCATTTTTATTTTAAATTTTATTAATGGTGATATCTTTATCTCCATCTGCTTCCCCAAGCATTCAGTGTTTCCCTGTTTCAACATCTGCCCACACCCCTTTGTCCCCAGAGGGTCTGCCTGTCCTCTATGCCATTCCACCACTCACGGCTCTGCCTGTCAACCCCTGCTTTCCCAAGTGTCATCTCTGACCCTCTACTTGCCTCTCTCTCTGGTCCAGATGTTATTGGAATTCCTACAACATATTTCAAAGCCTTTTCCAGACAACCTGCCTTGAGTGTTCTCCAGAGATTGGAAATACCTCTGGCCATAGGCATGGATTCTGCACCCAAGGTTTCAAACCCTGGTTGATGGGAAGTATTGGAAAATGATTTGCACATATACCAAGTAAATGTACAGACTTTCTCCAAATTAATGACAATGGTATAATGGCTACTTACATAGCGGTTACTTTTTATCAGTTTTTTTAAAAAAATATTTTTAGTTGAAGATGGACACAACACCTTTTTACTTTTTCTTTTCATGTGTTTCTGAGGATTAAACTCAGTCCCTCAAAAGTGCTAGGCAAGCACTCTTTCCACTGAGCCTGAGCTCCAGCCCTATAGCAAATTGTACTCATAATCAAGAGATTATTTAAATTATCAGAGGATGTGAGCAGGCTGTCTGCAAACTGTATACATAAATTGATGCACTTTTCAATCCTTTGGAGATTGCTGGCCTGGATCAAGTCACCCACCTATGCTGAATGAAAACTGCAAGACATCTGTACTTCTGAACTCAGTCTTCATTTTTCTCCTCCCACAAACATGTTTTTTTACCTAGGTTCTCACACTTTGTCACCAAGGACTTTGAAGTGGACTTTGACTCCTTGTCCTTGGCCAACTATCCATTCTATTACTTGCAATCAACTTCACATGGAAGTGTTTCTGTAACTCTCTTCTCATTCAGCACTGGTACAGACGCTTACTGGCACTTGCTTAAACTGGCGGGGGGCAAAACAAAAGAAAAACAACTTCTCTCTGACTTCTTGACTTCAACCCTTATCATCAAAAGCAATAATTATTTTCGTCAATAAGAAAAATTAACTGAGCCAGGCAGAGTGTTGCATTCCCATGATCCCAGCAACTTGGGAGGCTGAGGTAGGAGGGTCATGAGTTCAAAGTCAGCCTCAGAAACTTAGTCAGGACTAAGCAACCAAGTAAGACCCTGTCTCTAAATAAAATATATATTTAAAAAACGGGAGAGGCTGGGGATGTGGTTCAGTGGTTAAGCAGCCCTGGGTTCAATCCCTAGTGCCAAAAATAAATAAATAAATAAATAATGAGCAGAATTGACAACTGAAATTCCTTCTAAGAAGCTTTCAAACTCTCACAGTCTAGTGATCAGTGGCGGTTGGGAAATATTAGCCCCAAATCATGAGAAATATGTGCTTCTGCATGCATTACATGGTAGGAGAATGAGGCTTTAATTCTTCTATGAATGATAACTATAGCATTTTCCTTTTGGCGGGAACAAGGGCTTCCACTGGCTTCTCATTATGCCCAGGGACTGATACCTCATCCTTCAGATAATGGTGGCATTGTGGGGTGGGGGGTTACCTTGCATTGTCAGATGAAATCAGGATCCATTCTGGGAGTTAGGCATGCACTGGACTGCCTTGGTTACACTTGAGCCATTCTTAAGGACACTTTGGCATACAACCATACACTATGGAAATGAAGTTCAACTTTCTTCCTGGTGGACATTTTAGCAAAACAATGAAGTAGAATTGACTTCTTAGTCAGTGGTTCTTTCTCTTGAGGTTATTTGTGGAAGAGGTTTGTCCTAATCATTTTAAACACATCTCAACTTCTTGGGTCATAGTCTCATGGGAAATTATGTTCTCCATTAGAAGAGGATCAAGGTGTGTTTTGTATTTTTTTTTTTTGTATTTTTTAAATTTTTATTGTTGGTTGTTTAAAACATTACATAGTTCTTGATATATCATATTTAACACTTTGATTCAAGTGGGTTATTAACTCCAATTTTTACCCCGTATACAGATTGCAGAATCACATCGATTACACATCCACTGATTTACATATTGCCATACTAGTGTCGGTTGTACTCTGCTGCCTTTCGTATTCTTAAGGTCCAAGGTGCTAACAATGCAACATAGACACAAGCAGAATTTGGTGCATGAGTAATTGGAGAGATGTTCTCTTCTACACAAATAGAGCACTAGCATAACAGTCAGTCTCCAAACAAAGATGGCAACTCTCCACTAACAGGACGGTATTACAAAAACAGTATATCAACTGGGAAACTTCTGCAAAAGGCAGAGGCTTATGCCCTGGATTTCTAGGGTGTGATAGGGTGAGATTGCATCATGCTATCAGAACACTTTGCACCATAAAATTCATGAGTTGCTTAATCCGGAATTTTCTACAGCTTACAGAAAGACAAACCACGGGTAAGAGAAACTATAAGAATTGGATTGTTGTAAAATAAATGCCAAGAAGCAATCTTGTGCGTGGTCAGAGTGAAACTGTTGTTCAGGAACAAAATAGCATTAGTCGGTTTCCCTAGAGAATCCAAGAAGCTGGAAGGCAGTGGGAGGACATGAAGAAACTAGTTTATTAACCATCAATAATTTTATACCTTGCTAAACTGTGCTTCCAAAAATTAAGGAAAATTTGTACAAGGAAAGTTTTGTGGTGAGAAAACAACTCTTAAAGAAATGCCAATAGAGCCATTAAAGTTAAAGGAAATGAAAAAAGAATCTTGAGTTCACATAAAACAATGAGAAATAATGGTAGATGTAGCTCAGTAGCTCAATATAATAGCTAAATATAGCCAATACCATGGATTATTTAGTTTCTAACACTTTTCTATTAGTTTTAAAAATATAAGTGTAAAAAATTGTACTCTATATGTATAATAAGAATTGCAATGAATTCCACTGTTGTTTATTTTAAAAAAATTAAATTAAAAAAAATTTTCAAATGTGTTCAAAAATAACACTTAGAATACTTAAAACACAAAAATAACACTTAGAACCAAATATTGATGCTGAATGACTACAAGACTCTATTTTTTATTTCTATTAGGCCCCTAAGGCTGAGTAGTTTATGATTAAAAAGTCATATAGGTCAAAATTTTAGTGTCTGAGAGTCCAAGATAAAGGGGTGCCACACACCTGGTTTCTGTGGAGTACCTACTTTGCTCTACTCCAGCATGGTGGCTGTCATCAGAGAGAGGACAAATGAAAGAGGAAAAATCATATGGACCAATACAAGCCACAGAGCAGAGAGGGGCAGTCATAATTTTTCATTAAAAACTTATTTTCTCAAAAACTCATTTAAAAGAGACTAGTGTTCATTCCTCCTCAGGGTGGTTACCAAATTACTGAATTAATGCCCAGTAGACAGCCCATTTGAAAGGTTCCCCTGCCTCAGTGCTACCATAATGATGATCAAGTGTCCAAAACATAAGCTTGTTTGGGGACAAATGATATCCAAGCCATAGAAGACACACAATGCATGAAGTTATAGTCTATGACAAAGGTAAAAACTAGAACAGAGGGACATATCTCTAAGATTAGCAAAACTAATCAATACTATTGAAACTAACTTGGCATGAATAAAAACTGATTGTCAATAAATGTAAGATGTTAGAGCTCCCAGAAAAATCACTAAGAAAAAACTAAAACACGTGCCAAAAGAAGAAAATAAAATGAAAATGGTATACAAGAAAAATGAATCATTAATAGGCAATAATGGGAAAATTGATGTTCCAAAAACATGTAGGTATAAAACAAGTGGCAACATAGAAGAAGCATTTTGTTCATTACTATTATTTTTTTCTGCAAATAGATCCAATTTGTTCCAATTTCAGAAAGTATATTGATCAAGTTGGGCGTTCCGCACACCTCCATGACTCTAGAAACTCAGGAGGCTAAGGTAAGAGGACTGCAAGTTGGAGGTCAAACTCGGTGACTTATGTAGAGAGCCTGTCTAAGTTATCATCATCTGGGCACAGTAGCGCAATGATATCACTAAGCTACTTGTGAGACTGAGGCTTGGGTATCACAAGTTTGATGCTGGCATCAGCAATGTAGTGTAACACTGTCTGAAAATAAAATATAAAAATTTTAAAAAGTGGCTGAGGACTTAGCCCAGTGTTACACCTTTGGGTATAAGACCTAGAACCAAACAAAATTATTCTGCTGTCTACATAAGATTCACTTTAGATTCCAAAACAAAGATGGGGGTAAGAATAAAAAGTCCTAAATAAAAATAGCAATCAAGAGCCCACCCCAGTGGTTCAGGACTATAATCCCAGTGACTCAGGAGGCTTAGGCAAGAGGATCATGAATTCAAAACTGTAGGTGGTAAAAATAGAGTTCCTCTTGGTGGAATGGTCTGGCTGAAAAATAAAAGCTAAGAACAGTAAAGTAGAAAAAAAACACCACATAGGATACAGAAAGTAATTTTAAGAGCGGGGGAAGGATGGGCTAGCTGATTTCAGGAATGAAGTTTCCACACTCAAAAGAGCAAAATGAATCCCATATTTGCTTTATTTATATCAGGGAATATCAAAGGTTTTCCATGGAATGTTCTTTGCCAAATAAGGAAGAGTTGGGCTTTGCAGTTCCCAATGGGTTATGCCAAACTCCAAAGCTACAAGAGGGGTCTCCCTAGTAGAGCAGAGATAGGTTCATGTGACTTGGGCAACCCAGTGCACTCTGGGGAGCTGAGGATAGTTCTCAATGTTAGACCTAAATCTCCATGGCTCCATACCAAGAAGACACACAAGTAATTCATGGGTGGCACCCCTCATACTCCCTCTTTTTACTTTGAAATAGAACATGATGAGCCATTTCTTCAAGTTCCCAGATCCTTGTTCTGAGGGAGAGACAACCTATTATCACAATACAAAAGAGAACTAGTAACAAACATCTCATTCAAATAATACACCATGCAGAGTGTTTCAGCCTGTTTCCAGGGTTAAAGCCATTCCATTCGTGAAGTATTTCCAGTTAGAGAGGTACAAACCATAAGATCAATTTTGTTTTTTGAATATCCTGGATGTTGTGATGTAACTCCATAAGATCCAGGCTATTATTATTTACTATGACAAATGCCCATTTGATGATTTAACCTTTTCCCAATCTCATTGGGAAGCATTATATTTGGCTACAGTAACAGAGACCTTTATAGTCAGATGGCATTTAAACCTTTCCTTAAACATACGAGAGGAAAGCTCTTTAATCAATATGTATGATAGAAGTTTCTAAAGCATTCAAATTAATTTCAATATTTTCATTAATATTTATAATTATTGAGGGCTTTGAAAATATTTTGAGCCAATTATTAAGTAAATTTGCCTGTTGAATATTCTGAGATATAGCCACTGAGGCTGTAAATGTAGAAGGGGTGAATGAAATGAAATGAAATTTAGAAAATTATAACCATGAATTATGAGTCCAAGAGCTCCCTTAAGTCTGGTCAACTGAGCATGGATCTGTTGTAAAACCTGAACACCAGCATCACCATACCTTGGCTGTGAAATGTTGACTGCTAGTAAGACAAAGGAAGATGGGTGAAGGATTAATGTTCCTTTTCCTCTATGATATCTAGTGGTGCAGTTAGGTAAATTGCAGTTTTACAGGCTACAAGATATTTAATATCCTTTGAATTAACTCTTACATTTCCAGTAATTAAAGCATAAGAAGATTGAACCACACCTGCAGCCCATACCAGGAACCCTCTTTACACTCCCTGCCTACAAAGTCAGGCATAGGGCTGTCAGTGTAATATAGGAAATCTGAGGCTGCAATTAATCTTCAAACATCTTTTTGGATAAGGCTTTAAATGAAGGTTTGGATATTACCAACAAAACCTTCATGGATCATGGCATCCTTATGTGATTGTCTTTTGTCAATTCTTGGAGAGTAGTCTAAAATATATCCACTCTTTCTAGAACCTTTTTGTTGTACTGGCAAGACATTTGTACACTCTATCCATATAGGAAAGGTGCCAAAATTTATTGCAGAATGATTTGGACAGTAAGGTATTGGCAGACGTTCTGTGGCAATGACTGGCTTGTTAATAAAAAGTCTCATTTTAGTAATTGTTTGGATATATTGTTTAGAGTCCCAGGGTCCAGTATAATTGGCTGGTCTAGACCATTGAATTGCTGTCTTTTTTAAAAAATAAATAGCCACCATGCTTATCATGGGACCAATATTCGTAGTTGTTCACTGTAACCAGTATAATTAAATTCAGTCCCAGGGATGGGTGTAATCTGAATTATCTGTAAAACGACACATTACATGAGAATCATTGGTAAATACTGGGATGGATTCTCTGATCTACACCACTAGGTGTACCACAGGTAGGTCTGGAAAATATGCCCAATTGGTTTCTCTCTGGACCCCATTTACCAGACAGCTCAACAGAGCTAACATAGCCACAAACATTGTGGCTGCACACTTAGTTCCTCCTTGTGTCAAACCATCTGTTCAGGTTGTAGCGTTATAATTCTACAGTTGTTTCCATGATGGTAGATTCAATATTTGGTCTCTCTGGGCCTTCTTAATACTCCTTTTCCTTTGTAGCTTTTGCTTCCTGCTGAGGATCAGGGGTGACAACTCTGGATCAATCTTCAGTAATCTGAACCTTGGTTCTCTGTCCTCCATGGCTGAAAGTATGTTCAGGTACATCAATAGGATGAGAGGCACCTTCTGGGAAAACACAAGCATAAGCTCTACCCCACATTGTAACTAAATTTTATTCTTTCTGTTGTTATGTTTGTAAATCTTTCCACCAAACATGGCTCAAGGGACCTGCTGAAGTGGAAGAAATGTGTCTTTCAGCTTCAGTATAACTTTCAGAGTCACAATTTAAAAAAATAAAATAAAACAAAGCATGATTAAGGTTATTTTGTGGTGGCTTATCCCGCACTTTTTTATAATTGTATCTTAATAGATAAAGGAGCTAACTCTACAATGGCAGGACCTTGAGACTTCTATGAAATACCTGTTTTATGATCAATATAAAACTGATGGCAAAACTACTGAAAAGAAAAATTAGTATAAGCTACAGTTTCAAACGGTAAAAGACATCCTAATGCAGCAAAAGTAGCTACACAGTGAGAAATAAAATGCTGAGTATTTTCTTTTACACAGGCAGTGAAAAAACTAAATCTAAAGTAAGTATCAACAATAACATGAACTTAATTAACACTGTTTGCCAAATTGAGAGATGTGAGTTACATCCATTTGCCATATCTGATTTGGACATAAACCATGGGATTAACCCCAGTTAGTGAAGATAAAGTATGTATAAAACATTGTGAGATTTGATGAACAATTTGACAACTTTTCCCCAGGAATATTAAATTTTTTATATAAAGTAGAAGTATTCTGATGATTTAAAGAATTTGAGGCTTATTCAAAATCATATAAAGATATTTATTCACAAACAGCAACAAGTTTATCAGTCTTATCATTACCTGATGCTAAAGGACCTGGAAGATTAGAATATGCTCTTATATGGCTAATAAAATGTGGATGGTGACACATTTGAATTGTCTTCTTTAAGGTCTGAAACAAATTAAATAACTGTTGCAATTGTGTGTTCCCAGCAGTTGATGTTTCAATATTTTTGTAACTCCAACTGCAATATAAACTATAAGAATAAATATTTATTGTCTCCTTTGCAAAATGAATTAAAGCACAAATGAGAGCTTGAAGTTCTGCTCATTGTGCAGAATTATATGTCTGTATTATCTCCATATAAGCATGGCTCTAAAAACCTGCTTTTCCTGAACTCAGTTCATCAGTAAATACTGTTAGTCCTCCAACCATTGGTAAAGCACATACAATTTTGGGAAAAATAAATATAGTCAAAAAAAGAAACTGAATAATTTTATCATGAAGGTAATGGCTTTCCATTTGACCAGGGAAATTAGCAAAAACAATCTGCCAAGTATTAGAAGATGTCAAAAGCCAACCATGCTCTTGAGTAGAAAAGGGGGTAACAATAATATTAATCTATGACCCAACTATCTGCAAAACTCATGTTCTTCCTTTAATAACTAACTAAGCAGTAAGTCATGAAATGGAGTCCATGAATTTTGAGAAGAATGAGGTAGGCAAGGCCACTCAATAATTCCCAATTATTGCCACATTTCTCCTGTAGGAGTATGAACACTGGAAAATGTTAATCAATATATAGGCTTTTGTGGATTAATTCTAGTAAGCTGTACAGTCTTCATGGCAGATTCAACCTTTGTTATGAAAATCCTTTCTTCTCCTAATAGTTGATTAGAAGGGAGAGAAGTATCTCCCTGTACAATCTGAAACAAAGGACACAAATCTGCAGTGGCTAGTTTTAAACTTAGTCACAGCCAATGAATATTACCTAGCAACTTATAGAGGTCATGTGCCTTGCGCAATTTAATGTGTTTGGGGGAGCTGCAATAGTTTCCAAGGTTAAATCTAAATCTCCATGGCTCCATCCTGAGAGAAGGCTCCCAAGTAAGTCACGGGTGGCTCATTGCAACTTAGTGAGGCCCTACCTCAAAATAAAACATAAAAGTGGCTGGGAATAGGTCTTAGTGGTAAAGTTCTCCTGGGTAAAACCCCCAGTACAAGAAAAAACAAATAAAAAAAAAAACCAACAAATAAAAGAGCTGGAGGGCTATGCTATGTCAGACAAAATCGGCTGTATCAGAAACTGTTATATACAGGCAAGAACATTATATATACTTCTAATTACATATATTAAATTATACATATAACATAAATGCATATTTATTATAAGAATTAAAATATATATACATTTCAATAGAGTAGACAGTCTCATGTATACTTGTCAAAAAACAGTGTACCAAAATACATGAAGTGAAAACTATCAGGATTAAAAGAAGAAAAATTTCTACAAAAAGGGGTGAATAATTTGTGATATCTAATTTTCAAGAATGAATGAAATATCTAGCAAAAAGTCCATGTAAAACAAAATGACTTGAACAATAATATAACTACACTAGTTCTAGACGACTATATAGAATATTCTACCCCAAAGAGTAGAATATAATTTTACTCCAGTGTGTAGGAAACATAGTGCAAAACTTGCCATTTTAAAGCCATAAAAATGTCAATAAATTTAAAAGCACTGAAATCAGGACAAGTGTCTTTTGTAACTACAATGAAATTAAGTTAAAAAAAAAACAGAAAATTTAAAAATTTGCAAACATGTAGCAATTAGACAGTGTACTCTTTAGGAAGAAGAAAAAGAAACAAAATAGAAAAGAGTTTAGGTGCATAAAAATGAAAAGCAAACATGAAAATGAAAGCAAACATGCCCAAACTGATGAGATGCAGCGAAAGTAGCCCTCAGAAGAAAATTCATAACCACAAAGGCCTACATTATAAACGAAAAAGTGCCCAAACAAAAACCTATATTTACACAGTAACTAGAGAGAAGCAAGCTGTAATCAAATTGCACAGAGAATAAATTTTAATAAAGAATAGAGCAAGAATAAAACAAATAGAAAAAAAATTAAGAAAACAAACTTAATTGTTCAGAAAATTTACAAAATTGATTGTTTAATTAACCAAGAAAAAAGAGAGTACTCAAGTTAATAAATATTAAAAAAAAAGTGAGACCTTAAAAAAAGAGTCCACAAAAAAATTAGAGAATTTCAAGGGTATATTATGAAAAATTGGATGTGAACAAATTTCTAGAAAACATCCATAAAAACTAACTTAGACATAGAAAATTTGAAAAGACTTAAAAAGAGATTGAATCAGTAAAAAACACAATACAAACATCCATATCAGAGCTGAGTATGGTTGGCACACACCTGTATCCCAGTGACTTGGGAGGCCAAGGAAGGAGGATCCTGTGTTCAAAGCCATCCTCACCAAAAGCAAGGAACTGAGCAGCTCAGAGAGACCCTGTCTAGAAATAAAATACAAAAAGGGCTGAGGATGTGGCTTTGGAGTCAAGGGCCCCTGAGTTCACTCCCTGGTACCCAACAACAACAACAAAAATCTATAGTAAAAATGTGAAGTTAAACTATCAAACTGTATTTAACTGTAAAAACAGATAGATTGCTTTGTGAGAATTAAATCCTAAGGTCTCTATGAAAAAAAAATGTTTAAATAAAAAAGTTCAGCATTTGTGAAGGATATAGCACAAATCAATCAATACAACTTTTGTAGCTGAAAAATAAATATTCAAAGCAAAATTACTTCAAAAAATTCCATTTATGGTAGTATCAAACATTAAATACATAGCAAAAAATTGCAAACAAATATGTCTTCTAAGCAGAAAATATTATAGAAAATGTTTAAAAGACTAAGTGGGCATTAACTATTTATTAATAAGATTTAATGTTGCTGAAATGGAAAATGCAAGTTGATTTACATACCAATGCCAAAATTCCCACATGCCATTTTTGAAAAAAGATGTAATGGTAAGCCTAAAGTGAATATGAAAGGTCAGTCAACCTCAAATACCAAATACACTTTTTTTTTAAAGAACAATATAAAGAACAAAGTTTTAAATTTTAAAGCTGTGTATAAAGTTTCAGTACTCAAAGAAACTGGATCCCTATTTCTCACCCTGTTCAAAATCAATTCAAAAGTGGTAAAAGACCTCACTGTGAAACTATAAAATAAACAAGGGAAAGCAATTTAAGACTCTGGTAAGAACAACAAATGTTTTGGACATAATTTCAAAATCATAAAAAACATGAAAATAAATTAAAAAATGGCATTAAACTAAAAACCTGATTTACAAGCAAAGAAAAAAAGTGGAATCCCTATAAAATGAAATAAAATTTTGCCCAGTATGCATTTGATACAAGCTTCACATTTAGAATATGTAAAGAACAAAAAAATAATAAAAACAATCAAAAACTAAATAATGCCAGTCAAGTGGGCAAATGAAGTAGACAGTATTCAAAAGAAGAAACAAAAAGTTCTAGCAAACATAAATAAAAATGTTCAATATAATTAGCGTTGAGGAAAATGAAAATAAAAAAATATAATGAAAAGGGCTGGGGAAATACCTCAGTTGGTAGAGTGCTTGCCTTGCATGCACAAGCCCTGGGTTCAGTCCCCAGCACCACAAGAAAAAAAATACATGAGGTATCATATCATCCTTGTCAGAATGGATAACTTAGAAAAGTGGCAACCACCGATGTGGATGTGGAGAAAAATCAACACTTATACATGGTGTGTGCAAGTAAATTGGGTAGCTGATATGAAAAACTGAGCATATTACTCAAAAACTAAAAATCCCTGGGATAATGGCACACAATTAATCCCATATATTTAAGAAGCTAAAGAAGGATGATTATAAGTTTAAGGCCAGCTTGTGCAAGTTCGGGGTAAAAGAATGGAAAATACTGTCTCCAATAAAAAGAAATATGCTGGAGGCCAGGAATGGTGATAAATGCCTGTAAAGTAGGCAACTTGGGAGACCACAGTAGGAGGATCCTGAATTTGCTGTGAAGATAGGAAACTTAATGTAATGCTCTCTCAAGATAATAATAATAATAATAATAATAATAATAATAACAATAATAATAATAACAATAACAATAATAATAATAATAAATAAGGCACTGTGATGAAGTCTAATGGTCAAATGTCTGCCAAGCACATAAAGGCTTTGGCTAAGTCTTCTGTATCTCAACTAAATAATACTAAAATAGAATTACATTGTGATTCAGGCATCCCGCTTTGGAGTATGTAATGAAAAACAATGAAGCCCACATCCGATACCTGAATGCCAATGTTTATTGAGGCGCATGCCAATTGAAAAGATATGGAATCAACTAGAAATTCTGGGACATATGGATAAAGAAAATATGGCATATATGTAGGCATACATCCATAAAAATCAAATCCTGCCACCTGCAACCTATTGGGTGAAATTGGAGGGTAGTATGGTAAAATGAAATAAAACCAGACACAGAACTACAAACACTGCATGATATCCCTCATGTGGGTGAAACTAAATCTGAATTTAGGTTGATGATTTTAAAGGTTAAAGAGTGGAGGTGGAAAATGAGAATGGGATTTCATCAGTGGATGTGGCGTATGTGTTAAAATACCATGCAGAGACTCTTTATTATGTATATTCAGTATATCTTCATCAAAGCTATTTTTAGAATGTTACTGTAATCAGTATTGAGTTAAACTTACAAAATGATTAAATGGAATAATATTGCCATCTATGGTTGTGGATGCCTATAGTACCTGCAACTCAGGTGACTGAGGCAGGAGAATTGACATTTTGAGGTCATCCATTGGGATATAGCTAAATCTTGTCTCAAAACCAAAGAAATAATGAACTGGGAATAAATCTCAGTGGTAGAGTTTTCCTAGATTCAAACTCATTACTGCAAAAAGAAATAAGTAAATGGAATAGAACTTAGAAATATATCCTTATATTTATGGTCAATTATTTTTCAAGGAGAATGCCAAGATGTTATAGAAAAAATGTTTTCAAATCATTTGGAACAACTATCCATCTAAAACTTGGAACACATTCTCAAACACTATCTCACAATTTATGCAATAAATTTTAATGAAAGAAAGGTGTAAATATGAAAATTGGAACTATAAGATTCTTAGCAGAAAACATGTAAACCTCTTGACCCTGCATTGGACAATATATTCTTAGAAAAGACTATTTTCTTGTTTCTTTTTGGTACAAGGGATTGAACCCAGGAGAGCTTAACCACTGAGCAACACTCCCAGCCCTTTTATAATTTTACTTATAGACAAATTGCTAAGTCTGGCTTTGAACATGTGATCCTCCTGCCTCAGCCTCCCAAACTGCTGAGATTATAGGCATGTGCCAAAAGATACTGCTTATAATGCCATATATTTAGAAAGTATCTACAGGATTTTAGATATGAGGTTTATGATGTGGCATAATAAATTTTGTGAAGGGTGAAGAAAAATATATCTATAATTTAGTCACTATGTTTTTTTTTTTTAACTATAGACTTCATCTAGGCTTCTGTATATACTATTTGAAATTTTACTGGCCCCAATGGGGACTTCTATCTGAAAAACTCCAGCTACATTTACCTTGTATAAGTCAAACCTGGACATTCATTTTTCTTAATCTATATACTTAAATAAAATTGAAATTTCTCAAGAATAAAGATTATTACTCTGGAGCCAAATGATGCATAGTTTTGTGTGGAATAATATTAGTTAAAGGGCTGTCAAGAAAATAATATTGACTAATCAACTTCTGACCCCAAACTAACAGCTATATACTTGTGGCTTCTTCATGTAGTCATGAATGTATTGTTGAGTCCAAAAAAGAGAAATCTTATAATTTGGTTGGCAAATTTTTTAACAAATTATGAATTATCATTAAAATGGTTCTCATTTTCACCAAACTCACAAAAGTGTAAACAGAGACAAGATTAAGCCTATTACATTCAGAAATGTCTTTGTTCCTTTAATAATTATTTGTTGATACTGAAAATTGAACACAGGGGTGCTTTACCTCTGAGCTACATCTCCAGTGCATTTGTTCATTTTTAAATTTCATTTTTTATCAGTGAATTTCCAGTTACATGTAACATTAAAGTTTATTTTGACATGAAATCATAAAATTTTTAAATGGGGATTATTATAATTGAGTGTCATGATTAAAATAAATACAAAATATTAAATATCCATCACCACACCCAAACTAACAAAAATTTGCTCAACTGTTTGTGAGTTTTATGCTTCTAGCTATTACACAAAGGCCTTTGATTCTTTTTAAAAATTTTACTTTTGTATATTATGTGAGGTATGTATGCAAATATTTTTTTTCTTTTTGTAGATATCTGGTCATCCCAGGGCCATTTTGCTTTAGATTTTACTCTTTAAAAATATAAGCCGTGTGTGTGTGTGTGTGTGTGTGTGTGTGTGTGTGTTTGTGTGTCTGTGTCTGTGTGTAATCCCTTTGAACACCAGTTATAAATTGCTGCCCATGCAGGTCAGGTAAATTGCCGCCCCTGACATGCACAGTCAGCTAAATTTAAGGTCACTCTTGTGAATTTATAGGGACACTAAGTAAAATACAGTCACACTTTACTTTTACACAAGCTGCAGGATGGCTTCTCCGCTCTTGACCTCAGGCTCCCCAAAAGGGAGGCCAAGAGAAAGTCATGAGAGGCTGGTGAGAAAGTGACCACATTCAGAAGAGAGCTTTTATTAGAAGACTCTTGTTCTTAGAAAGTTCTATTCAAGAAAGGCCAGAGTGGGCAGGGTTACAAGGGACACTTGAGGGTAAGTCAACCCTCATGGGTAATGCCTACATCTGAAGACCTGCCTCTCTATCTGAGCTGGGACAATGCCAAAGTATCCACAAATGTAGTGTCTGGTCATAGCCTCCTGCTTCAGGACAGGAAGGCATGGGTCATTAAAAGGGGCTTCCAACATATTCATCCTTCTTTCTTTGAAAAATCAGGTGATGGGTCATTATCTAGAGTCCCTGATTTCTTCTTCTTGGGGCACAGTATCCTACTATTATAACACAAGAGAGAATTAGTAGCAATGAGAACAATACAAAGATATACCATGCAGAGTGATTAAGAATGTTTCCAGGGTTAAAGCTGTTTAATTCTTTAAATATTTGATCATCTGAAGAAGTAGGATCTGAATAATTAATCTTACTTTTTTGTATATCTTGAATCTGATGATGCAGCTCCAAAAGATCCAAGCTGTCATCATTATTCTGTCAAATACCCAACAAATGCTATTGAACCTTCTTTTAATGCCATTAAAGCATTACATTTGGCAGCAGTAACACACACATACTTATAGCTAGCATGACATTTAAGTCTTTCCTTGAATTTCAAAGTGAAAAGTTCATTATCTATATTCATGACAGCAGCCTCTATGGCATTTAGCTTGGTCTCAATCCTTTTATCAACATTTATTTGATTGTGAAGAGACTTGGAAGTATTCTGAGCCAAATTATTAAGAAAATTCACATGTTAAATATTTGAGATATGGCCACCAAAGCTGTGACCGTGACCACGGAAGCAATAAAAGAAACCAAGGGAACAAACCCCACTATTATGAGTCCAAGAGCACATTTAGGTCTCACTAGCTGGCTGTGTATTTGTTGTAAGACTTGAAAACCAGCATCAACCTACAATGGCTCTGAAATATTTCCTGGTACTAAGACAAAAGAAGGTTGATGAAGTGTCAATGTTCCCTTTTCATTATTATTTCTGGTGAAACAATTAATTAAATTACATTTATGACATGTAACAAGATATCTATCATCTTCCCTTTTAACTTTTACATTTCCTGTAATTAAAACATAAGGAGATTGAACACAGGCACATAAGCCATAGCAAGAACCTTTCTGTTACAGTTCTTGCCTACAAAGTCTGGTAAAGCTTTGTCAGTAAAATGTAAGAAGTCTGAGGCAGCAATTAAGTGCCAAACATTTTTCTGATTGCAACCCTCGCTGAAGGTCAGGATGCTACTAACAAATCCTTCAGGATTCATTCATTACCCTTGCATAATTGTCTATGGTCAATTTTAGGAGACCAGTCCAAAATATATCCACCATTTCTCCACACCTTATTCTGTACTGAAAAAGTATTTACACATTTCATCCACTTAGGAAAGGTGCCATTTTGAGTTGCCAAATTGTTAGAAGAAGGAGGTAATCATGGATGTTCTGCTGAGATGACAGGTTATGAGAAAGTTGCATTTTTATAACTGATCTGATCTAAGGCTTTTAGTCTCCAGGAACTGTATAAATAGTTGGTCCCCCAACTTCTTTCTTTTCCCCAAATACACTGGTGGGGAAATAGAGCTATTACTGCAGTTAGCATCATAGTTGAAGATTTACCTTTTCCTTGGTGTCTAATCATTTGTTTTCCTGAAGTATCAAATTCTTCAGGTCCTTCCATGAGGGTGCCTTCACCATTGGGTCTCACTGGGCCATCTTTCTTCCTCTCTTTATGAGTTTCTCTTGTTGGAGAGAGTTGGGTCTGGCATCTCTGGGTCACTCTTCAGTTGCTTGAATCTTGATTCTAGGTCCTCCATGCCTGATGGCAGGTTCAGGAACCCAAATAGGATGAAAAGCACCTTCTGGGAAAATAGATGCATGACCTTTGCCCCACATGATCACTGGATTTGTTCCTCTCCATTGGCCAGTGCAAGTCCTTCCACCAAACTCCGCTTAAGGGGCCTGTTGCTATGAAAGATGTGTCACTCAGCTGCAGTATGACCTTCTGAGTCACAACTTAGAAAATTTTTAAAACACAGAGCATGATTGAGGTTATTTCGGAGAGTCCGAGTCTAATCTCCCCCTTTTAGCTTTTGTAATTGTAGCTTAATAGATAAATGAGCTATTTCTACAATATATCGATCTTTCTCATTTGTAAGTTTTGAGGACGGATTGTATGTCCTTTAAGCACATGACCTAGATATTAAAAGGAGAGGTCTTTAGCAACTTTTGAGGTACAATGCACAAACCCATTGCTGTTAGTGATGTCTCTAATTTGGCTAAAAGTTTTAAGAGTACATCTGGGTAACCATGAGCTAAAAGTATGTCTTTCATAAAATGAATAATATAAACATCAGGGAATTTATCCCTCATGGGTGTGATAGCCCGTGTCACAAAACTTTGACATAGGGTAGGACTGTTACACATTCCCTGAGGCAACACTTTCTAGCAATACCTTTTAACTGGTTCTTTAACATTAATTGCTGGGACACTGAAAGCAAATTCCTCACAGTTACCTGGGTGCAAAGGTATAGAGAAAAAGGAATCTTTCAGATCTAGTATTATCAAATAACAATCCAAAAGAATAGTGGTAGGAAAAGGAAGCCGAGATTATAATGCTCCCATAGGCTCTATAACACAATTAATAGATCTTAGGTCTTGTAATAATCTCCAGTCAGCAGACGTTTTCCTAATTACAAAGATTGGTGTGTTCCAAGGGCTAAGTGTAGGGGCTCTAAATGACCAGCCTGAAGTAGTTCCTCAACTAATATGTGGCCTATTTTAACTTTTCCCCTGTAAGGGGTCACCGAGGAAACCCAGATTGGCTCTTCTGTGAGCCAATTCATTTTTTTATGGTCAGGGCCTTTTCCAAAAATTTGGGCTGGATGAATTAGTTAATCTCTGTTGGAGAGATTGGGTTACAGGTAGGTACTCTTCCTGTAAATCTCCATCAATTTCTCTAGGAGTAAACCCTTGATTAAGTCACTCAAATGACATGATAGTCTCTTTTAGAGATCCAGATGGCATGTTCTAATTGCACACTGATTTTAGACTATCTCAAAAATTTGAAACAATCAATCACTCCTGGCAGTACCTGAATTCTGTTATTTACATTGTTTCATCTCAAAATTAGGCCTATGGTATGGGGGTAATGGCCCACGAGTCACCACAAATGTAGTGACTGGTCAGAGCCACCTGCTTCAGGACTGGAAGTTGTGGTCATTCAGTGTGACTCCCCACAGTATATCTTATTGTTAGGCTGAAAATTTTAAAATGCAGGAGCTCTCAATGACTCCCAAATTACAATGTACACTTTCTGTAGAAAAAATTAAAATGATGTCTCAGAACTAAGTTATCATGCTTCAAATTACATGGAATGAATACAAGAGGAAAGGTAGAGGCATGACCCCTGGAAGAAAAAAGAATGACCATGATACGTCCATATCTGAAACCATAAATCAAGGATCACAGGAACATCATTACCATTACCTTTGTTTTCTTATCCCTAAAACTGATCATTAGATTGTGACATTTACATATTCCAGTCAACTTAAATCAACATGTGTAGAATTTTTTTTGAGCCAAAGCACTAACACATAAAAAACTATAGGATAATCATGTGCTTTAACTTTTGAGCAGGTTTGTACATAGTTAGTGGCTTATCTGAAAAAGAATTTTGTTTTTCTCACTGTGAGGAGAAAGACAAAAAAAGCGACCGATTTAGTTTGTATTGTCTTGTAAACAGTCTATTATAGAGAAGTTTGGGAAGTCTATGCTATATACTCTCTACCCTGCCATCCCAAGTGTAAAATTACCATTATATATTATAAAGTACAATAAAAGAGGTAGGAAAATAAAAAGATATTTAATTAAGTAAATTGTGAGGTTCCCGGGTAGCTCAGTTGGTACAGCATGACACTCTTATTAAATTGTGTGGGAGGTTTAAGTGCTCCATGTGTATGTCTCTTTTATATCCATATTATTGACCCCTTCCTGGTTATATTTTCATGCTATGGCTTCAAGAATAAATAGGAAGTCAATATTGGGAAAAAATATTTTCCTACATTTTTTGAAGTCAGTCAAGTATCCTCAGGGGTTACTTTTAGGTATTGCCTGACTTTTTCAGAATGTTTCTGCACATAAAGCATCAAGAGCCATGAAAGATCAACATATAACCACATTTCTCTTCAAAATATTGGAAGTATTTTTCTCCAATGACCCTCCTTTTTCCTGAATATGTGCCAGCTGCTCTATGCCTTTGAGGTCTTTCTAATTACCCTGTTTAGGAGGTTGTGTGACTCTCCAGAATTGCATTATAAAAATTTTAAAAATTTGTTACTCATGATACATAAATCTGGGGCTTACATTCATATACCCATACCTTATCTACACCTGTTTTTATTTCTCTAATGATTACAAGGAAAAAATGAACAAAGATATGACTAATAGGAATACTATTCTCTGAGTATATTGAATAATTAATAATTAATAGAGATGTTATGCCATTATTTACCCAATAGTGTGTTTTTACTACTTGTTACTAAGAACATTTAATAAAATAGAATGTTTTGATATCTGTGACATGATGATTCCATACAGAACCATGTTAGCACATTAATACTTACTTTTATTTCCTAAAAATGAATATATCATGTGAAGAATGTATTTAAAAGTCCATAGCATAGTCTCAACAACAACAATAACAACAACAACGGATTAAAATCTCTGGGGCTGTGGATGTAGCTCAGAAATAGAGCACTCAGAGCCAGCCTCAGTGAAAGATGTACTAGGCAGCTCAGTGAGGTCCTGTCTCTACATAAAATAGTGCTAAGAATGTGGCTCAATGGCTGAGTGTCCCTGAGTTAAATCTTCATCATCCTACCCCCCAAAAAAGAATATCTGGGTCATTGTTTCAGGGAGGTTCTAAAATGTAGAATTAGTGTAGAATAAGTGTTATGGGCCAAACTCTGGAATGAATGTGCATGCATTTCCATCCAGGCTTTTATATATATTATAGATTTGATGTTGTTATACTGATGAGATATTTCCTACAAAACACATGTATGTACTTTAATTCAAGTGTCTAAAATAGTAAAAATATATTTTGAATAATCTACAGCTACATATTGAAAAATAACAGTCATCAGAAAATCATGCATGTGAAGCTAGATCATTTCATGACTCTTTAGAACATGTAGATCTATAAGGGGAGATAGTAAAAGAACCAATAAAAGTGAAACATTCATGAATTTGGGATGCTATTTAAAAATCTGAGGTGAATATGGGTCCAGAATCTGACTTCCATAACAAGATCCCTACAGCATAAGAATTAAAAATCAAGAATCAATAAACGGGATAGATTCAACCTAGAAGGCTATTTCTCAGCAAAAGAAACAATAATGTGAAGAAAGAACATACAGATTTGTATAAAGTCTTTACCTCACGTACCTCAGATCAAGCACTAATCTCTAGGGTATACAAAGAATTCAAAAATTAACGAAAAACCCAATTAACAAATGGGCTGAGTAACTGAAAAGACACTTCAGAGAAGAAATATAATCCATTACCAAAATACATGTCAAAAAACGTTCAACACATCTAGCAATTAGGAAGACTTAGTCAAAATTAATTTTTTTTTATCTCACTTCAGTCAGAATGGCAATGATTAATAATACAGGCAACAATAAATGTTGGTGAGGATGTGGGGAAAAGGAACATTCCCACATTGCTCATCGGACTGACTGAAAATTTGTTCAACCACCATGGAAAGCATTATGGAGACTCTTTGGAAAACCAGAATGGAACCACAATTTGACCCAGCTATCCCTCTCCTCGTACTATATTCAAAGGACTTAAAAACAGCATAGTACAGGGACACAGCCACACCAATGTTTACAGCACCACAATTCACAACAGCTAAACCATGAAACCAACCTAGGTGTCTTTCAACAGATGAACGAATAAATAAAATGTGATTAAATATATGCCCCCCACCAATGAAATATTACTTAATTACTTACATTTAAAGATGAATAAAACTATCACATTTGGTGGTAAATGGAATGTAGTTGGAGAATATCATGCTAAGTGAAATAAGCCAACACACAAACACACACACACACACACACACACACACACACACACAGAGAGAGAGAGAGAGAGAGAGAGAGAGAGAGAGAGAGAGAGAGAAACACAAAGGCCAAATGTTCTCTCTGATAAGTGGATGCTAATTCACAATGAGGTGTGGGGAAGAACAGTTACTTTAGATTAAGTAGAAAGGAGTGCAGGGAGAGGAGGGGATATGTGGATAGGAATGATAGTAGAGTGATACAGACATTTCATATAATATATAATATACATGGATGCTAAACCTCTCAACAAGGGAGGGGGAGAGAATAGAAATTCAGTGGATTAGACAAAGCAGGAATGCAGGAAAGAAAAGGGAAATAGGAATAGAGATGACAGTAGAATGAATCAGACACAACATTTCAGTGTTCATATATAAATACACCACAAGTGAAGCTTCACATCATGTACACTTCAAGAATGGAATGCTAACTAAAATGAGTTTTACTCCATGTATAATATGTCAAAATTTGCTCCTCTGTCATATATACTTAAAAAAAGTTGTCAGAACTGCCCTTCTGAGAGAGGTTGAGGAGAATCACTGGAAAAGCTAGTGAGTGTCTCTGGGCTGAGTGAGAGGGTAAGTGTCGAGACCCAGCCCGCCACCCAGCCTGGCAAAAATCGCATGGAGTCGGGAGATAATTCAGCCTAGATGGCGCAGCAACTCAGTTTATTTTGGAGGGAGAGGACTAATATAGAGAGAGGAGAAGGGGGGAGTACAAAGGCAGGGGCAAATCAGAGATAGGAGAGTCCCCCAGGTTGGGGTAGCCTAGGCACTCCAGTTACAGAAACAGAGCCCCATTACCCTAGTTACAGAAACAATAGCCCAATTGGTATTTGTGACCCATTGACGGGGAGTTATTCTTTGTGTTTGCAGAAGCCATATCTTGGGGCCATTCAGGCACGTATATGGAAGCCATTTCTCAAGGTCTAACTGTCAGGTACATGGAGAATCACAAAAACAGAATCACAAGACTGAGGATTTTTTTTTCCCTGTGATTGCACTTCCATGGTCAGCAGAGGTCCCAACAAAAATTGAGAAATTTTAAAAATGATAAGAGAAAATTTGTATACAGAGAAGTTTTGTGAGTAAAAAACTCTTCAATAAATGCTAATGTCATTAAGGTTAAATAAAATTATAAAAGACTACCTTGAGCCCATACAAAATAATAAACAATAGCAAATAGAGTTGCCCAAGTCAGTCTGTGCAACTATCTATAATCCCAAAATTTTGGTTTGCAACTCTTTTCTATTTGTTTTACAAAGCAGCACAAGAGAAATACTTACAAGTTGAGGAGAGAGGAAACATTACATAGCAGAGTTATGAATACTAATAATAGTGCTGTGTGCACTCAAAGAAAGCATTCTCAGTTTCCTTCCCCATGCAATAAAAAATCATGCAGTTGAAAGATACGCTAGTTACTGATTAGATAATACATACATGTGTTTGTGACATTAAGCCTGTGGGCAGCTGATCACCTTGGCAGGTCAGATCCAATAGATAAGGAAGACACTCTCTTCACACAAGACAGTGTTTCTTTGAGTAATACTAAGAAAGCAAGAGAGAAAGCCATGTAACAGACACAGGCAACTGTATTGCCAAACTAGGATAACCCACACACTGAACCTATGCACTAGGGAGTCCCAAACAGCTTTTCAGGGTCCGGACTGGGAAGTCCTGGGCAGAGCATCTTCTCCACAGGTGAGAGTCTGAAGTCTTGTTGTAACTTGTATTGAAAGTGAGGCTGAATAAATACAAGTTAGAACAAAGAAAACTTCATTCTAATATCTTGGATGACCTAGTGATCCCGTGAAGAACACTACATTCTTTCAAGAACAGGTCTAATCCTAGAGGAGGGAGTGATAGCCTTGAGATGACTCAATAAATTGGGGTTCCAATGAATGAGCGACCAAGCCAGATGCATTGAGAAATTGGCATTCTTTAGCTGTTACATCAAGGAAATGCAGACATCATGCAGTCACATAAAAAGGGAAGATCTTTAGTATTTTACTTAGACCTCTCGTACTGATTCTTTCTTTTGGGATTTATAAATAGTTAAAACACTCATATGTAAAATGAAGCCAGTTTTCTGCATAAAATAATGTGGAAATAAACATGAAACCTAGAGATTTACACTTAGGAATAAAAAATGCTGTGAATATTATTCTCCTAGAACTTATCATTATATTTCAATACTTATTTTTCCCAAATAAAGTTAAATGCAATGTTGGTAGGTGGTGTTTTGTTGACCCCCAACGCTCGCATATAAAGAGAATATTGTGTTTTTACCTTTTGAACAGGACTTGCAGATGACAGTCTAGAGGTTTATTTCAATCAAAATTGTGTTTCTCTCTCTGTGATGTCATGGGCTCTTAGAGCTTTAAGATTTGAAGAGGGATAGGGTAAGTTTATAGTATCTTTTAATTACTGGTTGCAGAGGGGTCTGGGAGACCATGACACATGCTCTCTAAAGTATAATCCAATAAGTATAACAAACATTGTGTTGTAAGTTATTAAGTAGAACCAAAAGTTCTACAAAATCAAAATATATAATAAAATAAAAAATGTGGGGGCATAGATGCTTGTATACTAGATCTTTTTCTTTTTACAGTCATCATTTTACATGTTTCTGGTTACACTTTTCTACTGGGTATCCAAGACTAAAGAGGTGGTCCCCAATTGGCATGTTTTTCCGACACTTAAGGTGAGTTTAGTCTCATCAGTGTTGAACGTAATAGAATTCATGAGGAACTTCATGAGTTCTTCAGTCCAAGAGTCAGGATGAATCTGTGGATAACGTGGATTCACCAGGAAACATTGAGACTAATTTCCCCTTCAGCAACCCTCCTCATTTACCTGAATATGCACGTTGGTGCCTAGTCTCTTGGGTCTTTTTCTTTTCCCTGATTGGGAGCTTGTATAACTCTCCAGATTTGTACATCACTTAGGGAGTACTGCAACACTATAAAGTGAAATTTTAAAGTTGTAATTCTAACTAGGAATATCTGGGCATTATTTTAGTATTCCTAGGTCATTCCTATAACTTAATTTTTTCATAATTACAAACAGAAGAGTATATAATTTACATAAATAATATTTCCCAAATAACACTTAATTAAACATATGAAATAATTAATGGAGACGATATAGCATAATTTACCCAATAGAATGTTTTACTATTGTATCGATCCATTAGCAATGTGAATAGTGGGAGATGTGTGACCTAATAACATCAATAAATGCATGACAAGATTAAATTTAAGAAATTCACAATTTATTTAGAAATAAATTGCATCTGCAATGAAATATAAGTAAAAATGCTATGTAAAACGGGCATGGTGGTCCATGCCTGTGACCCTTGGGACTAGAGAAGCTTTGCAAGGTAAAAGCCAGGCTTCAGAAATTAGTGAGGCCCTATACAACTTAGCAAACCCTATCTTTAAATAAAAATGAAAAAAAAAAACTGGGAATGCAGTTTACTTATTAAGTGCCCCTAAGTTTAAGTAAAAGAATAAAAACTAAAAATTTAAAATTTCATACAAATCTTAAGATACTTCTGTAATAATCAACTATGAGAATTATGTTTTCCCCAGTTTGAAAAATGAGAATATTAGTAATTGTTGATTTATAGTAAAATTATATCTTTTTAGTGATGCATTATTATATAGTTGTATTTCCTTATTTCTACAATATCAGCTGAAGATGTTATAAAAATTTTCAGCAATTGTAAAAAGAAATTATCCATTTTCTACATCTAAATAATTTTTTCCCCTCCTAACTCCCAAATGCTTCAAGGGGATGGGCTATAAATTAAAAAAAATACTAAAATTTTTATCTTTTTCAATGTGATTTTTTTATTGTAAATTTTTTTTATTGTAAATATTTTTTGAGCTCATAATTTTGATTCTACAGACCTAAGTTAATGTTTTTCTCATAAGTTCTATTTTTGATCAACTGTGGAGTTTTTAAACATTACAATGGAAATTTCACCTAAAATAGCTACAAGTCCTTTAATTTGTTATGTGTGCACACTTATATTATGTGTTGTATGTCTGCTTATGCGTATGTCTATATATCATGTACATGATATAAAGATTGATATATATGTATAGAGCACTTGTAAAAATTTTTAAAAAATAGATTTAAATATTTTTAATTCACTGATTTAAGTGGTTCAATTTAAATTGGGTAAACAGATGAAAAAAAGATGTCTTTATCATGTTAATGTCTGATGTGCTTTGGTTCTAGGACTTTTCTTCTACAACAACAAAAAAATGGCTAACACTGTTCATTATACTTGTCTAATCTTTTGATAAAATAAGTAAATTAATTAGACATAAGATTATTAATTTATGAGTACTTTTGTTAAATATCTGATTGATTTAAAAGGTTAATATGCTAAATGTTAAACATAACATTAAACGCTTTTAACTCATTAAATTACATTAGATAAAATTATTGATAGTTTTTAAAGTTGGTAAATATTAAAAATAAATAAATAAATAAATGGTTGCTTTGTCATCCCTAATATTTAGACACTATATTTTTATAATATGGTAAACAGATGTGATTAACTGTGTACTACAAATAACAAAATATCTCTTATTAAAAAGGAATAATTTGCCTAAATTCAAAAATTTTCAAGGATTATTTTAAACTGTAAATAAAGAAGGGGTTAAGAAAAAAAAAATAGAAGGTTTTAGGTATGTATTTAATACAAAAAATATGTTTCTGGAAGGAAGTAAATAAAAAGATTTAGGCAATTGATAAAGAATGTCTATGTATGTTGGCTATGTGGGTTTAAGTAAGTGATAAAGAAGGTCTATGTACATTGGCTATAATGTAAGATTTTTGAGCAAATAATTTTGAAGAAATTAATGATTATAAAACTATGGTTAAACAACAACTGTTATTTTGCAATATTCTAATATGTTATTTCTTTAAGAGCTAAATTAATTAATATAAATCATCAGTAGTAATTATGGTACTACAATTTGAGCAGAGAGGAAACATTACAGAGTTATGAATATTGTTAATAGTGCTGTGCGCACTCAAAGAAAGCATTCTCAGTTTCCTTCCCCATGCAATAAAAAATCATGCAGTTGAAAGATACACTAGTTAATGATTAGATAACACATACATGTGTTTGTGACATTAAGCATGTGGGCAGCTGCTCAACTTGGCAGGTGAGGACCAATAGATAAGCAAGATACTCTCTTCACATCAGACAGTGTTTCTTTGAGTAATACTATGAAAGCAAGAGAAAAAGCAAAAGGAACAGACACAGGCAACTGCATTGCCAGACTAGGAAAACCCCAAAACTGAACCTCTGTACTAGGGAGTCCCAAAGAGCTTTTCAGGGTCCTGACTGGGAAGTCCTGGGCAGAGCATCCTCTCCACAGGTGAGACTCTGAATTCTTGTTCTAACTTGTTTTTAAAGTGTGGCTGAATAAATACAAGTTAGAAATAAGAAAGCTTCATTCTAACAGCTTGCATGACCTAGTCATCCCCTGTCAAGAACAGATCAGATCCCAGAGGAGGAAATGATAGCCTTGAGAAAACCAAATAAATTGTGGTTCCAATGGCTGAGCCACAGAGCCAGATCTATTGAGAAATCAGCATTTTTTAGCTGTTTTATCAAGGATATGCAGACTCATATAGGCACATGCAAAGGGAAGATCTTTAGTATTTTCCTTAGACATCTAGTACTGAATCTTCCCTCTGAGCCAAATAATAGTTAAAACTCTAACATGTAAAATGAAGCCAGTTTTCTGTGTAACATAACATGGAGTGGAGATAAGCATGAAACCTAGAGATTTACCTTTTGGAATAAAGAATGGTTTGAATATTATTCTCCTAGAATTTATAATTTCAATATTATTTTTCCAAATAAAGTTAAATGAAATGTTTGTGAATGGTGTTTTCTTGAACCAAAGACATATGCAGAGAATATTGTGTTTTTACTTTTTTACTTTATTTATTTCAATAAAAATTGTGTTTCTCTCTCTGTGGTGTCATGGGCTCCTGGACCTGTAAGTTCTGAAGAGGGACAGTGTTAATTTATAGTATCTTATAATTACTGGGTTGTAGAGCGGTCTGGGAGACCATGACACATGCTATCTGTCATATAATCCAATAAGTATAACAAACATTATTGTAAGTTATTAAGGAGAATGAAAATGGTATACAAAATAAAAATATATAATGAAATGAAAAAGATGGGACCATATATGCTCATATAGTATGTGTTTTTATTTCTACACTCATCATTTTACATGTATCTGGTTACACTTTTCTAGGGGGTATCAAAGACGAAAGAGGTGGTTTTATATTGGGATGTTTTTCCTAAACATGAGGTCAGTCTAGTCTCCTCAGTGATGAATGTCATGGAATTCATGAGGAACTGCATGGTTTCTTCAGTCCAAAAGTCAGGATGGGCCTTTGGAACACACAGTTTCCCGGGAAACATTAAGACTAATTCCTCCTTCAGCAAGCCTTTAGAGGAAATATATTCTTTAAAAATGGCTGTAAATTTATTCTTAAAGAAACATACAGCTCCTCAAAAGTAAGTGGAATACATTGAATTTTTTTTCAAAATAATTATTTTGGTGTTTTTGACCATAAAATTTTTATCATAAATAGAGACTACTAATTAGTTTTGTCTATTTTAATAGAATTTTTGAACTTTACTCTCACCTATATTTTCCCATTATTTTCTTACTTGAAAAAAGTCAAGGTCATTCATTCCATATCTTACCTCTCTCTATTTTATTCCTTGCTTTGGTAAAATTTTTCTAGGATAATGAGAAGTCATGGCTGTAATAAATAAAAATAACGATCATGTTTACTTACTGTACTGGGCTGAATATAACTTACAAACATTAGTAATTACAGCAATAAAAGTACATCAGCAGGAAGTGAATTATTAAATCCAAGTCCATAGTTACTGCAGAAATATATAAATAAAATAAAAATATACTCAGAAAATTACTTTGAGAACTTTCCAAATCAGTTTAGTGTTCATGGTATACAAAATGAGAACATTACTAGAGAGAGTAATATAGTAGAGAAAAATACATTGTGTTACACAAAGCCTTTCCTTCTTCACAATAGATTTTAAAAAACTACCAACTTTCTACTGTTTCATTAAAAAATAAAATATGAAACATGTGAATATATGGGAAATGTTCACAAAGGTCTTTCTGCTTAGCAACCAAAAAACAAACAAAAGAATATGGCTAAATCAACTGTATAAAAAAAAGTTATGAATTACTCAAAGGGGATAATAAATTATCATTTAAAAGAAGTTTACTGAACTGAATCGACACTCAAAAAATAAAATAAAATTAGTCCAGAATTGTTAGAAGTAATAAGCAGGAAATGTGTGTTGAAAGAATTTAGAAAATGTCTGAAAGAGTCATGTTGCTGTGTAAAACCACCTCTAAGAGGTTAAGCCAGAAGAATCAAAATTTCAAGTCCAGCCAACGTAAAAAATGAAAAGTGGTGAATGGCCTTTAAGTTCTCTTTCCAGTACTAATGAACACACTTCAGAAAATATGAGAAATAAAACATCCAAGAAGCTCAATTATCTCCAAGTGGTAAAGACTCAAAGCAGGTTTTAATCCAAATTTTTAAACTTACACAGAATACTCAGAGCAAACAAGGTAAAAAAATGGGTCACCAGAAATGTGTAACTATATAATTGTGAAATCCTTACTCAAAACTTTACAACACAGAAATATATTTGGGGCTATTTTCAAGGGATGAAAGAATAAAATTATCAACCAAGACATTATAGTCAAAGCTACTATCTTTCAAGAGAGAAAGAAAAGGAAGACTTTAAAGATATAAAAATGCACACATTACTCATCAACACTAGATCTGTTCTCCATAATGTACTAGAGGTAATCCTTTATACTAAAATGTAAGTGTGCACAGCAACACAAGTCATATGAAATTTTAAACATTTCCTGACACAAACAATTGTATTTTATTGTGATGATGGGTCTCAAAACATGTAATCTTGCAATAGAATTTGAAAGACAAAAGAATAAAAACAAAACTGTAAATAGGCATATATACCTGTAACAATAATTTTTAAAGGACACATACAAATATTCAATTTTTAATAAAGTGAAGTCAAGTTGATTCTCATACAAAGTATGAATAGCAGATTCTTCATTTTCATGTATTTTGTTGACAAGTGCAAGATTACAAAATTCTGATCAAAACAAACCTTGGCTATCTGAATTAACTCTAAAAATTACAACTGTAGGTAGTCCACAGGATACTCTAAATCTAAGGACACACACACATACTAAAAGCAAAAGGATATAAGAATGTCACATACAAAAGTGACTGAACAAAATCCTGGGAGTCTAAATTATAATACACAAAACATACTTTAAGACAGTTACAAGAGATAATTCAAGTGTCTGAAATAGTAGATATATAATTTAAATAATCTGCAGCTACACATTGAAAATTAACAGTTATCAGAAAATCATGCATTTAAGTCTAGATCATTTCATGACTCTTTAGAACATGTACATCTATAAGGCAAGATAGTAAGAGAAACAATAAAAGTGAAAGATTCATGAACTTGGATGCCATTTTAAAATCTGAGGTGAATGTTGGTCCACAATCTGACTTCCATAATAAGACCCCTACAGCACAAGAATTAAAAATCCAGAATCAATAAATGGGATACATTCAACCTAAAAGCTACTTCTTAGCAAAGGAATATAATGTGAAGAGAGAACCTACAGATTTGTATAAAATATTTACCACACGTACCTCAGATAAAGCATGAATCTCTATAGTATATAAAGAACACAAAATTAAAACAAACAACAACAAAAAACCCAAATAACAATTGGGCTAAGTAACTGAACAGACAATTCACAGAAGAAATATAATCCATTAACAAATATATGAAAAAAGGTTCAACACATCTAGCAATTAGAAAATGTAAATCAAAATTACTTTAAGATTTTATCTTATTTCAGGCAGAATGGCAATCATCAATATTACAGGAAACAATAAATGTTGGTGAGAATGTGGGGAAAAGGAACATTCAACCATTGCTCATGGCACTGACTGCAAGTTTGTGCTACACCATGGAAAGCATCATGGAGACTCCTTGCAAAACCAGAATGGAACCACCATTTGATCCCACTATCCCTCTCCTCATTCTGTACCCAAAGAACTTGAAAACAGCATACTACAGGGACACAGCTGCACCAATGTTTAGAGCAGCACAATTCACAACAGCTAAACTATAGAACAAACCTAGGTGTCCTTCAACAGAAGGATGGATGAATAAAGTGTTATTATATATATCCCCCCACCCAAAATGGAATATTTCTTAGCTTTAAAGAGGAATGAAACTATGGCATCTGGTGGTAAATGGATGGAGTTGAAAAATATTGTGGTGAGTGAAATAAGCCAACACAAACACATACACAAAAACACAAAGGCCAAATGTTCTCTCTGATAAGTGGATGCTGATTCACAATGGGGGGGTGGAGAATAGTTACTTTAGATTAAGTAGAGAGGAGTGCAGGGAAGGGAGGGGATAGGAAGGATAGTAGAATGAAACACACATTACATATAATATATAATATATGTGGATGCTAAACCACTCAACAAGGGAGGGGGAGAGAATAGAACTTCAGTGGATTAGACAAAGTTGGAATAAAGGTAAGAAAAGAAAATAGGAATAGAAATGACAGTAGAATGAATCAAAAACAACATTTCTGTATTCATATATAAATACACCACCAGTGAAGGTCCACACCATGTACACCTCAAGAATGGAATGCTAACTAAAATGAGTTTTACTCCATGTATAATATGCCAAAATTTGCTCTACTGTCATATATATGTAAAAAAGTAAGAAATTTAAAAAATGATAATGGAAAATTTGTATACATAGAAGTTTTGTGAGTAAAAAACTTTTCAATAAATGCTAATGTCATTAAGGTTAAATAAAATTATAAAAGACTACCTTGAGCCCCTAAAAAATAATAAATACTGGTAAATAGAGTTGCCAAAGACAGTCTGTGCAACTATCTATTATCACAATATTTTTGGTTTACAACTCTTTTCTATTTGTTTTAAAAAGCAGCACAAGAGAAATACTTACAAGTTGAGCAGAGAGGAAACATTACATAGCAGTGTTGTGAATGCTATTAAGAGTGCTGTGTTCACTCAAGGAAAGCATTCTCAATTTCCTCCCCCATGCAATAAAAATCATGAATTTGAAAGACACTAGTTACTGAGTAGATAACACATACATGTGTTTGTGATATTAAGCATGTGGGCAGCTGCTCATTTTGGCAGGTCAGGTCCAATAGATAAGTATGTCTTCACACCATACAGTGTTTATTTGAGTAATACTATGAAGGCAAGATAGAAAGCAAAAGAAATACACACAGGCAACTGTCTTACCAGAGTAGGAAAACACCAAAACCAAACCTATGTACAAGGGAGTCCTAAACAGCTTTTAAGGGACCTTACTGAAAGGCCCTGGGAAAAGCTTCCTCTCCACAGGTGAGAGTCTGAAGTCTTGTTCTAACTTGTATTTAAAGTGTGGCTGAATCAATACAAGTTAGAACAAAGAAAGCTTCATTCTAACACCTTGCATGACCTAGTGGTCGCATGAAGAACACTACATCTTCCCAAGAACATGTCAGATCCCAGAGGAGGGAGTGATAGCCTTGAGATGAGTAATTAAATTGGGGTTACAATGAGTGAGCCACTGAGCCAGATTCATAGAGAAATCAGTATTTTTTAGCTGTTTAATCAAGGATATGCAGACATAATGCAGACACATGGAAAGGGAAGATCTTTAGTATTTTCCTTAGACTTCTAGAACCGAATCTTTTCTCAGGGCCTTTTAAATAGTTAAAACTCTCATATGTAAAATTAAGAAGGTTTTCTGTGTAAAACAACATGGAGTGGAGACAAGCATGAAACCTAGAGATTTACCCTTTGGAGGAAAATAGTGTGAATATTATTCTCCTAAATTTTATCATTATATTTCAATATTTATTGTCCCAAATAAAGTTAAATGACATGTTTGTGGGCGGTGTTTTGTTGACCCTAATGGCTCACATATGAAGATAATATTGGGTTTTTAATTTTTGAACAGGACTTGTACATGAGAATCTAGAGGTTTATTTCAATCAAATTGCATTTTTTCTCTGTGGTGTTATGGGCTCCTGGAGCTGTAAGATCTGAGGAAGAAAAGGGTTTATAGTATCTTATAATTTCTGGGTTGCAGAGGGGTCTGGGACACCATGACACATGCTATCTATCATATAATCCAATAAGTATAACAAGCATTATATTGTAAGTTATTAAATAGAATGAAAAAGGTCTATAAAATCAAAATATATAATGAAATAAAAGATGTGGGGGCATAAATGCTCCTATATAATGTCTTTTTCTTTTTACAGTCATCATTTTACATGTTTCTGGTTACACTTTTTTACTGGGTATCCAAGACTAAAGAGGTGGTCCTATATTGATATGTTTTTCCTACACTTGAGGTCAGTCTAGTCTCCTCAGTGATGAACATCATGGAATTCATAAGAAACTGCATGGTTTCTTCAGTCCAAAAGTCAGGATAGGCCTTTGGACCACGTGGTTTCGCCGGGAAACATTGAGACTAATTCCTCCTTCAGCAATCCTGCAGAGGAAATATATTCTTTAAAAATGGCTGTAAATTTATTTTTAAAGAAATATACAGCTCCTCAAAAGTAAGTGGAATACATTGAATTTTTTTCAGATAATAATTATTTTGGTGTCCTTTGACCATAAAATTTTTATCATAAATAGGGACTACTACAATTGGTTTTGTCTATTTTAATAGAATTTTTGAATTTTACTCTCACCTATATTTTCTCATTTTTTTCTTAATTGTAAAAAGGCAAGGTCATTCTTTTCATATCTTCCCAATCTCTCTTTTATTCTTTGATCTGTTGAAATTTCTCGAGGATGATGAGAAGTCATGGCTATAATAAATAAAAATAACAATCAGTTTACTTACTGTACTGGGCTGAATATAATTTGCAAACATGAGAAATTACAGCAATAAAGAAACATCAGCAGGGCAGTGAATTATTAAATCCAAATCTATCGTTACAGCAGAAATATATAAATTAAACATAAATATACTCAGAAAATTACTTTGAGAACTTTCTAAATCATCTTAGTGTTCATGGTATACAAAATGAATACATTAGTAGAGAGAGTAATATAGTAGAGAAAAATACATTGTGTTACACAAAGCCTTTCCTTCTTCACAATAGATTTAAAAAATCTACCAACTTTCTTCTGTTTCATTAAAAAATAAAATATGAAACGTGAATATTTGGGGAATGTTCACAAAGTGGTTTCTGCTTAGCAACCAAAAAACAAACAAAAAAATATGGCTAAATCAACGGAAAAAAAGTTATGAATTACTCAAAGGGGATAATAAATTATCATTTAAAAAAAGTTCACTGAACTAAACCGACACTTGAAAAATAAAATAAAATTAGTCCAGAATTGTTAGAAGTAATAAGCAGGAAATGTGTGTTGAAAGACTTCAGAAAATGTCTGACAGAGTCATGTTGCTGTGTTAAACCACCCCTAAGAGGTTGAGCCAGAAGAATCAAAATTTCAAGTCCAGCCAACGTAAAAAATGAAAAGTGGTGAATGGCCCTTAAGTTTTTATTCCAGAACTAATAAACACACTTCAGAAAATATGAGAAATAAAACATCCAAGAAGCTCAATTATCTCCAAGTGGTAAAGACTCAAAGCAGGTTTTAATCCAAGTTTTAAAACTCAGAATATTGAGAGCATCCAAGAGAAAAAGATGGGTCACCTAGAAATGTGCAACTATATAATTGTAAAATCTTTGGTTAAAACTTCAAAACACAGAAAGGAATTTGGGGCTGTATTCAAGAGATGAAAGAATAAAATTATCAACCAAGACATTATATTCACAGCTACTATCTTTCAAAAGAGAAGGAAAATAAAGACTTTAAAGATATAAAATTGCATAGAGTACTCATCAACACTAGATTTGTTCTCCACAAATTACGAAAGGTTATCCTTCATACTAAAATGTAAGTGTGCACAGAAACACAAGTCTATGAAATTTTAAACATTTCCTGACACAAATAATTCTATTTTATTGTAATGATGGGTCTCAGAACATTTAATTTTGCAATAAAATTTGAAAGACAAAAGCATAAAAACAAAACTGTTAATAGGCATATATACTTGTAACAATAATATAATTTTGAAAGGACACTTAAATATATTCAATTTTTTAATAAAGTGAAGTCAAGTTGATACTCATACAAAGTATGAGTAGGAGATTCTTTATTTTTAGATTTCTTTTTTATTGGCAAATACAAGATTAGAATATCTGATTAAAATAAACCTTGGCTATCTGAATTAACTCTAAATATTACAACTGTAGGTAGTCCATAGGATACTCTAAGTCTAAGGACATACACATACTGAAAGAATAAGGATATAAGAATGTCACATACAAAAGTGACTGAATAAAACTGGGCTATCTTAATCATACTACACAAAACATAGTTTAAGACAGTTACATGACATAAAAGACATTTTAAATTTAAAAAAAATTGTGAAAAGAGGCAAAAATAGAGAAAAGGAACCTTTTCATAGGATTAAGAGTAAATACATTTGCAATGTACATCCTACTTCCCAAACACACAAAGAAAACACTGAGAGAGTTGAATAAAAACAAAGAATCACTGTCATCCTAGGAGACATCAATCCCCACTTACTGAAAAGGGGAATACAGTGAAGCAAAATGGTAATTGAATAGCATTAGACTATGAAAATATTTTGAAACTATTGTAGACTAATATTATCCCTGTTCTTAATCACAAGTAGGATATTATGTTTTACAGACCAATATTATGTATTAATACAAAGGTAAATAAATATTTAATGATAGTTATTTTGTAACCAATATGAAATAAAAATTTGAATTGAAAAGTAAAAGAGATGTTCAAAAATCCTTAAATATGTGTCAGTTGATTGAACACTCTTGGACATGCTGTTGTTCAAAAATTGAAATTTAAAATTAAAAGATGGTTATTAAAATTAAAGTTAACAACAGGTTCCAGGTAATATTCATCAAACTCCCATTGTTATCTTTTTTCATTTTTGCATAAAAATCTATTCTTTAAACTTTAGGATTATCCCACAAAATACAAATAAAATTAGAAGAATATTTTCCTGCTAAAAAATATACTAATAGTTACAGCATTCAATTGTAAATGCAGACATGGAGTTAGGTACATGGAGTTCTGAGTGAGTGTGGTAATAATCCCTCACATCAATAGCAAATTTAAAACATTGCACACCAGTGTTGTTACCCTGTTATTCAACAGAGCCATCATGGGGGATGCAAACCAAATATCTTTTGAAAAGAATGGATGAGACAATTTGGAATATAGAAAGTGTAGAAATTTGAAGTCAAAGAATTTATTCTAATTATATATTTTACAAAATGCATGTACACTAGGTTAACTGAAACATGTCAAAGAAAGAATATCACAGAATCTTATGAATATGACATCTCTAAATTAAAAAAAAGCTTTCTGAACAGAAAGAATGGTTTTGTGATGGGGAGACAGAAATGGAATTGATAAATGGAAATTGATATTTTTTTGAGATGTAAAGTTTTTGCTTTACATTGCATAACAATTTGAATTAATGTCACTGAACTGTATATTTAAAATTTTGGAAACAGAAAGTTTTATTTTGTGGTTTTTGATTACAATGAAAATTACAAAAAACACATAAAAGAGAATTGCAATTTTTTTCAAAGCTACATTTAAATAATATGGTCTTTATCCTATAAATAAGAACAAATTCTTCTATATAAAAATGATGGGCATGCATGTAATCTCAGCTACTAGAAAGTCTCAGGCAGGAGAATTGCTATTTCAAGGCATCCTCAATAATGTAGTGAGAACCTCTCTCCAACTATGAGTGAAAAGGAGCTTGGGGTGTAGTTCAGCATTTGAGTATCACTGCCTTCAATCCCATTACACTTACATATAAAAAACTTCAATTTCTACGTACATAGGAAGAATGAAACCCCAATCAAGATAAAATAGAAAAGTCATAGACAAAAGAGGCTTAATATTTATTCAAGCCAAAGCACATACAACATTTTTGGCAATATCAACAAGGGTCATGCATATCTTAATTTGTGAAGCAATTAACTGATATGAGGAAACCCAGTCTGTAACATGGAACCTACTGGACACAATTAAAAAATAAAGAAAAAAAATAACCAATCAAATTGTAAATATTCACAGATGTATTATTTTGCAAATCCCCTTATTCAACTACAATTTCCACCATCTCTCAAAAGACCAGGCTTTGTCCATCTTGACAGGAATATCATGGCAGATAATTTCACAGAAAATCCATTACATATATTCAGAAAGAACACTGATAAGAAAATTTTAGTGAAAAATAAAAGTGTACAAATAAGATTAGAGAAACTGACTTATGATAGTAATGTATTACAATGTATTGTAATACATTACTATCATAAGGTATCTAGAGGTCTCCATAAATGTGCAAGAATTCCCTGCAAATAATGTAAGAGGGGCTGGAGTTGTAGACTAGTAGTACAGAACTAGCCTAGCATGTATGAGGCTCTGGGTTCGATCCTCAGCACCACATATGGATAAATGTGAAATTCATTAATAACTAAAAAGTATTTTTAAAATATTTCAGATACTATTGAAACAAGGCAATGGGAGTGTTTTGTTGTTAATTTGCATGTATGGAGAAATTACTGGAGGAAAAGCACAAAACACAGAACAGGTTCTTCTATGATAAGAAGAGAAAGAAATCAAAGCTTCTCAAAAATCTTTTCTCCTGGATAACGTTTCAATCAACATTTTTTTTTTAAATTTAGGCTTCCTCCTCTACCTCAACTATGTCCTCTGCTATATGTGGGGCACAGTATTTGACATCACTGCATTCCTCTAAGGAAACCATATGTCAAGTGAAGGATGCATATCATGCAAACAAAGATAAACATTAAGGATGAAAAAAACATCATTAACATTTTCTGGTAAGCACCAAAGACTACCCCATCTTTTTATTGAAAGCATGAATCTGAAACTTATTCTTATGAAGTTCCAAAAAGATATACTTCAAGGGAAGAAAATTAAATAATGATAAATAGGAATTTTTTAAAGAGACACAGAGAGAAACTTTTTAATATTTATTTTTTGGTTTTCAGCGGACACAACAACTTTGTTTGTATGTGGTGTTGAGGATCGAACCCGGGCCGCATGCATGCCAGGTGAGTGCACTACCGCTTGAGCCACATTCACAGCCCAGATAAATAGGAATTTTGAAAAAATATTATGCTCACCCACAAAGCCTAGATTGCTGTAGGTCTCCAACATCATTTCTCTATTTAAATTCTGCTGAGCAGGATCTAGACATTTGAATTACTTCTCAGAAACATCAATGGCCAAATTTTCAAATATCAGTGGCTCCTGAAATAAAAATTTAAGATCAAAAGAACTTGGACCAAACCATTATTCAGTTTTTATTTTGAATTAAGACTTATTAGAACTGACTGTCATGTAGGAGAGTGACTTTAATTATGTAATGAGGTACTTTACATTATCTAATTCAGATGAAAATACATAAGTCAAAAAACAGTATATATACTCTATATCAGAGTGAAGTGAAGGATATATACCATAATACAAGCACTGAATAAAAGCCTAACTCCTAACATTTCTGTCATTAGTGAATGTGAAATCTGCCGGACATTCCAGATGCAAATCATACTTGTCAAACATATTCTCATAAGGTAATTGTGCCCAAGGGAGATAAAAAGAGTGGTAAAAAAAGGTTTTAAAAACAGTCTGGTTGCTATTCTCTCTGCTTTGTGTCTGTGAGATAGATTGAGCTCCCCAATACAATTAGTTTCGAGTATCATCGATGACACATTCCCAATGTGTAAAATATTTATAAAATATTAATATTTGTAGATATGTAAAGTGACACTTCCACTCATGAAAAGACAAACTTGAAATATTTTAAGTTCTATAAGCAGTTTAACGAGTGAATCTATTTGGTACAACAGAATGAACAATGGTTCACAGAAGACTTAAGGAGGAGATTAAAAATTCTTAGAAGTAAACAAGAACACAGACACAACATATCAAAATTTCTTGGACACTATGGAAGCAGTAGTAAGAGGAAAGTCCATTGCATGAAGTTTATTCCTTAAAAGAAGAAAAAGTCAATAATTTATCTCTTACTTCATATCAAAGCCCTAGAAGAACAATTCAACATCAAAAGTAGTAGAAAGCAAAAAATAATTAAAACTAGAAATAAAACTGAATTAAAAGAAACAATTAAACCTTGACAAAAAGTTGGTCCTCTTACAGAACCTTAGCTATGCTGATGAAGAGAAGGAGAGGGAAAATTCAAATTACTGGCATACACAATGAAAAAAGATATCACAACAGACACTATAGAAATACAGAGGATAATTAGAAATTATCTTGAAAATGTATACCCCAATAAAATAGAAGACATTGAAGGCATCAACAAATTTCTTAAGTCCCGTGATATGCCCAGATTGAATCAGGAAACATACACAATTTAAACAGACCAATATTAAATGATGAAATAGAAGATGCCATCAGAAGCTCACCAACCAAGAAAAGCCCAGGACCAGATAGATGCACTGACAAGTTCAACAAGACCTTTAAAGAAGAACTACAAAAATAACAACACTCTTCAATGTATTTCAGGAAAAAGAAAGAAGCAGCACTTTCAAACTCATTCTATGAAGCCAATATCACCCTGATCCCAAAACCAGGCAGGGAAATATGAAAAAAAGAAAACTTTAGGCCAATATCTCTAATTAACAAAGATGCAAAAATTCTGAATAAAATTCTGGCAAATTAAAAACAAAAACATACTAAAAAGGTCATGCACCAAGATCAAGTAGGGTTTGTCCCAGGGATACAGGGTTGGTTCGACATATGGAAATCAAAATAGGTAATTTATCACATCAATAGACTCAAAAATAAGAATCAGATGATCATCTCAAGAGACACAGAAAAACCATTTGACAAAATACACCACCCTTTCATGTTCAAAACATTAGAAAATCTAGAGATAAGATGAACATATCTCAACATCATAAAGGCTCTCTACACTAAGCCTCAGGCCAACATCATTCTAAATGGAGAAAAATTAAAGGCATTTCCTCTAAAAACTGAAACTATACAGGGATGCACTCTTTCACCATTTCTATTCAACAGTTCTTGAAACACTAGCCAGAGAAACTAGACAGATTAAAGAAATTAAATGAGTAACTACAGGATAAGAACTTAAATTAGCACTATTTTTTAACAATACAATTTTATACCTAGAAGACCCCAAAAGCACCACCAGAAAACTTCTGGAACTAAAAAATGAATTCAGCAAAGCAGCAGCATATAAAATCAACACCCATTAAACACAGGCATTTCTGTATATCAGTGATAAAGCCATGAGAAGGAAATGAGAAAAACTAAGCCATTTACAATAACTTCAAAACAAAGAAAAAATAAGATACTTGGGAATAACTTAATGAAAGAGGTGAAAGATCTATACAATGAAATCTACATAACCCTAAAGAAAGAAATCAAAGACGTTAGAAGATGGAAATATCAACCTTACACTTGCATAGGCAGAATTAATATTATCAAAATGACCATACAACCAAAAGCACTATAGAGATGTAATGCAATTCTGATCAAAATCCCGATGACACTCCTCGTAGAAATAGAAAACGCAATGAATAAAATCATGTGGAAAAATAAGAGACGTATAATAGCTAAAGCAATTCTTAGCAGAAAGAGTGAAGCAGGTGGTATTGCTATATCAGACCTTAAACTATACTACAGAGCCACAGTAAAAAAAACAGCATGTTATTGGCACCATACTGGCTGGTAGATTGACCAATGATACACAATAGGGGACACAGAGACTAACCAACAAAATTACAATTATCTTATATGAGGAAAAAGGTGCCAAGAACATGCACTGGGGAAAAGATAGCCTCTTCAACAAATTATGCTGGGAAAACTGGAAATTCATTTTCAAAAAAATGAAATTAAACCCCTATCTCTCACCATGCACAAAACTCAACTCAAAGTGGATCAAGGACCTAGGAATTGAACCAGAGACTCTGCATCTAACAGAAGAAAAAGTAGGCCCTAATCTTCATCATGTGGGTCTAGGCCCCAACTTCCTTAAAAAGATGCCTATAGCACAAGAATTAAAACCAAGAATCAACAAATGGCATGGATTCAAACTAAAAGGTTTCTTCTAAACAAACAAACAAAAAATCTGAGGTGAGCAGAGAACCTACATTCTGGGAGTAAGTTTCTATCCCTCATACTTAGATAGAGAACTAATGTCTAGGGTATATAACGAACTCAAAATGCTAACAACCAACAATCCAAATAATCCAATCAAGAATTGGGCCAAGGACCTGAACATACACTTCTCAGAAAAGAACATAGAATCAATCAACCAATATATGGAAAAATGTTCATCATCTCTTGCAATTAGAAAAATGCAAATCAAAACCACTGTAATATATCATCTCATTCCAGTCATATTGGCAGCTATTTTGAAGACAAACTACAAGTATTGCTGAGGATGTGGGGGAAAGGTACACTCATACATTGCTGGTGGTATTGCAAGTTGGTGCAGCCAATATAGAAAGCAGTATGGAGATTGCTTGGAAATATGGAAATGAAACTACCGTTTGACCCACCTATTCCTCTTCTCGGAAAATTCTCAAAGGACTTGAAAACGGCATACTACAGGGACACAGCCACGTCAATGTTTATAGCAGCACAATTCAGAATAGCAAACTGTGGAGCCAACCCAGATGTCCTTCAGTGGATGAATGGTTAAAAAAATATGTGGCATATTTACACAATGGAATTTTACTTAGCAATAATAAAATCATGGCAATTGCAGGTAAATGGATGGTACTGGAGAAGTGAAGTTAGTCAATCCCCAAAAAAACAAATGTTGAATGGTTTATCTGATATAAGGAGGCTGAATATAGTGGGGTAGGGAGGGGGAGCATGGGAGGAATAGATGAATTCTACATCTATTAGAGGGGTGGGAGGGGAGGGGAGGAGATAGGGGATTAGCAGTGATAGTGGAATGTGATGACATCATTATCCAAAGTACATGTATGAAGACACAAATTGGTGCCAACATCCCCTATATGCAACCAGAGATATGAAAAATTGTGCTGTATACATGAAATAAGAATTATAATGCATTCCACTGTCATTGTTTGAAATCAAAAAATAAAAATAATAAACACACTTCAGCCTCTATGAGGATCAAGGATGAATCCTTTCAACCACTCATCAAGACATTGAATTGCATTGTTGTTCTAGAGCTCACCTGCAGGAAGAGCTGGAATATATGTGAATTTCAATACCTGATACCCAAAGGGATATATTTTGGTGAAATACTAGAGACCAAATATAGATGGTAGAAAAGGTTCAGAAGATCTGGGAGGCTGAAAAAAATTTATCATGAAAGCAATAGACATTCTCAAGCTCAGCAGGTAGTACCTGTGATTACAAATGTCAACCCAAGCCTAATTCTTGCCTACATTAACACAGACCCTCACTTCATGCATGGGGAATATTGCTCATCAGCAATTTAAGAGGTATTTAAGCAAATTTATTATCCTACACAATGTATTTTTGCAATGCACATTTTCAAAAAAAGTTACACAATTTTTACTTCAATATTGAGTTATTGAATTTCTTTTGCATTTGTTATGATTTTAGAGTCAGCTGGGTAATTTTTACAAAATGACTTTTGGATTTTGGCCTCATTATATTGAATCTGCAGACCCACTGTGAAATATAGTGGTTTTAACAAAATCCAAATTTGTCCATTGAATATTTGCTGTTTTCCCACTTTGTTTCCATTTTTTTTTGCATTTTACTTTCCCCTTTATTTTTACTTTGCAGTGAACAGTTCTTTTGTTTTAACCTTTATGTTAAATTATTTTTCGTATATTTATGAATATATTTATGCCTCAATTGTAACACTGCCCATTGCTAGTATATATAAATAAATTACATGAGTTAATGTTGACCATTTAACCCATAACATTATTGAACTAATTTAGGTATTATGTTTCATTAGTGCTTGGAAATTGCTTAGAAATATTAGAGAAATAAAAATATCATCTGCATATGCTAGTAGAGTTTTGATGTATAAAATGCTGTTCAATATTCTCAGAACAATATTTGAAAGTCAGGAAACCATACTTTTTTTTTCCTAAAACTAAATTGTGAAACACTTATGTTCTCAGCATTAAATATAAAAAGAGTTCGTTGTTGCCCTTTAGTGGATTGAAAAAGAATTGTCCTCTGTTCTTTTTTTTATTTCTTTTTTTTTTATTGTTGGTCTTTCAAAACATTACATCTTTCTTAATAGTCCTCTGTTCTTAATTGGCCATGGGTTTTACAATAAATTACATAATTATGTAATCTGCCAAAAGCTTTTCTCTATCAAAATGATTTTTGGAAACTTACATATTGCCCCTCTTGGTCATGAAGTCCAATCTTTATTTTTGTTGTTATTCTCAGTTTTCTAGGGTTTTGAATATCTGGGTCAACATCTATAAAAAGATGGTCTGCAATTTCCATTCTTATGTTGTGTTATTTGGTATTTCTGGCCTTACAGAAAGAATTAGTCCATTTTTTTTCCTTCTATTTTTAGATGTAATCATGAATTATTCTTCTGATCTCTTATTACATGATTGCCAGAAATCACCTGTGAAGGCACATTTTTTAAAAAAAATGTGATTACTGTTTGATTTTTTTGGTGGGTTAATTTTTGGAGCTGGGTTTTTGCCAGGTTGGTGTCACATTCCTTAGCCCAAATTCTCCTTCAGTTGTAGCCCCACAGGTAGCCGGGACTAGTGGCTTGTGCTCCCATGATCAGCTTTTCAGCTGCTCATAAAAATATTTGCAATTAAGTTAAATGTTAATTTGTAGGTCTACTTTATATTTCTTCACATCAGGGTCTACTAATGTATTCTATTGGTTCCTGAAGTAATGTTCAAAGTTGATGATCATCTTGCAATTTATCCATATATTTTGTTTTCCAGGCTCCAGACTTTCTTGGCAATTAAGGTGGAATGATGAGCAAGTGCAATGTGGGAAAATGAGAACCTGAAATTTTGTGGATTGATCAATGTCTCAGGATGCCCTGTGCAGGACAGAGAGTGTGCACACATAATCCTGTGAAATAAATGAAGCAGAGAAGCTAAAGCAAATTATAGTTTTAGTTAACCTAATTAGTTATCTTGAGTAACTTTTATATGTCTTACACACTTGTTTAATTTTTATGGCAGAATTAAATTATTTTACCATATTTAAATTCAGCTATTAGGTTTTTATTAATTGTGAGTTGTGGAAGTTTCATATATTTTGGATGTTGCGCTTTTATTAGACATGTGGCTAGCAAAAATTTTCTTTAACCAGACTTCTTCTACATTTTATTGATTGGTTCCTTTGCTCTCTTAAAGCATTTTTAGCTTTATGTAGTCTCACTTATCTCTTTGTGTTTTTCCCTGCATATTCTCAGCATGTTCTATTTAAAATCATTGCCAACACCAATGGCAAAGTATTTTTCTCATTTCCTTCTCGAATTTTTATGATTTCAGGTTACATCACAATGAGATAACCACACACATGTGAGCTTTTCTCAAAATGTTGGTAGGTAACACATACTGCAGAGGATATGCAGGAAAGGAAACACTCGGACATCCTTGTCAGGAATATAAATTTGAATAGACATTAATAAAGTATAAGGAGGTTTTTTAAACAATTTAAACTAGACAAGCCATATGACTCACATTTTGTTGAGAACATGCTTGTATTTTTATGGTTCTTCAGAAAAAGAGAATAAAATATATAAGAAATATACATGTGCATACAAAAGGGAGTTTATTATATTTACTCACACAATCATGGGAGAAATAGTCACCAAATGTTTGCCTGTAGGATGGCAACACTGGGAAACTGGTAACAGCTCAGTCCAAGCAAGTGGAAGTTTCACAATGTGAGGAAGCAAATGAAGTTGTGGTCCAGGACAGAGGATTTAAAAGACCCTGGTAGACAAAAAAATAAATAAATAAATAAATAAAAAATAATGCAATCAACAAATCAGCAAAGGACATGAACAGACACTCCTCAGAATATATACAATCAATAAATATATGAAAAAATGCTTATCATCTCTAGCAATCAGAGAAACGCAAATCAGAAGTACTTTAAGATATCATCTCACTCCAATCCCAATGGCAGCTATTATGAAGACAAACAACAATAAGTGTTGGAAAAGATGTGGGGAAAAGGCACACTCATACACTGCTGGTGGGATTGTAAATTGGTGGAACCAATATGGAATGCATTATGGAAGTTCCTTGGAAATCTGGAAATGGAACAACCATTTGACCCAGGTATCCATCTTTTTAGCCTACACCAAAAGGACTTAAAAACAGCAAACTACAGGGACACAGCCACATCAATGTTTACAGCAGCACGATTCTCAATAGATAAACTTTAGAGCTAACTTAAATGCTCTTCAGTAGATAAATGGATAAAAAACTGGGGCATATATATACACAATAAAACATTACTCAGCAATAAAAAAGAATAATATCATGCCATTTGCAGGTTAATGGATGTAGTTGGAGAAGATAATGCCAAGTGAAGTTAGCCAATCCCCTCCAAACCAAATGACAAATGTTTTCTCTGATATAAGAGCTGATTCATTGGATAGGGAGGGGAGTGTGGAACAAATAGATAAACTCTAGAGAGGGAAAAGGGGTGGGAGGGAAGGGAGAGGGCAGGGTTAGGGTTAGCAAAGATCATGAAATGTGATGGACATTATTATCCAAAATACATGTAAGAAGACTTTATATACAAATAGATATGAAAAATTGTGCTGAACATGTGTAGTAAGAATTGTAATAAAATCCGCTGCCATATTTTTTTTAAAAAAAATTTTAAATTTTTTTAAATTTACAAAATGAAAAGTTGGCCCTTTGAATAAAATAAATACAGGGAATTCCAATATGGCGGCGGGCACAGAGAGATCAAGTCTCTGACCTCTTCAGCTATGTGGGCATAGGGAGTCATAAACAGTCTAAATTCTGTTTGCTCAGGATCACTAGGCAATGCTGAGCTGACGTAGATTTGGGGCAAGCAGTGTGGGCCTCTCAGAACACACAATGGGCCCGGATTGGCTGTATTCAAGTTCCTGTTTGCCTGCTTCCCGTATACAAACAGCTGTGACTCAGCACTAATCTATCCGGCTGAAACAACTGGTCAGCCCTTCTGATCCTACAGAAGTAAATTCCAACCGAGCCTTCATAGGTAGTGGCCACAGGTTTGAAACGGGGCTTGGGAAAGATAGTAAGGACGCACCCGTTGCACTGGTCACCCGGCAGAGGGAAACGAATTGTCGCCATTTGCAAGAGACACCACCATGGCAGAGAACTGACGTCACCAGACTGTGCCGGAGGAGATAACTTCGTTGAAACCTGCGGCTTCAGGTGTGTAATTTCCTAGCCTTTCCTCTCCACACATCGGGGAAAACTTAAGGGCCCCTCCCAGCTGTTCCATAAGTGCCCCTCCCAGCTCTCCCGTAAGATTCCCTCCCAGCTCTCCCGTGAGCGCGATAGTCAGACCCAGGGAATCACACGTTGCACGGGACCCATGGCGCAAAACTCCCAGCTACCGCTCCCACCAGTGCTGACAACTGAGGTCTCTTGCACCAGCTACCAGGGGCGTGGCTACTGGAGGACAAGTAAAATTCGCTGAGGATTCTCAGCCCCAAGCTCTACAAACTTAGGGTATGAGGGAATGGAAAACAGGGAGAGTGTGCCCAGTCATTCATGAAAACAGAGCTCCCGGGAGCAGCAGACCTGGCATGCAGCCAGTATTGGGGTGAGTGGCACCCGTGAGAGGGGCCTGGCTACAGAAAAAGTGGGGAAGTGACTAGACACAAGAGGAAGCCCTAGGCACTCAGGATTGGAAACTCGCCCAGGCTGGGAGAAGGAGCTGCTGCACAGTGATTGGTTCCCGCATATTGACAGGAGAAGCTTTGTCTGGTGGGCACAGCGCCACCTACTGGAAGAGAAGTTAATCAAACTCTAGGACTGCATTTATTGGTTTTTTCTTTTTTCTTTTTTTTTTTTGATTTGGGTTTTTTCTTTCATTTTCATTTTTCTTGTTGTTTTTTCAATTTTTTTTCAATTTTTTTAATTTTTTTCTTCTAATTTTAATTTTAATTTTTTTTAATTATTTTTTTAAATTTTTTTTTCTTTTTTTATTTCCTATTTTTTTCTTCTTTTGTCTTTTCATTTCTTTTCAATTTTCTTATTCCCCCTTCCTTGAATTCTAACTGGTTACTCTCATTCTCTTTAGTGACTTCTTCCCTTCCCTTCTAATACCTTTCCTCCCAAGCATCAAATAAATTTATAGGAGTAAACAGTAACTCAGCAGTCAAACAGATCAAGAAGTAACATGAGCAGCTTGAAAAAAGCAAGGAAGAAGAGGAGTACAAACAATGCAGGACAGCCTAAATATTCAGGAGGACCTAGAGTCATCAGAAAAATGGTCATATAAATAACTCAAGGAACACCTTAGACAGATGGAATGGAACCTTAAAGAGGATGTGAGACAGCAAATTCAAACAGTGAAAGAACACATTGAAAACGAATTACATAAATAGATAAAATAAGAAGTTAAGCATCTTTATCAGGAGATAGAGATTATAAAAAATAATCAAAGAATAATTATAGAAATGAAGGAAATGATAAACCAAATTAAAAACTAAATTGAGAGTATCACTAACAGAGTGAAGCAAGTAGAAGCCAGAAAGTCAGATAATGAAGACAAAATATATCATCTTGAAAAGAGTCTAGCCAACTCATAAAGGCTGGTAAAAAATCATTAGAAAAACATCCAAGAGTTATGGGATAACATAAAAAAACCAAACTTATGAGTCATCTGGATAGAAGAAGGTACAGAGATTCAAACCAAGGGAATGAGTAACCTGCTGAATGAAATAATTACAGAAAACTTTCCAGAAATAAAAAAGGAAACAGATACACAAATTGAAGATGAATACAGGACACCGAGCACACAAAATCACAGTAGACCAAAGACAAGACACATTGTTATGAAGATATCTAATATACAGAACAAAGAGAAAATATTAAAAGCTACAAGAGAAAGGAGGCAGATTACATTCAGGGGTAAACCATTAAGGTCAACAATGGATTTTTCATCACAGACGCTGAAAGCAAGAAGGTCATGGAACAATGTATTTCAAACACTGAAAGACAATGGATGCCAACCAACAATTCTGTATCTAGCAAAATTAAGCTTCAGGTATGACAACGAAACAAAAAACTTTCATGATAAACAAAAGATAAAAGAATTTGCAGCCAGAAAACCAGCATTGCAAAGCATTTTGAGCAAAACACTACACGAGGAAGAATTGAAAAACAATAACCAAAACCGTCAGAGGGAAGTGCCTCGGTAAAGACAGATGGATACACTTTTTTCTCAGCAGCACATGGATCTTTCTCAAAAATAGAACATATATTATGCCATAGGGCAAATCTCAGTAAATATAAAGGGGTGGAGATAATACCATGCATTTTATCTGATCATAATGGAATGAAACTGGAAATCAATGATAAAAGAAATAAGGAAAAATCCTACATCACATGGAAAATGAACAATATGTTACTGAATGATCAATGGGTTACAGAAGACATAAACGAGGAAATCAAAAATTTTTAGAGATAAATGAAAATAGAGACACAACATATCGGAATCTATGGGACACAATGAAAGCAGTTTTAAAAGGCAAATTCATCGCCTGGAGGTCATTCCTCAAAAAAAGAAAAAAATAAATAAATGAGCTCACACTTCATCTCAAAGCCCTAGAAATGGAAGAGCATAACAACAGCAAATGTAGTAGAAGGCAAGAAATAATTAAAATCAGAGTGGAAATCAATGAAATTGAAGCAAAAGAAACTAATGAAAAAAATTAACAAAACTAAAAGTTGGTTCTTCAAAACATAAATAAGACTGACAGACCTTTAGCCATGCTAACAAAGAGAAGAAGAGAGAGAACTCAAATTACTAACATACGGGATGAAAAAGGCAATATCACAAAAGATGCTACAGAAATACAGAAGACAATTAGAAATTATTATAAAAACCTTTATTCCAATAAAATAGAAGATAGTGAAGACATCGATAAATTTCTTAAGACATATGATTTGCCCAGACTGAGTCAGGAGGACACACAGGATTTGAACAGACCAATATTAATGGATGAAATTGAAGAGGTAATCAAAAGACTACCAACCAAGAAAAGCCCAGGACCGGATGGGTATACAGCGGAGTTTTACAAAACCTTTAAAGAAGAATTAATACTAATACTTTTCAAGTTATTTTAGGAAATAGAAAAAGTGGGAGCTCTTCCAAATTCATTCTATGAGGCCAACATCACCCTGATTCCAAAACCAGAAAAAGACACCTCAAAGAAAGAAAACTACAAACCAATATCTCTAGTGAACCTAGATGCAAAAATCCTCAAAAAAATTTTGGCGAATCGAATACAAAAACACATCAAAAAAATTGTGCACCATGATCAAGTAGGATTCATCCCTGAGATGCCAGGATGGTTCAATATTCGAAAATCAATAAATGTTATTCACCCCATCAATAGACTTAAAGATAAGAATTATATAATCATCTCGATAGATGCAGAAAAAAAGCATTCGACAAAGTACAGCATCTTTTTATGTTCAAAACATTAGAAAAACTAGGGATAACAGGAACTTACCTTGACATTGTAAAAGCTATCTATGCTAAGCCTCAGGAAATCATCATTCTGAATAGAGAAAAGTTGAAGGCATTCCCTCTAACATATGGAACAAGACAGGGATGCCCTCTCTCACCACTTCTATTTAATTTAGTCCTTGAAATACTAGCCAGAGAAATTAGACAGACAAAAGAAATTAAATGCATAAAAATAGAAAAAAAAGAAATTAAATTATCACTATTTGTGGATTACAGGATTCTATACATAGAAGACCCAAAAGGGTCTACAAAGAAACTACTAGAACTAATAAATGAATTTAGCAAAGTGGCAGGATATAAAATCAACACGGATAAAGCAAAGGCATTTCTGTATATCAGACACAAAACTTCTGAAATGGAAATGAGAAAAAACACTCCATTCACAATATCCTCAAAAAAAATAAAATACTTGGGAATCAACCTAACAAAAGAGGTGAAAGATTTATACAATGAAAACTATAGAACATTAAAGAGAGAAGTAGAAGAAGATCTTAGAAGATGGAAAAATATACCCTCTTCATGGATAGGCAGAACTAACATTATCAAAATGGGGATATTACCAAAAGTTCTCTATAGGTTTAATGCAATGCCAATCAAAATCCCAACGGCATTTCTAGTAGAAATAGGTAAAGCAATCATGAAATTCATATGGAAAAATTAAAGACCCAGAATAGCAAAAGCAATTCTAAGCAGGAAGTGTGAATCAGGCAGTATAGCGATACCAGATTTCAAACTATATTACAGAGCAATAGTGACAAATACAGCATGGTACTGGTACCAAAACAGGCGGGTGGACCAATGGTATAGAATAGAGGACTCAGAGACTAATCCACAAAGTTACAACTATCTTATATTTTATAAAGGGGCTAAAGCATGCAATGAAGGAAGGATAGCATCTTCAACAAATGGTGTTGGGAAAACTGGAAATCCATATGCAACAAAATAAAACTGAATCCCTTTCACTCGCCATGCACAAAAGTTAACTCAAAGTGGAGCAAGGAGCTTGATATCAAATCAGAGACTCTGCATCTGATAGAAGAAAAAGTTGGCTCTGATCTACATATTGTGGGGTCGGGCTCCAAATTCCTCAATAGGACAACCATAGCACAAGAGTTAATAACAAGAATAAAAAAATGGGACTTACTTAAACTAAAAAGTTTTTTCTCAGTAAGAGAAACAATAAGAGAGGTAAATAGGGAGCCTACATCCTGGGAACAAATTTTTACTCCTCACACTTCAGATAGAGCCCTAATATCCTGAGTATAAAAAGAACTCAGAAAATTAGACAATAAGAAAACAAATAACCCAATCAACAAATGGGCCAAAGACTTGAACAGACACTTCTCAGAGGAGGATATACAATTAATCAACAAGTACATGAAAAAATGCTCAACATCTCTAGCAGTCAGAGAAATGCAAATCAAAACAACACCAAGATACCATCTCACTCCAGTAAGATTGGCAGCCACTATGAAGTCAAACAACAACAAGTTCTGGAGAGAATGTGAAGAAAAGTGTACACTTGTAAATTGCTGGTGGGACTGCAAATTGGTACGGCCAATTTGGAAAGCAGTATGGAGATTCCTGGGAAAGCTGGGAATGGAACCACCATTTGACACTGCTATTGCCCTTCTCAGACTATTCCCTGAAGACCTTAAAAGAGCATGCTACAGGGATACTGCCACATCGATGTTCATATCAGCAAAATTCACAATAGCTAGACTGTGGAACCAACCCAGATGTCCTTAAATAGATGAATGGATAAAAAAATGTGGCATTTATACACCATGGAGTATTACACAGCACTAAAAAATGACAAAATCATGGAATTTGCAGGGAAATGGATGGCACTAGAGCAGATTATGCTTAGTGAATCTAGCCAATCCCTAAAAAACAAATACCAAATGTCTTCTTTGATATAATGAGAGCAACTCTGAACAGAGCAGGGAGGAAGAGCAGAAAGAAAAGATTAACATTAAACAGAGACATGAGATGGGAGGGAAAGGGAGAGAAAAGGGAAATTGCATAGAAATGAAGGGAGACCCTCATTGATATACAAAATTACATATAAGAGTTTATGAGGGAAATGGGAAAATAAACAAGGAGAGAAATGAATTACAGTAGATGAGTTAGAGAGAGAAGATGTGAGGGAAGGGGAGGGTTGATAGTAGAGGATAGAAAAGGTAGCATAATACAACAATTACTAAGAGGGAATTATGTAAAATTGTGGATGTGTAACCGACCTGATTCTGCAATCAGCATTTGGGGTAAAATTGGGAGTTCATAACCCACTTCAATCTAATGTATGAAATATGATATGTCAAGAGCTTTGTAATGTTGTGAACAACCAATAAAAATAAATAAATAAATAAATGAATGAATAAATAAATAAATAAATAAAGAGCACTGCAATACCCCCAGTGCCCCTGTGCTGCTTGGCCAAGCAATACAAACAAACAAACAAACAAAAAAACAAATGCAAAGTGGTCATTTACAAAGAACGGTGTATACAGCTCAGTGGTGGAGTTAACTTGGGTTCCATTCCCAGTTCTCTGAGTCAGGGAAATTGAGAACAAAAAATTTAATTATCATTTGTATTTTCAATTATATATTTGATAGATTTATCCCTGAAAATAAATTTATTGTCATTTATTTTTCATTGTTATTAGTATTTCTTTATTCTTTTTATAACTGTAGCATTTTGTCATTTTTGATTTTTTAAAAGAAACATGAAAATTATCTCATGTTCTAGGCCCCTCAGTTCTTACAGGATAGCATGGCTCTGTATTCTGACCATTTTGGGGGTTCTCTTTGAAATAGTTTGCCTTTGGTTGAGAATTTTAGTTTGAATATTCTCTCTTCTGGTGGCTTCACACAGGGAAAGACCTTCACCAGAAAGCTCAGTTAAATGTTTAAGGGCTTCATCACCCTTCCTGGGGACACACTCTCTTCAGACACTTAGCTTTCCTGGCAGAGAGCTGTGGGATTCTGTCATAAGTACATAAACTTTTTTTCCACCTGATGTCTCTACTTTAGGTTCTTTGGTTTTCAATGGTTTTTTCTTTTTCTCAGTGTGCCTAATTATCAAAACATGCCATCAGTTCTGTATCACAGAAGACAGAAAACAGTTCCCCGAAAATCCAGAATGTTGGAGCAACATTCTCTTTTTTCTCTGACCCCAAAAGGGGAAACCTGAGAATTGGGCAATTTCTCCTGATCATACCAGTGTGTCACCTTGGGGGGACAGCTGATCTGCAGGAAAGACTGTTCTTGGTTTTGCCCTCTATCTCCAGTTCTTTTAGTTTTACTACAAATAGTTTTACTACAATTATTTGGCTGGGTATTGGGGCTGGTATTTAAGGGCTTCATCACCCTTCCTGGGGACACACTCTCTCCAGACACTCCTACAACCACACATAAATGTATATATACATTTATGTGTGGTTGTAGGAAAAAGAAATCATTTGTATAGCTCTTTGTGTGGAGTCTAAACTCCCTTCAGCCACATGGGAATTCTTGTTATTAGAAATGGAAAAGTTTCATTGATGAATGAATAATTGTAAAATTAAGTGCATGAAGTTATGTTTAGATGTGTTAAAAGTGAAATTTAATGGTAACTTTGGGAAAAGTAATTACTTTTTTGGAATTATGCAGAAAGAGAAAACCACAAAAATGAGCTTCACAAATTAATGGAAGACTTGGGATATAGCTTAAGGTAGAGCATATCCTGGATTAGATCCAGAATATTAACAGAAAAAAATTAAAAAAAATAAAAAATAAAAGAAATTGATTTTAATTTAGTGTTGACAGACCCTTCTTTTGAAAAAAAATTTATTTAAATAAAATAATGGAAAATAATGTTTGTTCTTCTTTAACTGTATTTTTCAATCTTTTGCACAATGATCATATGTAACATTTTGAACATTTTTAAAATTGCATATATAACACCAAAAATGCTGAAGTAATGTAATAAACTCATAAAAATTTAATATACAGTCACCTTGAAAATTACTTCCTGATTTATTAGATAAGCTGAGTATTAGTTTTCTTATACTTAAAGATAACAGAGGGCTGGGGTTGTTGCTCAGTGGTAGAGAACTTGTCTAGCATGTGTGAGGCACTGGTTTCAAACCTCAGCACTTCATGTAAATAAATAAATTAAATAAAGGTCCATTAACAATTAATAATAATATTTTTTTAAAAATGATAACAGAATAAGTTCCAAGAGCAGATATGCAAAGTACTTATTTATATTGAAATGGTGAATTAAATAACAAAAATTGGGAGGCAAATTCAGAAAATATTCTTATTTCATAAACTGAATTGTACAGAAAGTCTCTGTAGTTGATGTGATGCATATGAAGTGTGTTGTGCCTAGAAAGGAAAATGACATGCATGCAGGTCTGCAGCAGCCCGGCTGGCTTTGCAAAATAACCGGGGGGTGAAGAACAACTTGTGTGCATTGATACAGCAGGAGTGGGAGCCCTTTATTGTAGGACAGGTGTGGTATATATACATTTCACACAGCTTATCTTAATTAACATAAAATAGATACAGCAGTCAATCAATAAGGAATCTCCACACTTAATGGCTCGCTGGCGTTACTTCACAAACCACTCCCTCTGGCAAAATGCCAGGCGCCATCCTGACTTGTTTACAGACTCTAACACAGGTCACCACTGAAGTTGTACTGCATTAGCAGCACATTAGACCAACAAATCAAGACTAAATCCAGAATGTAGCCTGTTTTGGCAAATAAAGTGTTTCCTTTATTGTTTTCTTCTGCCATTCAGAGATGTGTCTTCGGGCTTCATATATGCTATGCAAGTACTCTCCCACTGAGCCTCCTCAACTTACCCTGAAAATATAGTTTTATTGAAATGCTATCAGATATTCGATTATTATATATTGCAGATTTTAGGCTATGATCATAGAGAAATTCTGGTCCACAAAGCCTAAAGTCTTGATGATGTGGCCCTCTGAAAAAATATTTTGCAAATCCCATTGATATAATTTTAATATCACCAAATATATTGACAAGTTGGTGGAACAGGTATCCCTATGTGCAATCCACCAGCAGCATTCATGTTAATTTAAGAGTCAAATATTTGAGCATTTATCTATTGGTAATAAAAATTAAAATCTAATTATGAATACAATTTCTTTATTTTTTTAAGAGAGAGAAAGAGGGAGAGAATTTTTTAATATTTATTTTTTAGTTTTCGGCGGACACAAAATCTTTGTTCATATGTGGTGTTGAGGACCAAACCTGGGCCAAAGGCATGCCAGGCGAGCACGCTACGTCTTGAGCCACATCCCCAGCCCCATGAATGCAATTTCTATAACTAGGTAGAGTGCCATTGTGGCAGGCAGCTTCTTTCTGCAACTTGGCAAGTTGTTAGAAGTATTAGAACAAAATGAACTTAAGATGTGTTAACAAACTAAGTGCTTTAAGTATGCTTTGTATTTGAAATAATACATATTCTATAGATCTCACCTCATTTTCAAAAATAGTTACATACTATATTATTTTATAAATATAAAAACAGAATTTTTAAAGAGTGCTTAGACTATTTCTAATTTAAAAGAAAATTCTATATTAAATGTTCTTTACATGTGTATATGTAATTTATCAGTATAAACCTTTATATATATATATATATATGTGTGTGTGTGTGTGTGTGTGTGTGTGTGTGTGTGTGTGTTTATATATATATATATATGTGTGTGTGTGTGTGTATATATATATATATATATATATATATATTTAGAATATATACAAAAGACCCTTCTTCATGTTTTTATATAAAATATACCCATTTTGAACTGGGGTTTTGACTCAGTGGCAGAGGGCTTACCTACCATGTGTGAGGCACTGTGTTTGATTTTCTGCACTGTGCATCAATGAAAATAAAGGGCTATTGACAACTAAAAAAGTTTTAAAAAGAAAAAAAATACAAATTTTTATATTATAGATATGATAAATTTCCTAAACATGAAAACCAAAAGGTAATAATGACAACCAACACAAATACTGGTCAGATATTTTTCCTCTAACATAAAACAGACCTTCTGGAAAAAATGGCTAATTCCATTTCTGGAACAAGCAAATAAACAATGTGCTTTAAACATCGTGTTGTGCAAGAAAGTCAAAAGTACTCCACAATGAATGAGAACACATCAAAAAAATGTGTAATCATCTTGAAATGCAGTTGCTGTCAATATCTGAGGCATGAGTACCAAAATGATAAGCATTTTAATCTTGCCCACTTTTGGTTGGTTTTACTACATTTGTTTATGTAGAATCAATTAAAAAGTCATCATTTGGCTACCATCATAGTAATAATTTGAGCAAGGAGAAATCATCAATTAAATATTAATTCTAGTGAATGATATTTTATGGACCAAGCAGATATTTACAAACTCTCAAAGTATCTCCACAAAAAATATTTATGAAATATAAAGGGTAAATAAAAACTATGTTTATCATGGATCAACATGGCAGATACTATTTAATCAAATAATTAGTCAACAATAACCAGTGATGGAACCAACTAACACTGTATACCTTCATAGTTTTTTGTTCCTGTGTGACTGAGGCCCAAAATATTTGCTTACTTTTAAGTAGAGGTTAACTCTAGATCTGAGAGGTTGTTCACCATTACTAGAGGCTGATCATAATTTGTGACCATGTCTGTCAGTGCTGCCAGGATATGCTCTAGTGCAATAAATGGCATTGTATGCACGATGGTCTTCCTCTAATCGCATAACCTGAATCCACTCATGAGAAAGCATCATATGATCCTAAAATGAAGGAAAATCTACAGAACTACAACTGACATACACCATTCAAAAATCAAAGATGTCTTGAATATCCCAGAAATACTCAGGATCTATCCCAGATTAAAAAGAAAAGAAAAGAAAAAAAAAGAAGAAAGAAGACCACTGGACACAGTGAATAATTGATATTAAAATTTCCCAAAATTGAATTTATTTTGGTTCAAAGACAATTGTTGAAATAACTGGCAAATTTTGAATAAGATTTCTAGAGTAGATATTCATAATACAGTTTCTCTATTTTGATCATTGAACCATAGTTATAGAAGATAATTTCTCATTTTTATAAAATGTGAGTATTTAGTAATAAAAAAATGTGTGCATCTTGAAAATGGTTAGAGATAAAAATTGTTAGTACCTCACTTATTTAGAAATGGAGAAGAAGAGATAAAACAAGTTAACATAATAGTATCATTTGGAGAATGTTTCTTTGGAATTCTTTTCACTACTGTTTTAAATCTTCTATAATTTTGAGATTGTCAAAATAAAACATTTCTGAAAGAAAAGTAAATTTTAAAAATATTAACAAGTAACAGCAAACTCAATAAAATAAATCGTGAATCTATAAATGTGTAATAAATGAATAAATTTAGTGGGGAATGATAAACAAAGATATTTATAGTCTCAAACTATCTTCCCACAAAAAATAATTACAAAGTAAAATCCTGCAAATACCACATTGATGACTAATATTATCATCAGCAGTAATGAGGATATTATAGGTCACATGATGTGATTCAAAGAGAAAACCACAGAATTGATTCTGTGATACTCTTGTCAAAAAACATGTAATGTATTTCCAATCATAAAGAAACCAGAGAATCCATCTTAAGCACATTCTATGAGCTTTCTTTCTGAAAAAATTCAAGGTCATGAAGGTTAAGAAAAGCCTTAGGAATATCTAAATCTGAAGGCATCTATAAAATACAATAATTAAGTTAATTTTATGGTTCTGAATAAAATATTTTTTATAAAGGACAATATTAGGCTACTAGAAAAAACATGAAAATAATCTGAAGATTAAGTTGTTGAAAGTATTATGATATAATGTTTTAGTATTGATTTGAGAAAAAGTATTTTCTTAATTTTATTTTTTTGCTTTGCTTTCTATATATAATCTTGTAAAATAGTAGTGAAGTTGCAGATTCTAATAGAAAGTACTTTTGTGCACTGAAGCATTTTAACGTGAATTGCTAACACATGTAATCTTTCATAATATGTTTAGTATTTCCTACAAGTCAGAACATGCTATATAACAATATAACCTTCATAATGAGATGGATATGATTAACAATTATGCTGTTACTTGTTAATATTTGAAAAATTTATTCATAATGAATGAATGTTGTATTGCAGTTATCTAGCATGTTCTGACTTTAAGAAAATTCTAAAAATATCATTAATAATAGCAGATGTTAGCAATTCAATTTAAAAATGCTTCAGCGGACAAAAGTTCTTTATATTAGAACCTGTAAATTTCCCAAGATTGTATAACCAAAGTGAAAAAGAAAATAAAAGATAAAAATTAGCAAATATTTTTTCTTATTAGGAAAAATTCTTAAGTCAGTTCCTCAAATTAAAATTATAAAAATTTAAAGATTGTAGTTTTAATGACATTATAATAATTGTAATACATTAATCCATTACTGAATATAATAACCAGCATACCAAAATAATGTTGCCTAATTCTCTGGAACCATATTCAGTGATATATTTTTAATAATACAAATAATCAATTATTAATATGATATTTAGATCTACTGTTATGCTCGAATATGAGACCCCTAAAAGACCACCAGAGACCAAGATCAATGTAAACAGCATAGAGGTGTTTACTGTGAGCTAGCTGGGTCCTCCACGCACACACAGCAACTGGTAATGCTAAGAGGCCCCAAGTCGAGGGTTTGCAGCAGTTTTATACACTCTTTGGAGAAGGCAGGGACCCCCCACATACATCATAGCATCTGTTAGCAAATCATCACACACCTCAGGAAAATCAAATAACAACTCTAAAACATGATTAGCACATTTACTGGTGGGAACAGGTTGGTAAGGGTGATTGGTTACTACAAGAGGGGGATTCATTGAACTGATTGGTTTAAGCCAAGAGGGGTGTTCATGCTGAACTACATAGTTTCCCAACACCATAAACTACTGGGAGGGTCATCTGGCATCCCAGGTATTTCCTTGTCTCATGCTGATTGGTGGCTGCTACCCACCTAGCCTGACTGAGTCAGGGACACCTGGCACAGAGATCTCTCCAGTTATTTGTAGATAAACAACTTAGCGGGGTGGGAATGTGCCTTGGAGTGCTCTGTGTGTCTTTTTTCAGGACAAAGGTCATGTTCCTTCCTTGGACAGGCTTTGCTCTGAGGTAGAGGCTGGTTTTTCACTACCAAATTAGTGTTGACCATTTGGTTGCTGAAGAGCTTAAATGCTAGCAGTTAGATAGTTTGAAAACACATCTCAAAATAAAAACTGGTTTGTACTTGCACTTCAAATTTTCTTACTGATGTAATTAATTTTTATATTTGGACAGTTTCATCATATATATGATACACACATCCATTTCAATAAAATTTCTACATCATACATTTCATAAAAAATTTAAATATTATATTAACAGTCTGAAAAACACAATATTAGCTTTCATATATTTTTTTTCTTAAAATATATGTATATCCTCATGATGTTTCCAAAAGGAGATTTTGCCTTGGCTTATTAGTAATTCTTAAGGCAAAAGTTCCCATGGTCAGGATTCAAATTCAGCAGCAAGTGAAGAAAAATATATATATTTTGCTCAAATATTTTATAAGTATAAATCAGTGAAGAAGTTGAGTACTTTAAATAAAAATATTTATAAGATATTTATTAAATGTTTATAAGAATGAAAAATATGTCCACAGTACAAAATTTATATAAAATGCATATTTTCTAAACAATTATCATTATGAGTGAGTATCAGAGCTTTGGGTTTTCCACTCTTTATGCATAAATTTGACAACCATATTCTAGGGTATTCTGGCAAGCACTGGGATAAAAATACGGAGATGATAATGGACACCCCTCAACAGTCATATACCATAGCTTGGAAAGCAGGCAAGCAGGCAATTTCCATACAGAGTCATTGGCATTGTGACAGGGATAAAACACGATACTAGTGGAACACTTAGAAGAGACTTCTGTCCCACATTTGTGTCAGTGTTTGAGGTCCTTCAGTGAGAGTGATATGTGAGTTAACATCTAAAGTAAAAAGACAAATTTTTACAGAGAGGGAAGAGGTGCATGGAGACACCAAGATGAGTGGTCCACTGTCACTAGAATCTAGATCAAAGTGACAATAAAGTAGGTGAGATGAGATAGGCTGAATAACCTTACAAAAATACAGTTGATGTGGATATTTTAGTTTTTGACTAAGAAATTTCATATTTCTCTTGAGGGCAAAAAGTAATCTAATGACAGATTCATTACAGGGTATTTTAAATGCCTGCCTGTTACTAGGTCAGTCTGGGCTTTTGGCCATAAACCACAGAAAATGGGTGATGCCATTTATTTTCCCCACAGAAGATTTTTATGTCAGCATATAGGCTGACAATTTCATAGTGGAGAAAAATGGGGAAAAAATCAGTTTCAAACGTAAGGTATTTGATTTGTTGATATTCAGATGTGGAATAAATACCTAGCTGTTTAATTGTAATTGATTTTTTTCTCAGAAGTTATGACCAGCATTTTTGAAACATATTTGGCTTGTTATAGATGTGCACTTGATAAGAAATGTGTGAAAATACTTTCAACTCTTATATAAATATCACCATGTAGAGTTTTCTTTGTATAATAGCTGTTATCTTACTAATTCCCAAAACAGGGTCTAAAATATATTACTGAATATAGTAAGTATGTTGTAGTGATAACACTAAGGTGATGTCCAATGCCTTTACCTTTTGATGGGAAAACAAATTATTTTGACTGACAAATTTTCTATTCCTGTCTTTCTCTTTTTCTGTTCTATTTTTTTAAATTATTTTAAACAAAAATTTTACTGGTAAATTTAATTATACATAATAGTGGAATTGAGTAAGAAATATTCACAGATGCATATAAAATAATTTGACCACTCTTCCTCTCTAGTATTTTTCTCCTCTCCTCTTCTCTCTTCACTTTTGAAGGCATTCTCCAGTGATGAAGGAGATATATCTTTGTATTTTGATAGAAGAGTGTTTTTTAAACTCTCTCATTAAGGCTAACATGATATGGCAAATTAATGTTCAACAAGAAAATATAGAACTATTTGGTTAAGTTTTAAAAAAAACTAGCTTATGAATGAATAAAAAAGAATCACCACTTTCTCCAAGAAATATGAAAAAAGAGTTTTCCTTCCAAAATCTCCCTTTGTATTGTGTCTACATTCACACAGAATTTATCATTGTTTTATAAATGGCAAATTATCTCATTTTTCTGGGAAGAAATAATAAGAACAACTTATACTTGCATTATATATAATGACTAACTTTCATTCTCTTTTTGTACATGGTCATCCAATTTCATGACTCTGAAGCACTTCAAACCTGATTCATTTTTTCAGAAAGATATTTATGTAAGCTAAGAAACTGAAAAAAAATATATATATATATATCAGCTTTGAAATTACATTGTAATTTATGTATTATAAATTATGATTTTCTGTCACAACTATTTAACTTCAGCATTGTTTTACAAAGCTTACATTTGTTCTCTTGTGATTTTTTTAGGTCAAAATGCCAAAAAAAGAATAAGATTGAGGCTATATTTAAAATAAGTATGCACAGGTTTACTGTGTGTTAAGAAGATCATCAAAACATCATAGAAGCAAGGCATGATAGCACATTCCTGTAATCGCAGTAGCTTAAGAGGCTGAAACAGGAGGATTTTGATTTAAAAGCCAGCCTCAGTAACAGTGAGGCTCTAAGCAACTCAGTGAGACACTGTCTCTAAATAAAACACAAATAGGTCTGGAGATGTGGCTCAGTGGTCAAGTGCCCCTGGGATCAATCCCTGGTACAAAAAAAAAAAAAAAAAACATGAAAACTCCAACCCAAGGTATAATGAAATGGGTATTCTAACAACAATGACACACAATGAAAGCAAGATACTATCTTTAATTTGTTCATTTTCAAGCAGGTATTTCATTGCTGTAATATTACCCCTGATAAAAGAATTGTCAAATATTATAGAAATATCTTTAAATGGGTTAAAAATAGCTGAGCATTTTTTTGTCATCTTTAAAAAAATATAGCTCGTCATTGTTTGAATAATATTTGACTCGTTCAAATGAAGTTTTAATATGAAGGAAATCACCTGGTTGTACTGAAGGGCTCCTGTTACATAATGCAACTCTAACCCTAGCCCTAACCCTAACCCTAACCCAACCTAACCCAGGCAGTTTGGGACAGCATTTAGTGTCAAATAGTAGAATGAATCTGATCATTTTTTTCTGTGTATACATATGAACATACCACAGTGAATTTCACCTTAATGTATATGCATAATGCATAATTAAAAAAAAAATTTAAAACTACAAATAAGTATAAGATCAGTAGTGCAGAAGAAAGAGAACACAGAGATGAAGCAGGGGAGAAAAAGTGGAAGTATTGGCCACTGAATTAGAGCACATTATATTTAATGCTTATTTTAAAATTAACCTCAATTTTATTTATATGTAATGCACTTTTAAAATATTCATCAAATAAAAGAATAATTTAAAAAGTTGCAATGAGAGTAAGTGGAGGGATTGTGGCTTAATGGTAGAGTACTTGTCTACATGTGTGAGGCACTGAGTTCAATCCTCAGCACCACATAAAATAAACAAACAAAATAAAAATATTGTCCATCTACAACTAAATAAAATATTTTTAGAAAGAGTAGGTGGAAATTCTCAGTAAGTGGGCACAACACTTAAAAGGATCAGGACAGAGTAATTTCTCTAAAGAAGTGTATATATTTTAGGAAGCTTCAAACTTGCAACTAAAGCAATGTTGGTGGAAGAGAGACAGAAATCAGAGATGTATAACTTTTCAGGTAACAATGCTGCCTTTTTGAAAGACTCTACTTGGGAGATTCTTGAGAATGCCATTAGAAATATTGGCATTTTAAAGATAAATATAACAGATGAGGTATACCTTAGTTTATTTGACTAACAAAGCCATTTTACTATGCTGAAGTATATTGAATCATCATGGTTTTTTTTTAAACATATGCAACTAGAAAATTTTAGTAAAGCTAGAAAGATTCATATTTGGTGATCCAGTTCAAGGATTTAAAGAATATACCATGAAGATGTTTTCAAGCATTTACTACCACCATATGTATATTCTACCTATTACCTAGATAAATTAAGCAATTTGAGACGATTCAGAGCAACAACCACTGGCGTGGAAAAAGATAGCTGGGTTGTTGATCAAGATAGATTAAAGATGCTGCCAAGAAAGTTGGCCCATGAATTTGTTACCAGGGCTGCAGGAGACTCCTGCCCATTCATTCTGTCATTCACAGGCCCCAACTCTGATCATCAGAATGTTTTTAACCACTTTTCAGGTTACAATTCCCTTCATCATGGCATGATGATATTTTCCTTCATCACAAGTATGACAGTTTATAGAGAAAAAACTATGTAGGAAATTTTGTCTCTAGGTACTATGTAAGGATAATATAAAAAGTTAAATAAAACAACAGTCACTAATATGGCAGTATGTAAAAATGTGGATGTGTAACCCATGTGATTCTGCAATCTGTATTTGGGGTAAAAATGGGAGTACATAACCCACTTGATTCTAATGTATGAAATATTATATGTCAAGAGCTTTGTAATGTTGTGAACAACCAATAGAAAAAAAAGAAGTTAATCTGACAAGTATCAGAATGTTCTCAGAGTATAGTTATAGCAACACTGGATACTAAAGGTTTAAGTTATAATCTTTCAACTGTTTTATGTTTTCACATAAAAGCAGTTTTGTCACAATATAACTTTTTGAATTACAGAACTTCAAAAATACTTAACTAAAAGTCTAATAGACAAGATTACATATAGGAGAACACTAAGATAAGAAAGTTTGATAGTTTGCTTCCATATGTAAAATGGAAAAGTGGGTGAAAGATAAACTTCCTAGATTAACATTTCAAAACTACATTCATTTCCTAACATTACTTCTACAAATTATATGGTCTAGTTAGCTTTTGAATGCTACTGATATCACCTTGAGTAAATTTATATCTCAACAAGATAATCACTATGCAAACACTGTTGGTGACAGAAAAGTCAGAGAAAATGCATAAAAAATATTTTTATGTGAGCTTTGATTAAAAGAGAACAAGTGAATAAAAACAGACAAGACCAAAAGCACAGCATGAGTAAGAGAGATATTATACAATCAGCACAATTCATGAAGACCACCAAGAGGCATGGTAATAAAAACATGTCCAAACATTTACTTGTAAATATATGTTCCCATCCATGTACTACTGGTGTAGCCTAAAGATAGAAGCATTTTAAGGTTCACTAACTGAAAATTGGCTAAGTGATATAGTCATAAAACAGAATTCTATTAGACAAAAGAAAAAATAAAATAGGGATGCTTGCTACAACACAGAGGATTCCTGAAAACAGTATTCTAAGCCAAAGAAACTGGTTAAAAAAGACACTGTTGTATAAATCTACTTGTATGAAATATCTACTACAGAGTGATTTTAGAGTTGAAACCAAAAGTCAACTTTCTCAAAAAGATCCCAAAAAGCAAAAATTAATATCAAGAATCAGTAAATGGGAGCTGATAATTCAGTGGTAGAGTGCTTGCCTAGCATGTATGAGGCTCTGGGTTTGATTCTCAGTACCAGACATGAATAAATAAAGATACCTTGTCCATCTAAAACTAAAAATATGTTTTAAAAGAATCAATAAGGGACTGGGGTTTTAGCTCAGTGGTAGAGTGCTTGCTTCTCAGGTGTGAGGAATTGAATTTGATCCTCAGCACCAGATAAAAATAAAGATATTGTGGTGTGTATATATAACTAATTTTTAAAAGGAATAATAAGTGGGTTGATATAAATCTAAAAAACTTTTTTTGCACCAAAGGAAACCATCAAGAATATGAACACAGAGCCTACAGAATATGAGAAATCTTTGCTATGTGCAGCTCAGATAGAACATTAATCTCCAGAATATACAAATATTTTAAATTATTTAATACCAAAAGAACAACAAAAACAACAGCAAACCCCAAATAACTCAATAAATAAATGGGCAAAAGAACTGAAAATGCACTTCACAGAAGAACATATGCAAATGTTCAACAGATATATGAAAAAAAATTTCAACAATCTTAGCAATTAGAGAAACGGAAATGCTACACTGAGATTTCATCTCACTCAGGTCAGAATGGCAATTGAGATAAATACAAGTAATTATAAATGTTGGCGGCAGTGTTGAGAAAATGTTTACTTACACCTTGCTGATGGGACTGAAAATTTGTGCAATCTCTCTGGAAAGCAGTATAGAGAGAATTTAGAAATTTTGGAATGTAACCACCATTTGACCCACTTATCCCACTCTTTGGTTTACACACAAAATCCTTAAAATCATCATACTAAAGTGGCAGAGCCACAAAAATGTCTACAGCAGCTCAAATCACAATAGCTAAGTTTTGAAACCAAATGAGGTGCTCTTCAATAGATGAATACATTTAAAAAATGTGTCATATAGGCATAATGGAATATTACTCAGGTGTGAGAAAGAATGAAATTATGGAATTTGCCAGGAAATGGATGGAACTTGAGATTATCATGCTAAGTGAAATAAGCCAATCCCCCAAATCCAAAGGCTGAAAGTTCTCTCTCATATGTGGATGGTAATACACAGTAAGGATTGGGAGAGGGGGAAGAATAAAAGTTTATTGGATTTGACAAAAGGGATGGTAGTGAGAACAGAAAAAGAAGAGACAGTGGAAAAAATCTGACATGATTTTCCTCTGTTCACATATGAATACTTGATCAGTGTAACTCCAACTTATATATAAATATAAAAATGTGAAGTTATACTCCATGCATATAAATGTCAAAATACAGTCTACTGTCATGTATATCTTAAAGAACAATAAATAAAAAATAAATAAAATTACATTTGTTTACATTTATAAATTACTAAAAATATATATATTGGCAGTTTTCTAGGACTTTAGATGTGTAGGGATTAGAAAACTGACAGCTAAGAGGTTCCATGTTTCTTTTCAAAAACATGAAAATCTTCTAAAAATGTTTAAATGGTTATATAACCATATATAACTATCAATGAAATAAGAGACACTGAATTTTACATGTTAAATAGGTGATTTGTATTGCATGTTCATTCTACGTATCATAAAAATGCCTTTTAAGAAATCTACTAAAAAAAACTTAGCTAACGCTTTTCATTGTATAGTTTAGATGTTCATCCAGACATAATATAAATATTTATATGCTTTCATAATGTATCTAAAATAAAAGAAAAAAAAATAAAGAAACGGTCAAAGTTTTTCAATACTTAAACAATAACCTAAAACATATCTGTATTTTGAGAAAATCATAAAAACATCTTGTACCCTTTTAAAAAAATAATTTAGTAATTACCTGAAGATTTTGTATAGATGTACAAAACTGAAGATATAGATAACAAAATTTGCTGAGACTTTTTATTAAATAGTACCTCTGATTAATTTTCCTTGTTGTACCATGAAAGTAGAGATAGCATTAAAAGCTTCTGGGTTACAGAATAAAAGTCTCAGCTTTCTTCAGACTAGATATTTTAATGAATGATCCACGATTTTGTAAGAGGAAAATTCCAAAAAAAATTTAAGTGTAAGAAATAATTACAGTATAAAGATACCAAAATATAATAAAATCAATTATAATGAAAACGTAAAGAAAGCTGTTCACTGAAATTAGTATCCCAAAACACTTTTTATTAGAATACATCAATTACTAATTGGGCATTATGTAAAATTGTGGATGTGTAACCGACGTGATTCTGCAATCTGCATTTGGGGTAAAATTGGGAGTTCATAACCCACTTCAATCTAATGTATGAAATATGATATGTCAAGAGCTTTGTAATGTCGTGAACAACCAATTAAAAAAAAAGAAAAAAAAAGCATGTGTAGATTTACAGTTGACATGTTCAATTGTGTACATGTTTTCATTATAATTTCCTGAAATGTTCACATCACTCATGACATGTTGACATAAATGTTGAATAATTGTAATGAGGGAATTTTGCCTCAGGATAATATGGTTTGATAATGTATTTGCTATGTGTAGGAGGTTCTTGGGGATTGTCCCCATTGAGGTATGTGTATGTTAAAATGCATTGCTTATTAGTGATGTCTATGCATGAGGTTTGTGGGAACATGGATGAAAAAAAGAGTGATAGGAATTTTAATTCTGTAGCTCTTTTGTATTTTTAATTCTGTAGGCCTTTTCCCCTAGGTTCAAGGGTGCCAGGCCTAAGTTCTTCTAGGATAATAGCTGGTTCTGTCTCAGGGTCTGTTCTGTCCATTTCTTGGCCTTGTGTGTGGGCAGAAGGCTGCCTCCTTGCTGTCCCTCTCCACTTGTCTCCACACAAAAGGAGCCATACAACTGCTAGCAGGAGTTGTTTGGTGTCTGTATTGTGCTATGTGTGGCAGAAATTGGTGGTGGCCCTTGTCCCCTGGCAACAAAGAGTGCACCACCTCCATACTTCAGCAGGAATTGGGGAATGGCAGGGTGCACGTGGATGGTTGTGCTCTGGGCCACACTGGGCTCAGCTGGGTGCCAATGTGTGTTTTAGCTACTTGGAATGAACCAGACCACTGTGTAATGCTGAAAGTGGTAGGAGGTGTGCACAGGAGGCTAGTCCTAGCCCTGAATAATCCCAGGGATACTGGGAGCTCAGGACAGGGGTCTTTGCAGCAGTGTGGCCCACCATGGTATGGCAGTAGAGGGGCTGTGGGTTACCTGAGAGGTCAGAGTCATATTCACTTTCTAGGCCAAAGGGTGGGGTGGTGTGTGGGAAGGAAAGTAGATGTTATAGTGCCCAAAAGAATTATGTGTGGTAGGAGGGCTTAACATAATCTTCAATTATGTAAATGCAAATCAAAATTTTATTAAGGTTTTATTTCACCCCAAAAAGAAATGGTATATGCAAACTGGTGAGAATTTGGAAAAAAGAAAATGCTTATGCAATGTTGGTGGATATAAAAATTATTTATTCAGTATAAAGAAAGAATATCTATATCTATATATCTATATCTATATTTATGTAATTATGTATATGTAGAGATATTATTTATATCTCTACATTAATGCTTCAATGACATCAATTCTATAATTAGCGATTTGACTATTCTATTTGTATACCTCCATATAGCAGATTTTGATTTAATACACTATATATGTATATATTCCCAGGTATATATCTTTGGTAAAAAAGTAAGCATACAAATGAGATACCTTCATAACCATGTCTATTTAGGTACTATTCACAATAAGATATGGAATTAACTTTGGTGCATTTCAAAAGATTAATGAAGAAAAAAATAATGGCATATACACAGGATGAAGCTCTATTTTGTCATAAGGAAGAATGAAACTTCTCATTTACAGGACAATAATTGGAAATGTACATTACCATGTCACATAAAATTAGTCATAAAAACATTTTTAACATACAAATTCTCTCACTTGTGTAAACTAAAGAAAAACAATGTGGAGAAGAAGGAGAAAACAAATTATTTGTAAAACATAATTGGATGTGTGAGAGAGAGAGAGAGAGAGAATAAAGACATCGGGAGAAGTGTATTCAATCAAAGCCTGATATATGCAAGTGTGCAAATAGAATAGTCAACCCATTAATTATAGAATTGATGTCATGAAAGCATTAATTTAGAGATATAAATAAAATGCAAATTCAGTAATTTTAAGAAAAAAAACTGATGAGCAAGAACTGAAATTAAAACTGTTACAAAAAACAATACTTTGATATTTTTATAGCAATGATATTGACAATGATTTCTGGGAAATGACATACCTTAGTTAGTTGCACATTGTACCACAAAATACCTGAATAAAACAATTTATAAAGAAAAAAAGCTCATGAACCTCAGTTTTTAGTGTTGAACTCCATAGTGCCTTTTTTGCTCAGTTCTGGAGAGGGCTCTGAATTATGGCACACCCTGGCAACACCATGTGTGCAAGAAAATGCTCACACCTCAAACCAGGAAGCAAATAGAGAGCACAGTTGGGTTACACATCTAGTGGGAATGCCCACTGACCTATGTGCCTATATCTGAGCCCTTCCAAGGGTCTCACTACCATCCAGTTGCATCACTGGGACAGCAGATATTTAATACATAGGTCTTTAGGGGACATTCAATGTGTGGTCTTTAATGTGATGCCAAAAGCATGAGCCACAATTCAGAAATAGACAAGCAGGACTATGTTATAACTCAAAGGTCCTGTTAGCAAAGAATTCGAGAGTAAAAAGTCAACAGAATGGGAGAATAGATTCCCAAACCAGATATATGACAAGGAGTTAATATCCAAAGTAAATGGTAGGCAGTGCTATCTCAAGAATAAGTAATAAATAAAAACTTAATTGAAAATGGTCAAACAATCTTAATAGATATTTCCTCCCAAAAGCATAGAAATGAAAAAAAAATGTATGAAGAGACTTTCAGTGTTAAGCATCATCATGATAATGATAACTAGTCAAAACAATAATGATAGTAAGTAAAGCCTGGTATAAAGGCTATCATTGTAAAATATGTGGTTCAGACTTTGGGGGAGTATGGACACTTCTTTACTGGACTTTCAATTTTGGCCATGCAGGTATTTACATATTTATGTCATATATATTAAGAGGACAGATATCATCAAAATATTTTTACCATGATGTAAAATTAAGGGTATATCCACAAGTGATAGATCAGATTGTGATTGTTGCACAATTTTGAATGTTTACCAAAAAAAAATTAGATTCTCTAAATATTTGGATGTGTAAACTTCAACAAAAAATTTGTTTTAAAATAACTGACTAAATATTTCTACTTCCAGTGGAAATAAAAACATGTTTTTAAAAGAACATATTTATGTACAACTATTCATAACTTTCTAAATGATTTAACTGACATATGTGCATCTTCTTTTTAATTTACTTTTTTAGTTGTAGATAAATGCAATACCTTTATTTTATTTTTTAATTTTAATGTGGTACTGAGAATTGCATACAGTGCCTCACATGTACAAGGCAAGCACTTCAAAGCTGAGCCACTACACCGGTTTGACACATGTACATCTTTATTGTACAATATAATAATTTGATACATATATTAATTAAAATGGTGTAATTAGTATGTTGCCTCCTCAAATACTATCATTTCTAATTGTTGACCACATTTATTATTTTTAGTAAATTTGAATCATATCATAAATTGTTGTAGGTATGCAATAGAACACCAGAACTAGTCACTCCTACATGTTTGTGTCCATTTTAAAATTTGCCTACAACTGAAGTTTCAAGTGTTTAACACTTTTTTTTTACATATCCATATAATGTCAAACTATTTAGACATAAAGAAAGTGATGCGTGTAATTTCAGCAGCTTGGAAAGCTGAGGCAGAAGGATTACTATTCAAATCGAGCCTCAGTAACTTAGCAAGGCCTTAATCAAATTTTAAAGACTCTTTCTTACAATAAAATAAAATGAACAAAAATGGACAAAAGATTTCTGTTCTCTGAAAACTTTAATTTATCTGAGATACAGAAAATATGTTCAACATATAAGTTACATAAAATGTTTGATTTGAAATAAAGTATAAATAAGAAAATTTTTGAATGTCCCCTTATGGTAGAAATTAAATGATGCTAACAAATTTGGGAAAATGATTTGTACAAGAAATGAAAAAAAACTGAAATGTTTTCTGCAGTTAAAAATTCACGAGAAATTCTATGGTGAGTACAAAGTCGCATTGCAGCACACTGTTTTCAACTGACAGAAATGTTACTCTGAAAAACTGTGTTTTTATATTTATACTTGCCTTATAATGTGTGTGTTTGTGTTTGTGTGTGTGTGTGTGTGTGAAAGAGAGAGAGAGAGAGAGAGAGAGAGAGAGAGAGAGAAAGAGAGAGAGAGAGAGAGAGAGAGAGAGAGAGAGAGAGAGAGGGGAGAGAGAGAGAGAGAGAGAGATTCATAATTGCTTAGGTAAGAAAAATTTTAAAATGTGATGTCAATAGTTAAAAATGACCTGGAATACTGTTTCCCCATTATTTATGCAATAACCAATTCTTGGGATTTATGTTATTGTTGTTGTTGTTGGTGGTTGTATGTATCTTATTTCAACAGAATCCCCTGCTTGTAACAGAGTTGGCTTGAGTCATGTTCTTCTATAACCTGTTCTAAAAACAGCCTAATCTCCTAATTATTGGAGTTTGCTGGAGCAGAGGTTTTCTAAGTGTGGTTTCAATGTCAGCAGCTTCAGACTCATAGAATGGCTATGAAAGCCCATTCACAGGACTTATCTGGAGTGGCAGTGCTAGTGGTCCTCTGCCAGGCCAGTTTTTTTTTTTTTATTAGCCTAGAAGGTAAGAGGCACTCTGAGAAAGAACATCTTAGAAGTCACTGGCATTTACCAGAATGGGAGGGGTCCTCCCATGGAGGTGGTTGGAATCCTGTGATTGGAAGAGTTCAGATACAATTTGGTAGATCCACTTGAACAGAATTCATAAAAGTAGCACCTAAAGGCTCTATCCACATCACTCTATTACATTTATTTATTAATTCTTTGGGCAAAAATTTGTATCAAAAACACAGTTACACCATGTGTTTGTGGCAAGGTACTAGATTTGAACTCTAAATATCTCGTATTTTCAATAATCTTTGCAGCTTATGATTTATAGAACATCACCATTCAATATATTTTGCTATTACGGAAATACCCTGTGTCTATCCTGTCTAATCCTGTAGCTCCAAGAACATGATATTTTGGTATATATATCCCACAACAAAAGAACAGAGTTTATCACTTTGATAGATTACATAGCCAATGGCCACAAAATTGGGTTGCATCATTCTAGGACACAAAAGCAGAAAATGGACCTTTATTTATATGTAGTGCTGAGAGTCAAAACCAGTTCCTCACACGTGTTATGTGAATGCTATTCCTCTAAGCCACAAGTCTAGCCCCTTTATCATGTTGTTTATAAAGAAGTAAACCAAAAATGTTATTGTATGAGTAAAGATAAGTGAGGGTTTTTAGTTTGTTTGTTTCTTTCTTTTTTTAACATTAATTTTTTAGTTGTAGGTGGTAACAATACATTTATTTATTTATTTATTTATTTATTTATTTATTTATTTATTTATTTATTTATTTGATTCAGTGGCACTAAATATCAAACTCAGTGCCTCACACATGATAGGTGAGGGCTCTTTTTCTGAGCTACAACCCCAGCTCCAAGTATTTTAAAAATTACCTTTGGCCCTCTGATTTTTGGTATAAAGAATCTAAGAAATAACCTAGTCCAGATCTTCTCATTTTGTAGGAAAAAAGGGGGAATTCAGAAAAATATCTAAATCATATTGAGTTGCATCTCACATTAATGGAAGATTAAGTTCATTTACAAATAAATAATAGGACCTCAAATAAAACAGCATTTTTTTCTGTAATTTGATTATGTTCTTTTCCATATGATTCTGGAAAATGTGGCTTTAATCAGCATTTGAACCTATTTGTATATCTGAAAAAAAGTACTACTTGGACACTATGTATTTAAATAATCATTTACAGTAGGCTTAAATGAAAAAATCTATTTTACAACACTTTTACAGAGGAGTACTGGTAACTCTTCTTTGATTCATTTTTATGTTTTATATGTATCACATTCAAAAATTTCCTTAAATTGAGGTTGTTTAGATACCTGAGGCATCAATTTCATGGGTGTTTCTGAACCATCTAAAATCATGTGCCAGATTCAACTAGAAAGTTCTTAAAGTTCAACTTCTCTCAAGGTAAAAATGTATTTTCATTCTATGGTTTTTCTCACTACTTTTTCTTATCTTTCTTGGAAGATGCTTACTTTTCTCCATAAGATAGTGCTGGTGTTACCTTAATTTAGAATTCAGTATTAATCCGAATAAAAATGTCAGATTGTGGGCTGAGTGTGTGGCTCAAAAGTACAGCACTTACCTAGCACATGTAAGAAACTGAGTTCAATCCTCAGCATCACATATTAGCTATCTATTGAACACTTTCAGAGTTCTTCATGAACTTGAACACCAAAAAGTCAAAAATGAGAAACTGTATTAAGAACTATATTATTTAGGATCTTGGCTCTTCTAACAATAGTGTCAAAAGGTTAAATGAAGTAACATAGAACTGCTGAGTCAAGCAATGGTCAGACACCATGAGAAGTTAGAAAGGCCTCAATGGGAAAAAAAAAGAGGGTAAGAATCTTGTGCAACTAACAAGTGGGTGAAGCAGAAGTATTGCAAGTTCAAAGCCAGTTTTAGCAAAAGTGAGGCACGAAACAACTCACTGATAGCCTATCTCTAAATAAAATGCAAACAAGTTCTAGGGATGTTGCTCAGGGGTTGAGTGCCCTTAAGTTCAATCCTTAATACTAAAATAATAATAATAATAATAATAATAATAATAATAAAATATTCAAAATAAACTAATTCCCAGTAATAGGCATTAATATTTTACTGTTTGTGCTTTGATAGACTAATAAAATTACAAGTATGCTCTGGTAAGTCTGAGATATAATAGTCATACAAAAATTATATCTCTTTTTGCAATGTATAGTATATGTAAAAATGCCTCATTAAATGACAGGCATACACTCTTAAAAATGCACTCAAAGTGATTTTGCCATTTTTTCAAATATCATACTGTGTACTGACATTTAGATTGTATATTATTATAACCCAAGGCTATATATCATAGTTATTGTATATAATGTCCATCACTGACTAAAAGGTCACTATGCTACACATTATTGTATGTTATAAACTTAGAGAGATCAGTGTACATATCAGAATGTTATGAATAAATAGATTTGTAAAACTAAAGAGAGATTCTTATTTGTATTTATTTATTTATTTATTTTAGTTGTAGGTGGATGCAATGTCTATATTTTATTTTATTTTTTATGTGTTGATGAGGATTAAACCCAGTGTTTCACTTGTGCTAAGCAAGCACTCTACCAGCCCTAAAAAAAGAATCTTTCAAAAAAAATCTTTACAATCAGACAATGAAAAATGAAAGTTTCCACTGATGAGAAATAGAAAATATTCATAATTTCTAAAGAAAGCTGCTGGAACTATGGGGTATCCGTGTGATACGAAACAAAGTGATTATAATCATGCTTAATATAAAAATAAATCTTTCAGAGATAATCAATATGTAACTATAAAACATTCAATAGTTAGTATATAAAAAGGAAATTTATTGTGAATCTGTTGGTACATGCTCAAAATATCAACTGCTTGAGAGGTTATGGAAAAACTAATTTTCTCAGAAAAAATGCTGAATATCTTATTTGATATAAAAAGGCTGATTCATAGTAGGGCAGGGAAGGGGAACATGGGAGGAAAAGACAAACTCTAGATAAAGCAGAGGGGTGGGAGGGGAAGTGAGGGGGTATGGGGATAGAAATGATGGTTGAATATGTTGAACATCATTATTCAAAGTATATGTAAGAAGATACAAATTGGTATGAATATACTTTGTATACTACCGAGATATAAAAAATATGCTCTATATGTGTAATAAGCATTGTAATGCATTCCACTGTAACATTTAAATAAAAATAATAATAATAATGAAAAAAAAGAAATTTCAAGAAGAGGATGAACAACTTACTGAGACTCTATTTCATTTAACATTAAGACTGGGGTCTAGTTTTGAACAGAAAAGCACCCTTTGTTTCAATTGTAAGAATGACACAGCAACGTGGAACTTATTTCTTTTCAAAGTTGTACAAAACAAAATGTTATCCAATTAATAAATTGGGTATTAAAATAATCACTTAATGAAGTCATACCTTTAAAGAGTATGATAAATTGCCTGACACATGACTAAATACACTTAATAAGAAAGTGACAAGTAAGATAAATTACCTGACATGTGACAAAATGCATTTAATAAGACAAAAACACTAAGAAAAGAAAAGCCAAGTTATTTGAATAGCCTCTTTATACAGGTGATATCTAAGTGCTCAGTACTCATAGAAATATCAGCATACTAAGAAATTAGAAAAAGACTAAATATAATAAAACCAAATACATTCAATTAAACAGTACTCATAAAAATGTGGTGTGAAAAGTTCTTATAAACTACAGATAAAGTATAAGTTGCTGCTTCTTTGTAGAAATTGTGTGCTTATTGAAGTACATGATTTTTCCTCACCAGTAGTACTAAAATATAGAAATGATTGCCCTTATAAACCATAATAACATATAAGAGTAGAGCTGAATGGTCCATAGAGTTAAAATCTGTAGGGTGGAGGAAAAGAGAATGTGCATATTTGTAAGAAGATACAAATAATAAAGGGTGAGTAAAATGATTTCTAAAGTTGAGACACATTTTGTCCACACTACATTCAACCTAACCAATAGTACAAAACATGAAGTCAGTATTATATAAATGTAACATTTGTATACTACTTCAAACACTGCACATATATTGTAAAAGAAAATATGTAGAATTTATGGGAAAATAAAAACTTGGACAAGTACATAAAAGGCCCAATTACACACATGTGTTTAGATACTACTCATCATTACAAAGACAATGATTTTTCCCTTAATGTAATCTTTAATATTTTTCATCAAAATTTTAGCATGTGGGGCTGAGGTTTTTGCTCAGCAGTAGAGCATTCACATAGCACATGTGAGACACTGAGTTCAATTATCAGCACCACATAAAATTAAATAAATAAAGGTATTATGTATAACTACAACTATGAAAAAGAAAACATTTACAAAGAAATTTTGGCATGATTAAAGGAAAGAGACCAGAAAGAAGAAATTCTTTGAAGGAAAAGTATATATGAACTATCCCCAAAACCTTCGCTTCAGAGGAGCAAATAAACTAGTAATATCATTAATTTCAGTGATGTATATTATAAAACTATAATACAATAATAAAGAGCAATATGTCATAGTATGAACCAAACACAAAGATGAATTTATATCCATGTAATTTTTTTGTATTGGTAAGAGTAATCTAATGGTCTAAGCTTATCCATATCCAAAATAAAACTAGAAGTAAATGAATAATACAGTACAATCTAAAGTTAGATGTTTGGGCTGAGGTCACAGTTTCCTGAGTGTCTGTGTGCAGAATATGTAAGGTACTGGTTAAAACTCATCACAAAGAGTAGATGTTCAGGTGAGGTGAAGTTAGAAGTTTTATTAGTCAGCCTTTTTCACAACTATGACTAAAGAAATTGAACAGAGAAATTACAGAGGAATAAAAGTTTATTTGCCTGCTTAGGGTTTCAGATGTCTTAGTCTACAGAAGACTGCTCCATTTCTCAGGAATCAAGGTGAGGCAGAATATCATGGCAAAAGGATGTGGTAGAGGGAAAAACTTACATGGTGATCATGATGCAGAGAGAGACTCTGTTTGGGGGAAAAATACAAATTTACAATCCAAAGCCAAATCCCAACTTTTTACTTCCTCCAATGACTTCACTATGACTTCATCTACCACAGTTAATTCATTCAGGGATTAATTCACTGATGAGGTTAAGGCTATGACCAAATCATTTCTCCTCCTAACCTTTCTGCATTATCTCACATGTGAGCTTTTCGGCGACAACTACAACTGAACCATAACAAAAATTTAGCAGAATATGAGGCTTCTAACCCTTTCTTTCTTTACTGATACATTGAATACACATCTACTCATATTATATGTCCTTCTTTTACAAAGTCATAAATGAGTTCAGATACATTGGACAATTGAAATTTAAATACAATGGACAATTGAAAAAATACCAACAATGAAATGAGTACGAATAGCTGGGATACACCTGGGCATTTGAGTTGCTGAGTGAAGTGCCACATATGTGAAAAAAATCCCCCCAAATTCAGGGGTCACCTTAAATAAAAAGAGATTGAGATAATATATAAGCTGACTTTAAAATTTTCTGTGATTCTCATCTTAACTTATCCACTGGTTAGAGAAGAAGTAATATATAAGTATGAAAATGACAAAGTGGTATTCTTCTACTTGGTGTCTTTTCATTTGCATCACAATCTGAAGTAAGGGTAGAAAAGTTAAATATCAAAGATGTCAATTTGTATCAAAAAAGACATTTGCCAGTGGTTTTGCTAACTTCTGTTGTTGGAAGAATTGCTTCTCTCTCAACTCAATTATAGATACCAAATGGAAAAATTAAGCAAACTACTGATAGACTCAATAACGTTTGAGCACTTTCTGAGTCATGGCCTACCCTTGTTCACTCCAGTAATAATTCCAGGACTACCAATTGTTTTCAAAAGAAGTTTCTCTATGTATTGAGCATCTAAAATTAGTGACTTCTGTTCTAGGGAGTATATTCTAAACATCCAATTTCTATAGTAATAGATACTGAGCATGTTCAAATATTCATACATTACAAATAGTTGGATTTGCATTGTTTGTAACTACTCCCCAAAACTAAAATTTGCAGCAGTAGTGTTAAAAATGTTTTAGAAATCACATATTGTTGTATCATCTCAAAAAATACTTAAAGTATACTCTTCTAGCTTCTTGAAAGCCTGGAATAAAACGCACTTGCATCAGAAATTTAATGCATCAGTCAATTGAAAACTTTCCTGCACCCTGTGCAGTCTTGTTAGAATGCCTATGATAAAAATCTGAAAGATAAAGGCTGGTGTTTTGGCTCAATTATAGAGTGCTTTCCTAGCACATGGAAAAGACTGTGTTTAAGCATCAGAACCACATTAAAATAAGTAAATTAATTAAAAGTTATTTGTTTATCTATGACTAGTAAATAAATAAGTAAAATATTTAGAAGTAAAAAATAAAAATCTAAAAGGTAGTAGGTACTCCAGAGCATATAAGCATGGGTACAAAAACTCAGTTGTAAAAATGCTGGTGAGAATTAAATAGAATAAAACTATTTTTGAACATGCTATTAAGGATCTTCAATAAGTTAAAATAAAAATGCCACATGATTCAGTAGTAGTAATTCTGGGTATGTACCTTAAAAAAATGGAGTCAGTAGATCATAGAAAACACTGCATTTATATTTTCATTGAAGTATTTTTCACAGAACTTGGTAAAAGAACTGAAGTACCTTTAAGGTAAATGGTAGGTTGGGCATGGTGCCACATACCTGTATTCTCAGCAGCTTGGGAGGGTGAGACAAGAAAATCATGAATTTAGAGCCAGTCTCAGCAACTTATCAGCCAGTCACTAAGCAAATCAATGAGAACTTGTCTCTAAATAAAATATAAATAAGGAGCTGATGATTTAGATCACTGGTTGAGTAACTCTGATTTCAACACACAACAAAATAAATAATTAAATAAATAAATAGGCCCAATACATTTGTCCTATGCTTTATTTTCCAAGAAGCAATTTACTTGCACCCTTTCTGGATTAACTGGACAGGATGTGTCACATTCTTTACCAAACTATTATCTGAAGGAGAAATGCAGTTTCAAAATAATGTTTGTATGAGAAACACAAGTTACACTGAAATCAAGAATTTTGTGATCCTGTTAAAGACCAGATTCTGGAACTCAGAGAAATAAAGATAATTCCTACTAAACATAAAATCTTCAAGAGTTTATGATTAAGAATTCAATTAGAAATCATGAACATGGGGCAAATTAACCTAAAGTTGTCATGGCAGTACTTGAGAATTTGATATTATCCTGCTGTCAGTCCAAAGTCAAAAAGTGTACCTGGGCAGGACTATTTAGAATATTTTTTCTCTCATGTTTAATGCTCACAAAGAGAAATCAAAATTTGTAAACTGTCATCCATTTCTTAAAATATACATATATTTTAGAGGCACTTCAGAATAGTAGGCTTTTAAGTAATAGGCTTTAACTTCTTTAAGGGTTTTATTGGGATGTAGAAACATTGCATCCTCAGGGAATTACTTATGAGTAGAAATCTCAAGCTTTTTTCTCATCAGATGTTTAGAAGTAATAAAGCTTACCAATAATCACAGGTATTCTTTAAATTGTAAAAAAAAAATTATAAAAATAAAGGCCCCTCTAGGGTCAACAGGCACTTCTGAAGGCTGCTCATAAATTACAACTATATTTCTGTCTCTTTTTTTTTCACTGAAGCCACTCATCCTTCAGGATCTCTGGATCTCTGGTAGCTAGGGCTTGACCCCAGCAATAGAGATTTATTTTTTTTTTCCTTTAAATTTAATGTAGACTTTGTTGATGGGCTGTATTGAGCTATAGTTGTGTGTGTGTGTGTGTATATATATATATATATATATATATATATATATATATATATATATATATATACCTGTTATTTGTGCTCATGTTCTCATAGTACCCCATACCAATGGTGGGGGGGGGAGGACATCATAATCCTACCATTATGCTCAAGACAAAATTGCAAATAAGTGTGTTTTTAATTGCTTTTACTCCAGAGTCTGGGATACTGACAGATCTAGAGACCTGGCATTCTCCATCTCTTTTTCATTTTTAACGTTAATACTAGAAACTTTAAATTTTATTTGTGCCTCATTTTTTTTTCAGGAAGTAGAAACATTGCTGCATCAGGGAATTATTTATGAGTAGAAATCTCAAACTGTTTTCTCATAAGACCAGAGAACAGAAGTATTAAAAAAAATTTAAACTGTGTTTTTTTATAAAAATATATACATATGTATTCAGAAATTGATTTATCCTTATATACAGTGATAAATTTAAATGCACTTCTGTCTGGGCTTGGTCTATGTATTGGGAGAAAACAATGCCATGATATGATTTCATCCTGAGACACTTAATGCAATTCATAGCAAAGTATGAAAAATAAAAAGATTCCAGGGCTATGAAACATTATTTTATATCAGTTAGTTTAAAATCAACCTCAGGAGAATAAGAGACCCTGTCCCAGGAATACATATATTTAAGAATGTTTTAATCTGTCCATCAATCTATATATCAATCTGTGGTCATTGGGGCTCTGTAGAAAGTACCCATGGATCTGATTCCCTTTTTTTTTTTCTATTTTTTTTTTTTTTTTTTTTTTGCTACTGGAGATTTAACTCCATGTCACATGATGACTGAGCCACATCTCAGCCATATTTTTATTTTATTTAGAGGGAGTGTCTCATTGAATTTCTTAATACCTAACCATTGCTGAAGCTGTCTTTGAACTTGCAATCCTCCTTCCTCAGCCTCTCCAGTTGCTGGAATTACAGGCATGCACCACAGCTCATGGTTGATCCCCATTCTTTTATCAACAACAACAAAAAAAAAGCAGCGAAAAACCTGTCTTCCTGACATTATTTCTTTCTGGATTGGATCCAACTTAGTGTCACTCAAACATTTGGCCTGCTAGGCTTTGTTTGGAGGAAGTGCCTGATCTGTCTCTTAGGTGAGAACTGTCCAATTCTCACACAGCCAGTGATGAGGGGCAGGCTTGCACAATCTTCTATTTCTTTTGTTTCTGGAGCCTGCATTCTTTGAATCCATTTCTATGATTTCAGTCCTCGATCAGGAGCCCCAGGTTTCTGAACTACACAGGAGCTGAAAGAAAATATGGGGGAAAGAAAATAAGCATACTGAAAGCCAGGATGTGGTAAGTGTGTGTTTGTATGTTGAGACTGGGTAGGTAGGCTATTTGAAGCCAGTGGGACTGGCGATGGCAGGAAATGGAATTGGTGGTCAGGGACTCCTTAGACTTCTCTCCAGAGTCTGGTGGCCAGAAGGTCTCTCTGTGGCAATTCAGTCTTCAGTTTGCTCTGACTAGTCTAGTGGAGCTTAGATCAGCATTTGAGATACCTCTGGCATTCTTTTCCATCATTGTATGGTGTTTTTAGGGCCTTCCTGAATTCCTATGTGGGAATCTGTGTGCCACTAGCCTGGCATGACCCCAGATTGTGTGTTGAAGACTTGGATAATCATCATGAGAGGTTCCCCACTCCATTGGCTGTGTTCCTGCATGAGAGAAGCTGTGGTTTTGAAGTACCCCTAGTTTTGCTCCTCCTGAAGTTTTTTTTTGTTGTTGTTGTTGTTGTTGTTCAAGTTTGTTGGTAACCAGGAATTAATTCTAGAAATATTTATCTACTGATTCACAATCTCAGTCAATTTTTTTTATATTTTTATTTAGAGACAAGGTCACACTGGGTTGCTTAGGGCCTCAGTATGTTGTAAGGCTAGCTTTGAACTTGCCATTCTCATGCCTCTTGAACTTTATAAATGTAGGGTTAGCAGTATCTCAAATCCTGAACAGCTATCTGACATCCAGAATTCCAGTTTAGCTATCCTTAGGTCTGAGAATAAATCTCTAAATTTCCAGCTCTCCCTTCAATTTCCCTAAACAAGGTTTCCAAAATGACCAGGCTGCTTTATAATGGAGAGCTTTCTCCCACACCCAGAGGCTAATGGATAGATATGTTAATGAGCACCATTAAGGCCTATTTAAAATGTAAAGCACATTGAGGCTCACTTGAGGAAATACCTTTAACCAAATTATTTGTCCCCGGGGTGAATCCAGATGGAAGTTACAGGAAGGAGGATGGGATTCAGAAAGAAAAGATGTAAACCTAGGTGGTAGCCTAGATGCTTTTTTAAATATTTATTTTAAGTAGATTTTGTCTAGTGCTCTATCCAAAACCACACATATACTCCAAAGCTGGCACTGAAAACCAGCCTCTACTCAGAGAAAAGCCTTTCCTAGGAATGGGCATGAACTTTGTCCTTGGAAAGACCCAAAGAACACTCCTAGGCACACACCCACCCTGCAGAGATTTTAATCTACAAATAATAGAAGAGATCTGATTCAGTCAGGCTAGGTGAGGACCCATAGCACCCCCTAGAAACCACCAATCAGCATGAGGCAGGGAAAATACCTGCAATGCCAGATGACCCGCCCAGTACTTTGTGGTGGTTGATAATATGTTGGACAACCATGTAGTACAGCACATCCTCACTTTGTGGTTTAAACCAATCATTTCAAACAAATCCCCCTCTTGTACTAACCAATCACCCCTACCCAACTTGTTTGCTGTTGGGTGCAGAGCAGGCTGAACTGTGTTGTCTGCAGGGCAGGCTGAACAGTTGTTGGTTGCAAGATAGCCCATGCACTAAAACCCCCATCTAATTGGTCCTTTATCACCTGTTTGCCTCAAGTCTAAACATTCAACCTTGCTCAAGGCTGAGCACTCAACCCCTCTTGGGCCAACAAGGCAGCTTGCAGACCCAGAGGCCTCATTAGATTTGGGCTATAAAAACTCCATCCTGCCAGGACCCTCTCTCTCTTGCTCTTTCTCTCTCTCTCTCTCTCTCTCTCTCTCTCTCTCTCTCTCTCTCTCTCTCGCTCGCTCTCGCTCTCGCTCTCTTTATCTTTCTTGCGCACGCTGTCTGTCTCTTGCTCTCTCCCTCTTTATCTCTTCTCTTTTCTCTCTTCTTTCTTTTCTCTTTGTTGCACTGCTGCAATAAAGATCTTTTGGTTGCTCAGAGTGTTGTGGTCACTTTCCTTTCATTTCCAACAGTGAATATGCTAATCATGTTTTAGAGTTGTTTTATTATTTTCCCGCAGTGCGTGATGGTTTGCTAAGAGATGCTATGATGTATGTGAAGTCTTCCTTTCCCCAAAGAGCATATAAAACAGCTGCAAACCCTGGGCTCGGGGACTCTCAGCATTACCAGTTGCTTTGTGCACATGGATGACTGAGCTAGTGAAAAGGTAAAGTTTCTAAGCTGCAAAGCCTGAGTTAAAATGTAAAGGACCAGGCATGGTAAACCTGCTTCTAAACTGCAAAGCATGGGTTAAATTCCTGAGGCAGTTAAGTCAAGGCCCTACTGGGAATTTAGTTGATTTATGGCCTGGAATCCTGTGTAACTCCCTGTGCTGCTTGTCATGTAGACATTCAGGGCCCGAACCAATCAGTTAAAATGTAACCCCCTCCTTAGGAATGACCTATCACTCCAGCTTGCCCTGTTCCCGCCAATGAATGTACTAATGAAGTCTAGGAGTTGTTGTTTGATTTTTCGAGGTGTATGGTGATTTATTAAAGGAGACTATTATGTATGCAAAGTCCTCGCCCTCCCCCAAAAGTGTACTTAAGCATTTTTCAACCCCTGCTCTGGGCTTTGGGCTGTTTTTCCTTCCTGAGTGAGCCTAGAGCCTCAGCACGCTGAATTGGATCCTCAATAAAAATCCATGTCTGCTTATTGCATAAAGCCAGTCTCTTGTGGTCTCTTTCTTCGATGTTTCACCGGTCCCTTACACTAACTCAGAATAAACACCTCTTTGCTGCTTACATGGATCTGGGTCTCTGGTGGTCTTTTGGAAGTCCCGAATTTGAGCATAACAGCACACCAAAATGGTGGGGTTTTTTGTTTGTTTGTTTGCTATTATGCCCTCTCCCACGTCGTGGAGTTCTATTTTTTCTTCTTAAATAAATTTTATTATTTTTACTCTTACCTTCCCTGCGTGTCCAAAGATTATAATCTTCAAATTTTATAATACAGGATCCCAGTGAAAATTGGTTAAATGGGAAATTTTGTTTCATCTCAAAACTCCAATTTCAACATGATTAATTATTTTTTTCTCATGTTTAATTTTGAAGGGATGCCTTATTTGTAATTTTTTTTTCTCCACGAACTGGGGGGCAGATATTGCTTTATCCTTGTGAGACTTTCACATAAAAAAAAAGAAAAAATTAGAAAAGCATGTGACATTAAAAAGAATGACTCTCTTCTAAATAAAATAGTATAGTTAATGTGTCCTAATTAAAAATTTTTCCCCTTATATTTGAGACCATTTTATTAAAATGACCTGCAGAATCATTCTGAACATTCCAGCTAACATCTTTGTGGTGGTGTTGTGGAGGAAAATAGTAATGAGACTAGATTTGTTATAAACTACAGAAAAGTTTAATCATAAGGGCTAGAGTACACAGTAAATTTGAAGGTCAGAAGCCATGTAAATATCCTTGTACACTTTAATAACCTGTTGTTCCTTCTGTTTATGATTGATGAGTTCTTGCTTCCCTGAATGCTGAAATATAAAACTAAAGGAGCATGCCTATGCAAGTGTAGAGTGGAAAGTGGAAGGCTTTATTATAGGATAGCAGAAAAGTTTTCCTCCCAGGGGAAGAAGAGGACCCAAAAGGTGGAATCTGTTGAAGGGGGTGGTCTTCCCTTTTTTGTAGTTAAAGTCTTCTTTTAGTTTTCTCACATTCATGTCCTTTGTTTCCCTCTATCCTGCAGTATATAATGCTACTGGGAAGGCCAAAAGATGGGAGATAGGTGGGCTGCAGGAGTAATATGGGCAGCAAGGGCCTGGGGTGGTTTGATCAGCACCTCCCTGTTTGCTGGGAGCTACTTTATTAACAGTTCTTTAGGTTGGGTTCAGGGCCTTGGGAACATTAACACATCAATTTCCCAGCTGTTGTTCTGGTTTCCTTGATCCCATTCTTAATAATGGTCTCCATTTTCTTTATCTTACTCAATATTAGACCCAATTTACCTAACTACAGTAACTACCTATCTTTTGATCTGGCTTCACTGTTTTACATTAATATTAACCAGTAGCTTTAATAGTTTTCCAATAACTATTTTGATTGAATCAATAGCCCAGGATGGGATTATAAGCATTCCCACCATGCCTGACTGAAAGATTTTTTTTCTTATTTTATTAAATACTGTGAGTAAAGCTGCAATGAAAATGGAACTAATCTTATTTCACTGAAAAATAAGAAATTGTATGGCATTTTAAACCCAGATTTATTATTATTTTACTTTATTTAGATACTACAGATTAACCCATGGTCATTTTGTCACTGTGCTATAGCTCAACCTGTTCCCCTTTTTTTGAGACAGTGTCTCACTAATTTGCTTAGGACCTTGCCAAATTGCTGAGGCTGGTCTTGAACTTAAGATCATCTCTTCTTATCTTCCTGAGCCACTAGGAGCACAGGCGTGTGAAGCCTTACTCTGCTACCCAAAATTATTATTAGTGGAATATATGTCATCTTTATCTTAAGCTTTTGAAAAACATTAAAATTTTTTTAAAAAATATACTTATTAATTTCATATTTCTCCAATATTTTTACATGTATATGTACTCTGGCATCCCTATAATCTTTCTGTATTTATTTGCTTTTGTTTGGTTTGGTACTAGCAACTAAACCCAGGAAGGCTTTCCACTGAGCAACATCCCCAGTCTTTTTTATGTTTCATTTTGAGACAAGGTTTTACTAAGTTGCTTAGAGGCTTGCTAAGGTGCAGAGACTGTTTTTCAAATCGCAATTCTAAACCTCTGGGGACTACAGGCCTCTTCCACTACACCTGTCTCTCATATTTTTTCTAAAGCCAAACTAAGAGCCCTGAGAGGGTGCAGGAAATCTACTGGACTCTTGTATTAAATTTTTCAGGCAAGTGAAGTAGCCAGTTTAGGAGTGTTCTGCAAAGATTTGTTGGAATAAACATCGATTTCTTGTTTCTCACACCTATTCTGAACCACCATAGGGTACCATAGTCCACAAAGGTACTAGAAAAACAATGCAAACTCATTAGTTTTCAATCTGTAGATTTGTATATGCTCAGTTACCTTTGCTTCCAGAGCTTGAAACTTCAGGACATAGTAACTTAAATAAAATATGTTCACGTTGAGAAACTCAGTGTTCAAGCGAGCTCCTTTTAGGAGCAATTTATAGCTCTGGCTTTATTACTACGGTGAGCAGGTTTGGGGCTGGGCTCATGAAGTGCTAAAATCTCACCTAGGGTACTAGTGGTTTATTGTGTTCCCTTCTGTTACACCCACAATACAAACTCAGGAGAATCTCCTCTGACAGCAATAGCAATTGGGAAAATATGTTGGCAAATGTCTTCTTGAAATAAACTTACAGCTTTGGTATTTGGCTATTTCTCTGCCTTGAACCCAGATGATAAAACACTTGCAGAGTAATTCATGGTCCCTAGAAATCATCATATTATCTGTGGCTTGGACCCTTGTGTATCACTTCTCCTACATTTCTGTTTACTGTGGGTGATGCTGGCCATTGGGGATTTGGTCCCAAATGCAGTGCTTTGCTTAAGACAGGACTAATATTCAGTGTACCCCCATTTTTCATTCTGATTAAAGGTAGATATTTTCTAAATTGTTGAATGTATTTAAGTCTCTCTACTCATTTATAACTTGGTCAAAGAGACAATCAGAACATGAGTAACATTTTTATTAACTGATGGAGGGAGAGCCCAGCATTTTAATATTCTGCTTTATCATCAACATCATCCCCCCACACCTGTCTTTTATTGTGTTTCTAAGTTTGGAACCAAGAACATTCTGCACACACACTCTACTAGTGAACTGTGCTACCAATCCAAAAGTCTAACATCAGATTGGATTATTTCACCATTCATGTCTAATATTAATTTCTATATAAATGGTTTCATTTAGGCCTTTTTATTTCTCTTAACAATGCCCAAAAATGACATATATATGAATTCAGATTTGGTTAATTTATGATTCATTTGTTTGTATTATTGCCATATAGTTTTATAGTAAACATTAATGTTACATAACAATAGCAACTTTATTTGGTCTTCAAAATTGAAGGTTTGGGGCTATTTTACATATTTTTTTCCTAGACAAATTTCAGAAAAGCAATGTAAACATAAAATTTTAATGGAAGTATATTATACATTAAATTCTGATAAATATTTTTTTTGTAATTATGAGTTTTATTTACACACATAGTGTTTATAATAGAGCATTTTAGGTCCTCTGTAAATTTCTGTTTTGTAATAAGTTGCACATATTGTCCTTGAAAGCCTCTATATATGTGTTGTGTTACACAAATATTAGTTGATATGTTACACAGATATCACTTGATGTATTACAGAGATATCACTCCTATTCTGGATACATGTTTTTGAGAAACTAATAATGGGTTGTCCAGCATCTGGAATGCTAATTTCTTCCCAGTCAGTTGCCAAGTAAAACAGGGCAACATGAAAATTGGAAGTTTCTCTACATTGAACTGACAGTCCTAAAATTAGCCAAAGTGAAGATTTCTGGAGAAGCCCAGTTAAGACTTTTCTGTGGAGAAAGGGGGTACCAATTCAATAAAACTAAAAATGTGTCTGATTTCAAGAAAGAAATTTTTTGAACTTAATTATTTATTTCATTTTGAATGTACCTTTTCTTTGCACCTATTTTCCTGGTTTTAACTGCATAGACTAACATAGCTGTGACCTTATGCTATCGAGTAACTATATATTACCAGTGTTCAGAAGCACTGTAATTTCTATAGGCTATGCTATTGGTTAAGGAATATCATATATATTAAACTAACACTTTACAAACACACACACACACACACACACACACAAACAAAATAGCAATTACACTTGTTTAATTCAAAAGAATTTGTTTTTTGTCCTCACAATACTGTGTAATGTTTTGTGTCTGATTTTAGTTTGTATTTTTCTAATTTGTTAGGATGTTGAGAGGTTTTAATTTTTGAACCTTTTTTTCCTACCAAAAGTGTCATTTCCTTTTTTATTAAACATACTTAATTTTAAGTGAGGATATTAGTTCTCCCACTTTTTCACTTCTCTTTGTAACTATTCTCTGTTTAAAAATAATTATTTAGTTATGGCTGTACACAATGCACTTATTTTATTTATTGATTGATATGGGTGCTCAGGATGGAACCAAGGGCCTCACATGTTCCAGGTGAGTAATCTACCACTGAATCACAACCCCAGCTCATCTTTGTACTGTTTAATGAACAAAATTTCTATTTTATTTTATTTTAATATTGTTTTATGAATTTTTAATATATTTCTATAACTTTTGAAAATAAATATCTGTCCTGTTTTGTGGTTCTTGAGATTTAAACCAAAGCTGCCATTACAGTGATTAACATTCTGAGCCATTTTTTTTAATCTTAGCCATTTTTTTTAATCAGGTTGTCAACAACTGGCTCAGGCTGACCTTGAAATTTTAATCTTTCTATTTCACTCTCTCAAATAGATGGCATTAGAGACATTTACCATGAGATTTTCAATATAACTCCCTTTAATTCATACTGGGGATTCAATACAGGGGCACTTGACAAATAAGTCACATCCCCAGTATTATTTTATATGTTATTTAGGAACAGGGTCTCACTGAGTTTCTTAGTGACTCATTTGGTGAGGCTGGAATTGAACTCACAATCCTCCTGCCTCAGCCTTCAGAGTTTTGGGATTGTAGGCATGTGCCACCAGACCTAGCATAAATCCTTTGTTATAGTAACTTTTGACAGATATATATTAGATATTGAAACTAGGGGTGGTATACTCTTAAGGCACAACCATATACCCAGGCCACTTATTATTATATTTGGAGACAGGAAATTCCTCATGGTGGTCATGGCTTCGATAAGTTGCTGAGACTTGCTTTAAACTTTTAGTTCTTCAGCCCCTGCCTCTCAAGCCATTAGAATTATAAGTGTAATACAATTCACAGCTATATTTTATTTTTATATGAAGTACATATTACTTCGAAAAATGATTTTTTTGGTATTAAGAAAGCATATAATATAGTTTTTCCCCAAAAAATATTCCCCAATTTCAACAATTTTCTTTGGAAACAATGTCATATTTCTATTTCTTCACAGTATTGCAAATTTTCCCTAAATTTTAAAATTTTTTGTTTTTTTTCTAAATAAAGGCTCTATGTTCTATTTATTCATATTATTATAAGGTGTATACTTATTTCTATAACTGTATAGAATACAATTATCAGTTGTTCAGTGTATACTGTTGTTTACTTCAAGTAAATATAATATGTAGCCTAAGAATTTGGCAATACAAAAATCTACATGTTAGTATTTACTATGGCATTTCAAAAAATAAAATAATGTTAGATATAATAAAAAAATTTAGAGTGCTTTTTTTGCAATATATATCCATCATTAAATGAGGCATATTTCATATTGGTACTTATATATTAACGTTATATACAATTAATATATTACTGCTACATCTCAAATTAATCATATCTCTTTAAATTTAATTTGTCTTTTGGAAGCACCCATATATGACACATATATGACACTCAATGCATATGAAAATTTTGTGCATTTTGAAAATTTTTGCTTTTGCTTATTGTTATGTTCTGTTCTTTACTCTTCTTTTTATGAAATTCTTTTTAAAATTCTTGATAATCATGAATTTTAGACCCTTTAACTAGTAAAGTCTGCAGATTTTTTTTTACCTTCAGCTTTAGATGCATTCCACTATTTATAGTTTTATTGTTATGTAATTGACCTCTAATATTCTGCATTTTTTAGCCCCCAATTTTGAGCACCCTGGACTATTGATGTCTGAATGGAGGAGATCTAAATATCATGCATGCACAAGGCAGGAAATAAAAGAAGCAGGATGTAAGACTAGTGGCTGCTTAGTGTATAGGTGTCATTATTTAAAAAAAAAATTGTGGAAGGGCTGAAGTTTGGTTCAGCTGTAGAGTGCTCACCTAGCATGTGAGAGGTCCTGGGTTCCATCCTCAGAACCACAAATAAATAAGTAAATAAATAAAATATATTGTATCCATCTTCAACTGAAAAATAAATATTTAAATTAAAATTTGGGGACATATGGGGTAGTGAGGAAAAGAGCAATGAAGAATAAAAGAAAATCTTGAGAAATAGAAGGGTTCAGATGCAACAAGCCTACAATGGCAGCATGAGGGCAGAGGGGTAGTGTTCTTGGAAGTAGAAATAAAATTTGGGGAGAAAGAAAATGGTAACTGTTGCACAGTTTCCAAGTGAGATAGCCAGGTGAATGGGTTCATTGTTTAACTCTTTCCATTTAGACGTGGAATTCATAGTTCATAAGTTCTCAGCAAGTAGTAAAAAACCATATTCATGTACCTTTGCACTTTTTCAAGGCTACAAGCTGTCTTTGACAATTCCAGTCACATTACATCTTTATACTTTTTAGTTATCCATTCTTCATTCATTCCATTGTTTATTTGTTTTTTATTCATTCACGTTTTCTTTAGTTGTCATTGTTTTGACATTCCGAGTTATTATATAATGATATAAATATTTTTAATGTTAACTTCTCTATATTACTGTATGTGTTTATTTATATAGTTACATGTTATTTGAATGTTGTTTTCATTTTCCAAGCAGATTTATATTAGGTCTTAATCTTGTTTTATGGATACTTGAAAAAAACTCATTATTTCTAACAGTTCAAGGATCTATCACCTGGTCATAACTCCAATTTCCAACTAAAGTGGGCCTTTGGGTCAACTAAAAGCTGTGCCAAAACTCTTCTTTGTTACTGTACACACCTTAAAATAGGATCCCTCTCCCATTTCTATATGTTTGAGGGGCTGGGGATGTGGCTCAAGTGGTAGCGCACTCGCCCGGCATGCGTGCCTCCCGGGTTCGATCCTCAGCACCACATACAAACAAAGATGTTGTGTCTGCCGAAAACTAAAAAATAAATATTAAAAAAATTCTCCCTCTCTCTCTCCCCACCTTTCTCTCTCTCTCTCTCAAAAAAAAAATCTTTATATATTTGAGAGCAAACTAACTTCTCAAAGCAGCAGTTAATAAACATAGATGAGTTTCCATAGATGAGTTTAAAAACTACTATAGTTTTTAAATTGTTTAAAGCCTTGACCCTGAAAGTGTCACTGATTACATTTTTTATTCATTCTCTCTCTCTCTCTCTCTCTCTCTCTCTCACTTTTACAGATTGAATCCAGAAATGCTTTTCTGCTAAGACAAATCTTCAGCTCTTTTTAAAATATTTTATATAGAAAAAGGGTCTTGTTGAGTTTCTTAGAGTCTCACTAAATTGCTGGGGATGGCTGTTTTTAAACTAGTGATCTTACACCCACAGCCTCGGAAGTCTCCAGTATTGTAGTCATGCACTACACACAGCTTTTGATACTCTTTTTAAAATAATCAGTCACAACTCTAAAAATTAAAATTGCATTTATATGACCTTTTCCTAATGCAGTAAGATATTACCAACGGAAATATTTTTGAAACAAATTTAATGAATGACTACTATTTTATTCCCAGAGTTTATTTTGTACCTCTTTAGGACTTGGTGAATGGTCTTTTCCTTTGTTTTTAGAGTATAGTTGTTTTCTGTTATCAAATGGGTCTAGAGTAAGTATGTTGAAAATTATGATTCTAAATTTATCACCAATCCCCACATTTTTAAGAGTATTGAGGGCAGAAAAAGAATGATATTCATAACTAATGAAGCACTTTCAGTAAAAGCATAGTAACAGTGTTCAAGGTGAAATTCAATCAAGATGCTTCAGTGGTAAGCTGATGTCACAACTAACATCCTAAGGATTTGGGAACCTCTAAAGCACCATGTAAGACTTGAAATGCAGTATTTTCTTTGTCTTATTAATTTTAACTTCTTGAATTTACACATAGAATTAATTTAACCATGTTATATTTTATTTTTGTTTTAAATATTTCAAGGAGTCTACATTATTTTTACAGATAACTTTCCTAAACTTACATTTTCACTAAGAGTGTGCAAGCATTTTCTTTTTCACATATCTATAGTTTCTTAACCATTTTTTGTAATTATATTGTTTATAAAACTATTCTCTCCCTTTTTGGGGAGTAGGAACTGATGATTGAACTCAGGGACACTCAACCACTTAGCCACACCCCAAGCCCTATTTTGCATTATATTTAGAAACAGGGTCTCACTGAGTTGTTTAGTGCCTCACTCTTTCTGAGGCTGGGCATTTAACTTGAGGTCCTTCTGCCTCAACTTTCCAAACTGCTAGGATTACAGGCATGTGCAACCATTCCTGGTGACAAAAGCTACTCTAAAACCTGTGCTGAGTATACAAGTGTCCACATTTTGACTTGTGCATCAAATCTGTCATGGAGGATTTTAGAGTCCAGTATGTTAAGTAGCCATAGAGTGTGTGGAAACTTTTTCTGAGAATTAACAACTGTGTTTGCTTTCTAACACCTGCTTGGGATTTTAGAAGCCCATTGAGATGTTTGCCAACCAATGAAAAACCAATAGTGTGTGAGCTCGAGGAGACTTGCATATGATCAGTAAACTTTATTCCCAGAACTCGAGCATCTGGAATGGCTTTCTGTTTGAGGTCCTCCTGCCTAAGCCTTCTACATTTCTTTTGAAGAGTGGGAGGTAATTAGTTTCTTCCATTGAATAGAAGATGTTAAGAGATTAAAAACCTTTTGTGGAAAAAATAAAATCTTGCTGGGAAAAATTGGCTGTCATGGAATTTTTAAAGGGGAAAGCTGGAGATTTGAGCTCTTTGTGTGCTGAACACCCATAAATGCATAAACCAAATTATTTGTGATTTAACTTCTCTCTCCTGATCCCAGGGTTTTGAGCCCATAGATTCACTTTCATGAACATAGATAACTATCACATTTTCTGTGTTCTTAGCACTTATGAATGTGAAAATCTTTCTTTAGCACAAACAAAATTAAGATCTAAAGCACAGAAAATTATTTAGAGGTAGGTAACACTTCTCGGGGTGACACTGGCTTTTGGTAATTCTTTTCCAATTACATAGTACATTGCCTAAGGCTGGAATGTCTCAAGTCTACCCTAGCTTTTTAAAATCATCAAGTGTTATGTACATATACATTTAACTATGGATTTTCTTTTTTTTAATATTTATTTTTTAGTTATCGGTGGACACAACATCTTTGTTTGTATGTGGTGCTGAGGATCGAACCTGGGCCGCACGCATGCCAGACTAGCGCGCTACCACTTGAGCCACATCCCCAGCCCCTAACTATGAATTTTCTATTGCATTATAATTCTTTGTCTTTTATTATTGTAAAATAAGTTCTTTTAATTCAGAATTTGGGGGCTGAAAATCATGTATAACATATAACATTCCAAAAGAATTTTACAATATTTGCTCTGATAACTTCTTTCTTAAAAAGTAAAATTTGCTAACACTTTAATGAGGTGATTTTGTAGATTTAGGGGGAATTTTACATCTTGGAAATGATGACTTTTATCATGTACACAAGTCTTTTTTTTGGTATACTTTTATTTTCTCAAACTACCTATTTTTAAACATGCATGCATAAAAATTATTACATGTTAATGACATACATAAAATTATGTAATGACTAACATTTATAAAACTGAATATATTATGATAAAAATGGGTTTGGGAAATTATTATTCTCACCCTAATCTCTGTCTTTCTCACCCTATTCTCTTTATATTTTTCTTATATACATTGCCTTTTCTGCATGTCATGGATTTTATCTGTTTGGACAAATACTGCCATATCATTATATGTTATCATGGTTCAGATATGCAGTAATTTTTATAAGTATATGCTTCTACTTGGAAATGAACATGTATTTTCAATAGCTAGTTTTTTAAAAGAAATAACAACTTTTACTCTCTCATTAGTTCCTAAAAATTTGTTTGCTCCATGTGTTTGCTGACACTATTTAATTTTGTCTCACAGATATGATTTTATTTGAAATTTTCAAATTGAGCTATTTTGTAATTATTGAACACTTATGTTTCCTATTGAAAGGTGGCTATTGAAGTCTATTCCCTTCCTTTTACTAGTACAAGGGATTGAATCCAGAGGCACTTTACCACTGAACAACATTCTACTTTTATTAGTATTATATTTTGATATATGGTTTCATTTAATTGCTTTGAAACTCAATAAATTCCTGAAACTGGGATTGAACTCACAATTCTCATTTCTGAGTATCCTAGGGTGCTGGAAGTATAGAAATATGCCAACATGAATAGCTCTTACCTTCTCCTTTTTTTGGAGGGGGGTCTCTGATTTTGATATTTTCTTCTTTATTTTTATTTACCTTTTGGTACACACTTTTAAAATCAGGCATGCTTAACTACTGTGCAACATACCCTGCTCTTTTTATTTTAATTTTCCCCCTTTTTCATATTGAGGCATACATTTTGTCTTACATGAGGCAATTAGTTTTTCCCAATTAGTTACTTCAGTTTGTACCCTTTAATGATATGGTATCATAAATATGAATTTCATTTAAATTTTTTTCTGTTTTGTTATAAAGGTATCATTTAACTTTGAAAACAAACAGCCATAAATCTGGCTTTTATTATTATTATTATTTTAGATGATTAAAGAAAAGTGTACTGTTCTACTTGCCAACATTTACAGCCCTATCTAAAGTATATTTTGAGTATGCATCTCACTAAGCTGCTTAATCTGATCTTGATTATGCAATTTTTTCTTCCTTTTCTTTCCAAGTATCTAGTTTTATAGTCACCCACCACTAGATACACTGTATGAATCTCTTTGTTGTAAAAACTTTGCATATCTTATATTTTTCTTTTATATTAAATTATTATTATTATTATTTTACCATTGAATGCTTTATTAAGTCATACCAGTAAATGATACAATGGAATTTTTTGTTATTCAGATACTTTATTTTTTATCCAGCTTTTTTTGGAAAGTTTGTCATTTTTTTCCCTTTATGGTAATTCAGCTTCTGTTTTTTTTATCATTATCTAAATGGCCAGAGTTTTTTTAAGTATTCTGTCTTTAGTTCCACGGGGCTGATTATTCATCTCATTTATGAGATCTATATTGATTGCTATAATGTTAAATCCCATAGTCATATGTGGCACAATGCTTTCATTAATGAGGGACTTTATTTACTCAAATGGCTAAATAATAACCTAGGTATTTAGTAGTCTATAACATCTAGAATTATGTAAGTACTCTGCATCATTAGCAAAATAACAGAACCACCTTATGATACATTTTCCAGAATGCATACACACCATTAAATGAGGCATTATTATACATACCATACACTTTACAAGTATATAATACATAAATAATATAAAATGTTACTTCTGAAATTTACCAGCGTTCTTTTAATTTTAGTTGTATTCTAATTGTAAAATTTGAATTACTGATACTTTTTTCTGCTATATTCACTATTAATGTTTAAATATTACTTCTTTGTTATATTTTACCTCTATTCTCTACCTATACAAATTTCCTGTCTCAAAATATTGAAATGAATATTTAGCTAATGAGTTCTTAGTTTTATTTTTAATTAATCATTTAATAGTGTAATTTCTTTTTAACCATAACTTAGATATATTTTTCAGGTTTATTAATATAATCACTGTACTTTTTTGTTGTTGTTTTTGGAATTGAACCCAGGGTCTTGTGCATGTGAGGCAAGCACTCTACCACAATTGAGTGCTAATTACTAACACCTTAATTACTATACCTATTTAAGGTGTATAATTTTAGCCTTTGACATACAAACACATACAAAAAAAAGCTCAATAATTAATTGATTTATCCATTACCCCAAATATTTTCTAGTACCCTTTTTTAGTCTCACTTATTTTATTCCCCACCACCTTTTGTGAAATTAATTTGATCTTATTTAACAATGCAAGTACATTACCAGCATCAAAATTCTACAGATCAATGAATTATTACAAGTGGAACATACAATGTAACTACTATTTCTATTAAGAAATAGACCTAGATACACTTAAGCACTGAGCCAAATCCTGAGCTCCCATGCACTTTTTATATTTTATTAGAGACTGTGTTTTGCTGAGTTACTTAGAGCCTTGCTAAGTAACAGAGTCAATATTTGTATTTGTGATTCTCCTTCTTCATCCTCTCAAGTCACTGGAATTATAGGTGTGTTCCACCATGCCTAGCATATATTATTAAGCTTATGATTGATTCTTGTTTCTCTTAATTTTATAATAATTTATGATTATTTGTACAAAAATTATAGAGTGTATTTTGAAATGGATAATATGTACATAAACATTTATAGTAGTTGCACAAAGTTTACAAGAAAATAAATAGTCTACGGTAATTTTGTATTTTTAATTTTATATTTATTAAACACATATAATATTGACTATAATTAAATTTAAATGATAAGATGGAAATTAAAATTTTTATAGCAACCAGTAAAAATAAAATATAGTGTCACTGAAATTCTAGGAAGAAATAAGCTTAATGGAATAATTATTGGTTTAAAATTATTTATGTTCCCACTCATCCTAAAGGCCCCAAATAAGAAATAACTCAAATGTTGTTGAATGTTGAAATGAATAATTTGTAGTGCATCCATAAAATACAAAAGCAGTCATTAATATAAAGTAACACTTTACTGATGCACACACGCTTATTGGATCTCACATATACTGTATAGTTCAGCAGCCCTATTTAAATTATATTGCATGATGTCAGGATAATTAAAATTATCATTTTACAATCCATTACAGTAAGATCCTTCTGGGAACAAAAAGCTGCTTGTAAAAGAAAATGGTCATTTTGACCGGATGATGTAAATATTCTGTGCTTAAAAGCAGTGAAGATTCTTATTATTCTATTTCTTAAAACTATATAATGTTTATTAGTTGATTATCTCAGGTATTTTGTCTCACTGGTGGAAATCTAACACACTAACACATACAGTGTTGATAAGGTTATTGGCTACTTGCACATTTGTGAATTTATCTGTAACTTTTCTAAGTTTTAGGATTAAAGCTAATATTGATCCCTGTGGGAGATACTGTTCCATATGTATAATTTATAATAGACCTCAAGGGAGGGTTTAGTGGGTCTGTACACTCCATCAACTGCTGAGTTCTTTTAGAATAGAGTCAATGACTTACATCTCTTTTAATTCTGAGTCTACCTATCTTTAGTCTATCTGTCTCTTTATCTTCTCTGTCTGTCTGTGTCTTTTAGTCTGTCAGTAACAAGGATTGAACACAAGGCCTTGTGCATGCTACACAACTACTGCACCACTGAACTACATCCGCAGCCCTTTTGAAGTTTTTACTTTAAGACAGGGTCTCTATAAGTTGCCAAGACTGGCCTTGAACTTCCCATCTTCCTGCCTCAAACTCCCAAGTTGCTGAGATTGCAAACATGCACCACCATGTCCAGCCATTTGTAGACTATCAATAAAGGAATAATGTATAATTAATTGAAAATGCATGTATGGAGCTGGGGGTATAGTTCAGTGGTAAAGCCTTTGCCTAGCTTGTGTAGGCCCTACAATCTTCAGCACCACATAAACAATATGTAAAATAAAGGTATTGTGTCCATCTACAACTAAAAAAAAATTAAAAAGAAAATGTATGTAAATACACTTAAAATATTATTTTACATTTAAGTTATTACTTTATCTATCTAATAGAGAGAGAGAGAGAGAGAGAGAGAGAGAGAGAGAGAGAGAGAATTTTTTTAATATCTATTATTTTTAGTTCTTGGTGGACACAACATCTTTGTTGGTATGTGGTGCTGAGGATCAAACCCTGGCTGCAAGCATGTCAGGCGAGCGTGCTACCGCTTGAGCCACATCCCCAGCCCTGAGTTATTACTTGAAATGATTGTAATGATAATTACTTTTAACTGCTTTGGGTGTAGTAAAGCAACATAAATATTATGGATTAAAAGACAGTTCACAATGAAAAAAAAAAAACCTATATAATGTATTTCTATGACATTCAAGACCTGTACATATTACCTCAACAAAAAAGTAAATATACAAGGAAAGGGGCTGGCTTATGTTGGGTAATGGGTAGAAGCATAGAAAAAATTAAAAGTCAGTATTTAATCCAGGTATTAAATATAGGTAACTCATAAAATATTCACTTTATTTGTATACGTTTTACATTTATATAATAAAACATCCCCATGGTCATTATTAAGAACTTCTTTGCTTTTGGGGATTGTAGATGAAAAAACTGATTTAGTCTGTTCTGAGCAAGGCTGATTCAAAATGTGTTTAGTTTTGAATAATTTCTGAGTCTCTACATAAATACTTTATGTGTTTTTATATATCCATCATATATTAATAGAAATTATAAAAGTTATGTTTGTTAAAATAATTACGTATCTCAGAATAATAGCAAAAATTTGCAATTCAGTACAAATGTCACATTAGTTCACTTTCTATTTTAATATTTAATTATTGTCAGACATTTAACCATGTTCTAACACTTGGACATAACTTTATTTATTTATTTATTTATTTTTGAGCAACAATTTGGTAAATTTTTTTTCAGTACAGTGGACAGTAGGAAGTATTGCTGTACCAATATTTATAATATTTTTTATATATTTTTTGTATAATATATATACATTTTTTTTCAAAATGATACCTTACTATGTTACCAAGCCTCTCGTTGAAGTATCAATCCATCCATACCAGACAATTTAATTGTAGGATTATTTGCATGCAACACAACCCATGTCTTCTTTTTTTTTTTTTTTGTAAAGAGAGAGAAAGAGAGAGAGATAGATTTTTTTTTGTAGATGGACACAACATAATGCCTTTATATTTATGTTTTGCTGAAAATCAAACCTAGGTCGTGCCCTTGCTAGGTGAGAACTCTACTGCTGAGCCACAATCTCAGCTCACAAACCATGTCTTAATGCATTTTTTAAATATTTTTTTCCAATTAAATTCTTTGATAAAATGATGTGGTTCATGATAAAGGCACTTAGAACTGTGTCTTGTGCCTGGCGTATTCTCAGTAATTTTTAACTGATTTGAAAAGGCAAAAGTGACTATCAAATATCAGTGTATGCAAAATATATCAATAATAAAATACTGGTGCTCTGGTTTTGATAACTGCCCCATAATGGTCCATGTATTAGAAGTTTGTTCCAAAGCTTGTTTGATTTATTGGAAAATTTATAAGAATAAAGCATTTTGGGAATTCTTTAGTTCATTGTAGAGTATAGACTTGAAATAATTTGTTGACACCTGGTGCTTTTTTATGCCATATGCTTCTGCCATAATGTGCTCACTCACTTCAAACATAAAGCTCTAATACCAAGCACTTATCAAGAAGAATCTCCAGAACTTTGATTCAAAATAAGATTTTTCTTTTTGTTAGTTGATTATAACAAGTATTTTTCTTTTTTTTTTTTAAAGATAGAGTGAGAGAGAGGAGAGAGAGAGAGAGAGAATTTTTAATATTTATTTTTTAGTTCTCGGTGGACACAACATTTTTGTTGGTATGTGGTGCTGAGGATCGAACCCGGGCCACACGCATGCCAGGTGAGCGCGCTACCGCTTGAGCCACATCCCCAGCCCTATAACAAGTATTTTTCATAGCTAAAACCAAAACAAGACAAACAAACAAAAAAACCTCAAAAACTGATAAATTGGGTGGCCAAAGTAATGAGCACATATCATATATCTTTTGGAAGCTCATTCATTATAAGATGTTAATTTAAAGTATTGTATTTTTTTTTTCAGTTTTACTACACATGATAGTTTCTTTCCAATCTTTCAAAAACACTGATGCCTGGGTTCCTCTCCAAAAATATGAATTCCACGAATATGGATTACATTGTTTTAATGCAATTTTTTTTTATTAAAAAGCCCTTCAGGTGACCATACCCTTAAGTCAAACCTAGGAACCACTGAATCACAGTTGAAAATACATTAGCTCATTTGTTTTCCTTGTGTGCTGTGTGGATTTGTCTACTTAAGGCTTTTATGTGTGAGTTTATAGAAAACATATTTGCCATGATGAGGAAAATAAAATGGTTTTCTTAAATCTTCAGGTGTTTAGTCAAACTGCTGGTGGAGGAAGTACTTTTTTCAGTAGATGTATCTTGTTCTCTTGCTTTCATACCAAGAAACTATTTTATGAAAAGAATGTCTAGGTTTAGTCTAGGTTAAAAATCATAAGTAGAGTACAAACACAAAAGAAAAACATAAACTAAGTTGAAGATATACTGTGTGTTAAGCACATTCGTAAAATTATCTCATGGTGAGAAATAAAATGAAACATTTAGCTTCATTTTCAAACATAGTCCAAATTGATTAACCTAAATTATACCCTATTAAAAAAAATCTTGAGTGTTCTTGAAAGTATTTGAATAGTAAATACTAGTAAATGATATGAAGCTTAAAAAATATGCTTCTATAGCAGAGGTGTAATTCTTCAGTTCCTAAATTCCTAAAAGAAAAATTATGATTTTTTTTTGATGCTGGGCATTCATCCCCTGGTCTTTTGCATTCAAGCCAAGCATTATATCAATTTAACTATATTAAGAGCCCAAGTTACCAACTTTACTTCATTTTAATAGTAGGCAGGGGGAGAAAAAAAAGAGAAGAAGTTCTCCCTTTCTCAGGTGTTGTCTTTGAAGAGGTAACATGCTCATACTAGTAAAAGAATAAAGCTGCTTTTATGTGAACTTCTTCAGACTGTGAAATTCTGAGCCACAGCCTTTACATGCTGGGTATAAAACTCCGAAACTCCCTCAACTAGGGGTTCAGGGGATTAATTGATTACAGCAAAACCTGTGACAGGCAGCTTGGTTTTAACCAATTGCGTCAGGAATTCAGTCACCATCCAAGTAGGAGACCTTCTTCAGCCTGAGCCCAACTGTGGGAAAGGCTCCTTCCTACCAAACTAGTCCTCCAATGACATGGATATAGAGAAAGACCCACTCACACGGGGCTAGAATATAAGCTTAGTTCAGCCATTTTTAAAAATAGCATGGAGTTATTTAAAAGCTAACAGAGTAAGGACCACTCTGGAGGCATTTCCAAAGGAACTTGAACCAGTGTGTTAATAAATGGCTGCATGCCCATCGCTGTTCCAGGATCCACAGGAGCCAGGATGAGGGAACATCTGAAGTGGCTTCTGGATAAGGAGACTCTTCCCAGCTGCAGGGCAGTCACCTACTCCCCTGAGAAACTACTTCCCCAAAATACACTTGCTCATAGTCAACAGGTGGCTGATATTTACCAGATGCTCAAGAGACCTCAGATGAACCAGGTGGGGAATGCTCATGCCAGGCAGAGCCAAAACAGGACCAGGAAAATCTCAGAGGGCATGAGAACCCCTAGGACATGCAGTCCACAGTGGGGACACTCAGCCCAAAGATATTCTGACAGTGTCTGGCCTAGGAAATAAAGGGAAAATACACATGCACACACACACATGTGCACACATATTTTTACTGGAAATGGGGACAGGGGACTTTAATTTGAGGAATTCATTGATACATGTGTACAGGTTTCATCTGGGAGATGGGTTCTGGATCTGACATTTTGCTTCCCTTACATTAAGAACATTCAGGGGGCCCCAGGCAGGAGAGCACACACCTGTAATCCCAGCCAGTCAGGAGGCTGAGGCCCAAGTTCAAGGCCAGTGTCAGCCTCTGTCTCAAGATAAATGATAAAAAGTAGGAGGGATGTAGCTCAGTGGGAAAGGACCTCTTTGTTCAATACACTATGCCCCCCTGCCCCCCTCAAAAGAAAGAAAAGCTCAGGGGGGAAGAAAACCCTGAGACCCATGCAGATCCCAGCCCCCTTGGGTAGGAAAAGGACCCATGGACTGGTGATTCTCACGGTCATGACACTCTGAAATCCACCACAGAAAAAATTCAGGGAGGAGACTTGAGCTGCCAATTTGTACAGGAGATACCCATGTGTTCCATAATAAGAATAAAAAAAATCCAACATCTTTAGAAACCCGAGAAATGTGAAATAAAACCCTACCAGAGGAAAAAATATAATAGTATCAATGAAGATAGGAAACAAAAAAATTCTAATAAACTCAAGGAGTTTAAGTGCTTCTTAACTATTTGTGGTAACTGTTTTGTTATTAAAGACTCATGATAGACCCCCGCCACGGGGACTTGCTGCAATCAGTTTATATGACCAGGATAATACATTAATAATCATGGGATATTCAGCTTAAAAACAGTATAAAATACCATGGGTAAGTTCTACACGGGATCCATATGCAGGTGGTGTTATGTGTAACTCTGATGCACTAATAAACAATCCAGCATGCTTTACTTTTAATAAAAGCATCCAGTCCTAAAATTCATCCACAAAGTTAAATATTTGTAAACTTAACCAAGAAACTTTTTAATTATAAGGGAAAAAAAGTTATTACCTAACATGTACATTTTGAAGCTGTACTGTTACAATTATCTTCAAGGAATACGACCTCAATAAAGTCCACCCACGGACCCACGTGGATGTGAAAATCCTATACTTAATTGCAACGGAAAAGTCATTATCAATCAAACCCTAACTAGGCCAATCTCAGCAACGTAGCTAGACCCGTGGTCAGAATAAAAACTAAAAACTACCAGGGACATGGCTGAGTGGTAAGGCACCCTTCTGTTAACTACAAAACAAAAAAACAAACTCCACAAAACTAGCTCAGGAATAAGCGAGGTCCCTGTTCACTGCAGCTCCCCTCCTGCAGGCAAACAGTGTTTGGAGATTGGATTTTTTTTCTTTTGGTACCTGGCATTGAACTCAGAGGCCCTCAACCACTGAGCCCCATCCCCAGCCCTATTTTGAATTTTATTTAGAGGCAGGGTCTCCCTGAGTCTGTAAGTGCCTCACCCACTTGCCAATGCTGGCCTTGACCTCGCAGTCCTCCCGCATCATCCCCTTACCCCTAGCCACTGGGATGACAGGTGTGCGCCATCCCCTGGCTTGGAGTTGATTATTCTCTGGTCCCACCTGTCAATCACCACAGCCCTGGAAGATGCCAGGCAGCCACTCACCTGCCACTTAGGACTGGAGCAGGGGCTGAGGCTGCCCCAGGGGATGGGGAGGCTGGAGGGGTCTCCGTCACTGTCAACGCTCTCCACCAGTCTGGCCATGGGGACTGAGGGGCGCTGTCCCCAATGGGCTCGGGCCTATGGACATAGAGATCCCCCAGAGTCGGGTTGGCCAACTCGGGTTCCTGCCACAGTGGGTCCAACCTGATGGCTTCCCTGCCCAGGCTCCCTCGGGAGCTTCCCTGTCCAGGCACCAGGTGCCACTGCACACTCACCAAATCCTGGTGCCCAGCAGCCAAGCCTGCCCTGGGGAGCTTCAGTCCCTGCATGGCAGGCCCACACGGAATCCCTGGCAAGGAGTGAATCCTGGAGTCCAACTGCAGGAATCCTAGAAGCACTGACTGCTGAGAAATAAATCCCACCCTGAGCCCGGAGGCCCGCTCCCTTCCTGTTGGCTACACTCAGGATTGGACAGCGCTCAGCACGCGCGCTCATGATTGGACAGGGCATCAGTCAGTCTCCGCTCTCCCCAGCCTGAGCCCAGCAAGCCTTCTTTTTGAGTAACAGCGGGTGATATCCGCTTCAGGCAAGAAGGAGGCCAGAATGGCAGAGTTTGAGTGCAACTTTTTTTTCCTTTCCTTTTGGGGTCTGGGCATTGGGTTAGGGTTGGAATTCTAAGTTCTGTTGGGTTTTGATGTTAGGAAATTGAAGTCATTTCTTGAAAGTTTCACCACCTGGGCCTCCTCCTATAATAAGACAACCCAGAGCATCTTCAGGAGGCTGACTTGTCCTCTGTTCATTTGTGCAAAATTCTCCAAGCAGAACTGGCCTTTCGCCCCATGGGAACTGTCCAGTGCATCATGGCCATTACTGGTGGAGGCTCACGAGGAGGGAAGGGGCAGAGGGGGCCTGGCAGGCCCCCTGGAGGAGGTTCCCACCGGGTTGGCAGTTTGAGAGCTGATGTTCCTCCAGCTGAGTTGAATCTGTTTCTGGAGCCCACATTGAGCTGGAGGCAGAATAAGGAGATCAGCACAGAAGAGACCCCCAGAGCGCAGACCTGGGTAAACCCCAGCTACACCAGGGCTCCCTCTCCCTCTGGCCACTGGGGGTTGAACTCAGAGGCCTCGACCTCTGAGCCCCTTCCCCAGCCCTAGCTTGAAGTTTAGAGACAGGGTCTCATTTAGTTACTTAGCACCTTGCTTTTGCTGAAGCTGGCTTTCAATTCACCATCCTCCTGCCTCAGCCTCCCTAGACGCTGCAATGACAGGCGTCTGACACTTTTTTTTTCTTTCTTTCTTTTTGAGAGAAATACCTGCAGTGGCCACAGGACAACAACCTTGCACAGATCAAGGCCACCCTGGGTGCTCTCCCTGGTTCCCACCAGTCCCTTGGATCCCAGGCAATGGGATCTTGCTCCTCCAAAAACCAGAGACTCCCTTCCCAGGTGTGCATCCTTATATCAGCTGAATACTCTGCACTTGACAAAAAAAAAAGAATAAAAGAAAAAAGACAGATGGTACCTGCTTGTCTTGATGCGAACAAAGCCAATGTGTTTCCAAGCGAGCTCTGGTCTTGTACCCCCAATTCAGTGGTGCAAAAAGTCACATAATATAGAGAAGACTTCTCGTTAAGGGGGGCTCCAGGGTCTCTCTATTAATGAAAATCAATTTGGGTTTGATTGGGAGTCCAGGAAAGCCAAATCCAGGTTTTCGTAATTTGGTTAAGAACTCCATAGATTCGAATGCACCCTGTTCCTCTCTGCCTTAATTAATCATGGAGGCCTCGAGGTTACCTGCCCCCTGGGACCCCAGCTCCTGCAGATAAAAGCGTGGGGGGTCCTTTGTTCTCCATGCATCACCCTGAACCTCCACCTTCCCTTCAGACTCCAACACCTTTGGCAGCATTCAATGGGGGAGCGGTTTAGAAAATTCTGTAATGTACCTAAAGACATTTCCTCATCCGAATGTGATCCTATCAATTTGGTCCTATGTTTCTGTTTAGTATGTTTTATGTTTTTCTTTTTTGTTGGTTCTTCTTAGTTATACATGATCATAGAGTCCATTTTGGTAAAATTATCCAAGCATAAAATATACCTTATTCTCCTTAGAACCCCATTCATGTGGCTGAGCATGATTGTTATTGTATTCTGAATAAATGCCATTTTGACTTGAGTGAAAGGGAATCTCAGTGCAGTTTTAACTTGCATTTTCCTAATTACTAGATACATTGCCTTTTTAATATTTATATTTTAAAATATACTTTCTAGTTGGAGTTGAACCCAATACCTTTAATCTATCCATTTATTTTTCTGTGGTGCTGAGGATAGAACCCAGTACCTTGCACGTGCTAGGTGAGCACTCTATGGCTGAGCCACAGGACCAGCCCCCATTTTCAGTATTTTTTACTTTTGTTTCTCAGTAACAGCAGCCCAGGTTTTTGGGGAACCAGTTTTGCTGCATTTGTGAATTGGGAACATTTCTCTTGAAGAAAGACTGAGACGGTCAAGGCACATGCCCAGGATTCCAGGGATGAGCAGCACACAGTTGTCTTTCCCAGGATCAGGAGAAGCTAATATGGGTGAGAAAAAGGAAAGAGCTGGGGACACCTTTGGGCAAGAAACTCTCCTTCCCCCATGAGGGAAATTATTCTTGCTGTTAGTTTTCTTATCCCAAATGAGAGATTTTCCTAAGCTACCAGTGAAACTAGATATAATTCCCTGGATGGAGCTAAGATTTGTTTTGAGAGGCAAGGAAAAGTGAATAACCAACCCAGTGGTTCCAATACCAACAACCTAGACCTTGGGCTCCTTGGGGACAAAACCCTGGGGTTTACCCAATAATTAACAATCCAACAGCACCTGACACCCAATTAATGGGAGATGGAGAATTGGATCAGTGGATGTGGGGGTCTGTGGGTGGCCAGCTGCAGGAGCTTGCCTCTGGGGTGCATTCCTTGCATCTGGGAGGTTTTTCAACACCAATGAGATAAACAAAGTTTCTAGAACACTGGCAAAACCCTCTGAAATATTCTAGCCAGGAAAATTCATAAGCACTTTAAAAGCATCTTAAGGTTTACCCTCAGTCTAATGTGCCTCAATCCGAATGAAACCATTTGAAAAGAGTTGTCAACATGAAAAGTTTCTGAAATCTGCTGGTTTGTGGATCACTGCAAATCCATATGAGTCCATGGCTAAATACATAAGTAAAAATAGAAATCTAATAATGAGCATTCTCTTATAACTTTCGTCCTGAAAACACTTCCCTATTTGCTTTGATAACTAAATGATCATTTAATCATTACTCTAGCAACACTTGAGGTCCATAAAGAACTGTGGAAAATTTCTGGTTGGGACAGAAATGTTGCGATACCAACAAGAAAGTTTCACTGAACCTCAAAGGAGAAGGTTCATAAATAACCAGAATGCAGGAATGCCCACAAAACTTGAAATTCAAACCAAGGGCCTGGGGTTGTGGCTCAGTGAGAGAGCACCTGCGTAGCACCTGTGAGGCACTGAGTTACATCCTTGGCACCACAGAAAAAATATATAAAATGAAGGTATCCTGTCCAAATAAAAACTATTTTAAAAAATAAAGATCAGATTTAAAATAAAAAAAGAAAAGCAACTCCCTGCAATGGAGCATTTCAACTAGACCAGCTTCCTGGACCCCCATATACTAGCATGATATGAGCAAGCTTAGAAAAATGGGTGAGAAATTACAGAACTCTGCTC